>NC_141149.1:9369187-9676591 GCF_053477565.2 Lygodium microphyllum | reverse complement strand
CCCTAAAAGAAATGAATGCAATGATGCACTATCAACGGGGAAGGGTAGAGTTGTGGAAAAATGGTTAAATGCCGCTGAGCATGAGGAATAATTTGTTGATTTTATATACATTGCATCTAGGACGGAATAATAATGATAAAAATTAAAACCTAGTAGCACGAAGATCACTTCGGTGCTAGGTGTTGCAACGAAGCACAAAGCGGTTAGAAAGAAAAGCATGAAAGAGATGGTTTGCACTTGCACGCTGCTGGTTTTTAAAATGTTTGAGCACTAGGCATCCACCTCTTTGCATGATCATTTAGAGGAAATTAAAAGTATCAGAGTCAGCTCCTGGATATGCATAGCAATTGTCTTCAGTAGGCCTGTGACCCGCCGTTGAGAGCGTGAGGTTCCTATGCTGTAGGATAGACGAGGGTTATAGGGGACAGCAAGTGAGGAAATGGTACATTCCTGGATACGTTTATTTGGTACCTTGAGTGACGTTTGTGCGAAATGTCTAAATGTCGAGCGACGCATCGAGGGGCCAATCCCCAAGGTGTAGGAGAGTCGCAGAGGGTTGACGGCATTCAGCCGTAGGAGGAACCCCATGTGTATGTGATTCGAGCCTTTTGGCTATGTGAAAGGGACTCCCTCTGAGGAGCAATATTGGGTTAGGATCAGTTGGACTACAACGTATTACAAACGCAATGTTTAGGAAGGCAGAGATTTTGATAGACGCTCCTGGCCGCGAGGCCGAGGGGTTGTCTTGTGCGTAGTGACGAGGTCCGGCTAGTGCATGAGCCAGTGCCGGCCCGTTTTTAGGTCCATCAGTGGTGCGTCTGCCGGGAGCTGCTTAAAAGTGGCGGTTCTCGAATCCTGGTTTTCTAGGGACCAACTAGCAGTTTATGCCAAAGGATACTGAGATCGATCCGTTATTTATTGATAAGCATCGTCTAGCAGAAATCCAAAAGCAGGAAAGAGACGAGAGAGCTAGGCGACGTGCTGAAATCTTTAGGAGATATTCCCCTAAGCGTAGCGGTGCTGAACCCTTACGAGGGAGTGGATCTAGTGGTCTTAGGACCCCAAGCAATAAGTTAGGAGAAGGTGGAAGCTCTAGTGCTCCCCTTCCTGCCATAAGCCAATCCACGTCAATTGCGGGAGGTGTAACCCCACCGTTCCCTATTCCTAGTGCAAATCCAATCCCCGTCATGGCGCAGCCTATTGCAATTCCAGCAGGAACGACGGATTTGCCGGCTCTAGGTTACCCGCTACCCATTTTTAATGGGTTAGTTGAGGAAGATGCAGAACTCCACATTAGGGAGTTTCAAAAGCTGATGTTTAACTGTCGCATTCAAGAAGAAGGACATTTAATGATGTTCTTCAACATGACTCTCAAAGGAAGAGCCGCTATATGGTATCATGGTTTAGAAGCCGGAACCATATTGAACATTGATGCATTTTATGGAGCTTTTCGAAGGGAGTTTGCCCCTGAAAGGGGTGGGCAATATTGGTTGCGTGTACTCAACGTGACCCGCCAAGATCCACACAAGGATATTCGTGCTTATGCGAAGAAGATAAAAGAGGTTTTCCGTAAGTTGGACACCTCTATTCCTATCCCCGCAGCTGCCCAATTGCAATATTTTCTACATGGGTTGGACTTCAATATCCAATTGCAGTTGAGTAGTGTCCCCTTGGGGGATATAGATACTGCCATTACATGAGCACAAGAGGTGGAATCCCGACTACAAGCGGCCTATGCTTCTCGAGGCAATTCGAATATGGGTTTAGTATTGGGAAACAATATGGCAATAGCCAATGGCAGTAGTGGCCAAGGGATAGCGATGGCTAACCCTAATGGGAGAGGGAACATGATACAGAATGTCCCTTTATTACCAGCTCCCCCTAGCATGTCGATGCCTACGGGCAGTCAAATGGCTCCAAATGGTGGAGGCCAGGCGGTCAATTCCAATACCATGCCTGTGACTCAACAGCCTGTGCCTAATCGAATTGTTAGGCCGATTGAAAGACACGGTAATGACCAAGGCTATGAGTCGAGTTCTTCCAATGTTCTTGGCGAGGTTAAGGACATGATGAAGCATTATACCGACATGATTACGGAGCAGTATCGACAAATAGCCGTTGATGTCAACTTCCTTAAAAAACAACAAAATTTGATAGGAAGTAGATACCCAGAAGAGGGTGCGCCGTCGAGGTTTAGTTGCAAATGGTGTGGCGGGCAGCACTATCCAAGAAATTGCCCAAATGTTAAGTGCGATATTTGTGGAAAATCCGGCCATCTAGCGGCTACTTGCTGGAGTAAGATCAGTTCTCTCCAGCGGGGTAGTCGGCAACCAGGGCCTGTTAATCATCGTGCTCAAGGAAATGATTCCCAGCCAGAAAATGGGCCTAAACAAATACTTCAACGACCAAAGACTACAGTGGAGGAGCTACCAAGTGGTAGTGGGGTTAGTTTGATTGAGGCTGTACGCGTTAATGATGCTGAAACCTCTAATCTACGAGCTGTTCTTACAAGAGGTAAAAAGGGTAGAGAAGCCGACATGGATAAGCCTGTCGACGGAAACCCTAAACAAGGCGACAAAGGAACGCAAGTTTTGGATCCTGCCCTAGAAGGGGGACCTTTGAAGCCCGTAGAGAGTAAAGCCGATAAGGAACCACCAAAGAAGAAGGTGAAAGTTAAGAAAGAGGCAATAAAGCTAGCTCAGCGACCTAAAGAGCGGATGATTTGGCGTGAAAAGCGAGCTCTTTCGAACTATCATGAATTCGATTTGGCGGGCTCTCTTTGCGAAGTCAAGCCGGATGTGAACCTTTTGCAGCTTATTAAGCTTTCCCCAGGAGTACGCAAGGAATTTAGAAAGATCCTACGTACCGGGTATATTGTAGAACCTTTGGGTATTGCGCGAGTTGGTGATGACTGGTTCGAGCATGCTGAGAAGCATTGCCCAAGGGTTGCAGCCTATGTCGATGGGATATTAGTAGATTATGCCATTGTCGACACAGGATCATCTGTTAACATTATGAGTTCTGAACTGATGGAAAGGTTGGGTCTTGCGATCCAAAAAGATACTTCCACAATTCTCAGAATGGCAGATGATAGTTTGAGACAGCCGGAAGGTTGCATTACTAAGGTCCATGTCACTGTTGCAAATGTAGAATGCATGTTGGACTTTAGGGTGATTCGTTTTGCAGGGCGGCCAAGTTACCAAGTATTACTTGGACGACCTTGGATCTTGCAAGCGGATTGCCAAGTGGATATACCCGCCGGTCGATTAATATTCGGCAGAGGTGCCCAGCGTGTGGTGGTTGATGCTTATCCTGAGTCCCCGCAGAGTGAGAGAGCTCCTCTATCTTCTACAGAATTGGAGACATTAGAAGATTTATCTGCTAGTGAGACATCATCGAGTGATGAGTCCAAAGAGGGATCCACCACAGAGGACATCTATCAGATCACTTTGAACGAGCCGATAGAGGCCCAAGATCGTATAAGAGATGCAGATGTTATCGAGCTAGACCTTGGTACGCTTGATGATTCGCGGCCAATCAAATTAGGTTCTATGCTCAGCTCAGCAGAAAGGGAGGACTATGTGGCCTTGATCCAGGAATTCCGTGATATCTTTGCCTGGAGTTATGATGAGTTGAGAGGCATCCCTCCTAGTCTTGCTGTTCATACAATTCCGTTGAAAGAGGGCAGTCATCCTGTACGGCAGAAAGTAAGGCGTATGCCTTTCGAATTGAGGGACGGGCTGTTTGAGGAGTTACAGAAGCTTCGAAAAGCGGGTTTGATTTTTCCTGTGCAACACACGGAATGGTGTTCGCCAGTTGTGATTAGAAAGAAGAAGAATAATCAGATCCGTTTATGTGTAGACTTTAGGGAGCTGAATAAGCAGACAGTTAAGGACTACTACCCATTACCATTTATTGACCAGATTTTGGATCAATTAGCGGGTAGGGAGATATATTCGTTTATGGATTGCTTTGCAGGATACAACCAAATGGCAATTGCAGAAGAGGACAAGTTGAAAACAACTTTTATCACTGTATTTGGTACTTTTGCGTACCACGTGATGGCTTTTGGTTTATGCAATGCGCCTGGTTCGTGGCAACGAACAGCCGATAAGACATTCGGTGACATATCCCCTGAAGAGTTGAGGATGTTTATTGATGACTTAGGGGCTGCCACCGTGAGAGAAAGGCAGTTGATCATTTTGAGAAAATGCTTTGAGCGCTGTAGACAATTTTGCATCGCCCTAAACCCACGGAAGTGTGCTTTTGGAGTACCTTATGGGCTATTGCTGGGCCATGTGGTCAGTTCGGTAGGAATTGCGACAGACCCCGAAAAGGTCAAAGTTATAATTGCCATGGGTCCACCACGCACCCCGAAAGAGGTTCATGGCTTTCTGTCTTCGGTTGGTTACTACCGTAGATTCATTAACGCCTTAGCAGAAAGAACGTTGCCACTTACAAATTTATTGTCCTTTAGCTGTTCGTTTGTATGGGGTGACCCTTGTAAGGTAGCATTTGAGGATGTGAAACAAGAGCTAGCCAGAGCGCCTGTTTTAAAAGCACCTAAAAGAGGTGAGGTGTTTTATATATTCTCAGCAGCCACCATGTATAGTATCAGCTGCTGTTTAGCCCAAATTTGGGAAGAGAAGTGGTACCACCCGATTGCTTTTGCTAGTCGGAAGCTGGGGGTATCCGAAATCAATTACACCTACATGGAGAAGATGTGTCTAGCGATGGTCTTTGGGGCCAAGAAATTCAGGCATTACATTCTCTATGAGAAAGTCGTACTTTATACGAAGGCGGAGGGACTTCGACTATTGATGAATAAGTTACAGCCGCCTGATCGTTTAGCGAAGTGGTTAATCACTTTGCAGGAATTTGATTATGAAATCAAGAGTAAGCCACCAAGGTTGCAAGGCATCGTGGAATGTCTAGTGGACTTTGGGGAGCCGAAAGAATCTGTGGCTGAAAGTAGTGACATGGAGATGATATTTAAAATAGATACGGCATCTATTCCCTCCTGGTATGCTGCAATAACGCATTATTTATCAACGGGAGAGGCGGGATCCGAACTATCTAAGGCTGAGAAAAGGAAAATTAAGCAGCAAGCGTTAAAGTTTGCCTTGATCGCAGGTACATTATATCGGCAAGGGGTTGATGACATCTATCGCCGATGTGTGATGCCTGACGAGGTGCCATTCATTTTGGAAGAGTGCCATGATTCTGCTTGCGGTGGCCATTTTGCTGGACGGCTTACAGCACAAAAGGCTTTAAGAGCAGGTTATTGGTGGCCTGCCATCTTCCAGGATGCGTTTGCGTATGTTAAGCGATGCGATATTTGCCAACGACATGATAGTCGAGAGAATAGGAAACGACCACTCAACCCTATTATGGCGATACTTCCATTTGAGAAGTGGGGAATAGACTTTGTGGGTCCTATTACTCCGTCATCGACTACGCAAAAGAGGTACATCATTGTAGCAACTGACTACTTCACAAAGTGGTCAGAAGCACGTGCAACAAGAAAAGATGATGCTAAAGAAACTGCTAGTTTCCTTTTAGAGCAAATAATATGCCGGTTTGGTCCACCGAAAGAATTAGTGTCGGACCGCGGAACTCATTTCCTGAATAAGGTGATCAAAGGTTTGACAGAGTTGTGGAACATCAAGCATAACAAGACAACCCCATATAATCCGCAAGCCAATGGGCAAGTTGAGAGCACCAACAAGCAGCTTGTGGGCATCCTGTCCAAAATTGTGTCGGAAAAGAAACGGGATTGGGATAAAAAGTTATACGTGGCAGTGTGGGCCTATAATACGACTTTCAAACGAGCCACTGGCCATACCCCGTTCAAGTTAGTATATGGGGAGGAGTGTGTCTTGCCTCTAGAAATTGAGCTGCCGACTATTCGGTTTGCCATCAATCATTCTTTGAGCGATGAAGACGCTCTTTTTGAGCGCTTGACGACACTGGCACATTTAGATGAGCTTAAGCTGCAGAGCTTATTGCACCAAGAAGTGGCGAAGCGCCGAATGAAGAAGCTACACGACCTTAAAGCCAAGAAATACACCTTCAAGAAAGGACAGCTTGTTCTGTATTATGACGCACGACGTGAATTATTCCCAGGCAAGCTAGAACCCAAATGGGATGGGCCCTATAAGATCGTTAGAATAGGAAAGAATAAATCCACAGTGTTGTTAGCTGACCTTGAGGGGATAGAATTTAAAAATAAGGTTAATCTTAATAAGATTAAACCTTATTACTTCTGATTGCACTAATGCTATGACTGCCTTGCAGGTCTAGGCAAGATTGATCAAACATTTGCAAGGAAATCGTGATAGAGGTTGATGGGTCGTCTGATCCCTTATTTAGAACACCCATATTTGGAACAGAGGTATCATCAAGGAAAGCTCATTTGGTGGAGCAAAGGATACAAGGTGATTGAGCAAGAAGGCGGGACATTTATTTGGGAAATCAAGGTCTTCTGCCATCATTGCCTACAACTTTTGACGAGCATCCCTGTTGAATTCAATGATGATGGAGGGATGGAGCCTACAGTCCACCCGTTGAATATGCTGAATTTCGATTACCATAATTACGAGTAGAGTTCAGGATGGCAGAATATGTAAACCCTTTATGGACGTACACCTTGTACTTTGATGGGGCGTCCAGGGGTGCATGCAAAAAAGGAAGTGTAGGAGTTGTCATCCGCGACCCCCGACGACGCATTGTCATGAAGTTAGCTGCTTATCTCGGGGCGAATTTTACTAATAATATGGCAGAATACAAAGCCCTGATCATGGGTTTGAATATTGCAAAGAAGGGTGGTATCCGCCAGTTGTTGGTGAAAGGGGACTCTCAGTTGGTTTTAAATCAACTCAATGGGACGTACATGGTACGAAACCCCATCCTTTGTATGTACCATCATACTGCCATAGCCCTACTAGACGAATTCGATCGAGTGTCTTTTCAGCTGATTCCACGGAATTGGAATCAGTTTGCCGATTCATTGGCTAATCTTGCGTATGAAGAGGACCTCTTCTTTAATTGTGGCCCTTGTCCCGATATATCTATTAATGGTGAGACAGGACCTGGTCGTTTGTGGGGTATGCTTTCTGAACATGCCCTCTTTGGCAGACGATGGTTGATTTGGGTGATGCAGAGGGTAAGCGAGACTCATCTACCTTTATTATCGGGGACCCACAGACTGATTCGACGACATGTGATGCGAACACCTCTTGCGATATACGCAGGAGGGATAGGTCATAATTTAATGCACCTAGTTTAGGGCTACGAGCCTCTGTTCCCCTGGGAATAGTATGCTTTGATGTCTATCATGGTTGTTTCCAGGTGGATGTTCTGCATAGTATTGTTTGATTTCATTAGGCCAAGAGGGCCGATTCAGTTTTGTAGCAAAGTCATGTCTGATTTCATTAGGCCAAGAGGGCCATTTTCCTGTCTAGTGCGGGTGCGTTTAATTGGGTTTTTGTTGAGTGTTGTGCTGGACAGGTTTCGTGGTTAGTGGAATTTGGTGGAGCCTGGAGGAGCCTTTGCTGCGATGGAAGCTTCTTGTGGTCACTCCAGGTGATATTTCTCCTTTACGAGTACCTTTCTTTCCTGTTATATGTGTATTTGTACTTGTTGAGGGGATACTTTTTGTTGGGGACCGGCGACCAAGGCATGAAGTCCCAGGTTTAGGCTACGTATGTTTGAGGGAGGTCGGAGTAGTCATTGCCTCCTGTAAAGACATTGTTAGACATTGAAAGATCTGTTTTAGAAGGCAGTCCTAGTGGCTCTGTTCTGCTAGCCCGCTAGGCAGCCGTTCTAGGAGTTCTTGTTAGCAGTGAGGCAGTTAGAGAAGCCTGCTAGGCGATACTAATAATGATGCCAAGAAATCCTGAATATCCTAAAAGATGAATATAAATACGAAGGTGTGTAAAAAGGGGTTCTAACCCCTATCAATGAAAAGAAAAGAAATGAAAAGATATAAGCAGTTGATCATTGCCTTGCGAAGGCCTGGTAGGTTCCTGGGGACGAGTCAGACCCGGGGCCGATACCTTGTCTTCCTAGGGGTGGATTCTTGTAGGAAAAAATAATATCAAAACAAGGAAGGTTGGAGCAAAAATAAAAGTGAGCGTTAGAAAAGGATTAAGTGTCGCCTTGCGAGGGCTTGGTAGGTTCTTGGGTGCCGAGACAGGTCCTGAGACCGATGCCCTGTTCTCCTTGGGTCACTACGCTCAGCTCCCTCCTTTTTACATGCCCAAGTATGTTCATCCAATCAAAACCCTCAAAGAAGAGATATACTGAAAGAAAATATCCTTTGTTCAGGCTATAGGAGTCCTCGCCTTGGAGGAGCTCCTAGTTGTGTTGTCTTTAGTTGGTAAGTAGTTCAGACTACCATTTAGGGCAACCTCTTTGATAGGTTTTTTTAGTTTGGCTGTGTTGGAGCAGCTGGTTAGTGACTCACTTCGGATCTTCTATTAGATGATGCTAGGCCTACTCCTTGTGGATGTCATGCCTTGGTTCTGTCTAGGGGTCGGGGGAGCATTGTGCTGAGTTTTATGATAATAATTGTTTTGTATCAGTTTGATGCTTCTTTGGTTGTTTATGTGCAGATATGTTCGTGGATTCGACGGGCTGAGTCGCCCTATCCCGTGGTCGCCAATGAGAGCGGAATTTAGGTGACGGGAAGTGCTTAAAAATAGCTAAAAATTATGAATATCAAGGGAAAAATATTCACTGTCAAAGGCGGCGGCTCGATCTAGGACGATTTTAAGCGCCAAAGTGCTTTAAAGGCGCCCGAGCGACACTTGTTGATTTTTCATAATTTTTCAGACAGTTGTGCGGGTTGACACGAGCTACTGGCCAATGCGGGATGCTAAGCCGGACGCCCAGGATTTTTCAGAGCTCGATTCCGAGTCCGGACGGGGGAAAGGCCACAAACCGGTCAAGATGTGAAGAGGTGGACTTATTTTTGGCCAAAGTGGGCATGACCTTTGGGGCCCAAATTTTATGCCACATGAAATGTGGATGGAAAAACGTGATGTGGGAAGAAGAAGGCGTGAGGAAACAGGCGCCGTTTTTTTCGCCATGATCTTGGGAGATGGAGGATGGAGACTGCACACAACCCCCCCGAGTGATCATTGGCAGTGAATCCCCTCCGTATGCTGATCATATTGCCGCCCTTCGCCCGTGGAATGATGGCCTGGTTTGAAATTTCTGATTCTAGTCTTTCTCTCTCCTCCCTCTCTCTCTTCTAAGAGGCAGTTCATGTGGGAAGAAGGAGCAATGAAGAAAGAATGATGGAGGCTTGTCCGGCATGGACCGGATTGCTCCACGGGCTGAGAATGGTGATTTGTGATGTTGCTGGACATGGAGTGTTGCTGTTTTCCAAATCTACAGCCATGGGACACAAAACCCGAAACACGCGTTTAAGCGGTAAACCAAAAAATTACAAAGAAAATTTAGTGTTTTATGCTTTTGATTGATGGAATGCCGTTCATATGGACTAAGATTTGATTATGTTGCTGATTCTTCTGAGTTCTTACTGTTTATAACTAGAAATTATGAAAAACATGCATTTCATGGCTCGAAATAATGTCAAGAAACCCGAAAACCATGAAAAATGGGGAAAAACAAGGGTTTTGGGCGTATAAATGGGGAAAACCGTCGATACACATCAACTAATCTTTCAATTTTGTTGCAAATGAACTAAGGGCCACAGCCCACAAACTGGTTTTCATTTTCAGCAATTTTAAAAATACAAGAAAATGAAGAAAATGGGAAAAAATGATAAAAAAAACCATGAAAAATAGGGAAAAAATACATTTGGGGCTACGAAAAATATAGAAAAATAGGATTTATGTTTGTTGATGTATAGCAAGGCTGGGGCATGAAGTTGTGCTTCAGTTCAGCCTTGTTTATTTGTTTTAGTGCGTGTTTCCTTCCTTTCTCCATATAAAATGACAAGGAAACCCTAAAAGAAATGAATGCAATGATGCACTATCAACGGGGAAGGGTAGAGTTGTGGAAAAATGGTTAAATGCCGCTGAGCATGAGGAATAATTTGCTGATTTTATATACATTGCATCTAGGACGGAATAATAATGATAAAAATTAAAACCTAGTAGCACGAAGATCACTTCGGTGCTAGGTGTTGCAACGAAGCACAAAGCGGTTAGAAAGAAAAGCATGAAAGAGATGGTTTGCACTTGCACGCTGCTGGTTTTTAAAATGTTTGAGCACTAGGCATCCACCTCTTTGCATGATCATTTAGAGGAAATTAAAAGTATCAGAGTCAGCTCCTGGATATGCATAGCAATTGTCTTCAGTAGGCCTGTGACCCGCCGTTGAGAGCGTGAGGTTCCTATGCTGTAGGATAGACGAGGGTTATAGGGGACAGCAAGTGAGGAAATGGTACATTCCTGGATACGTTTATTTGGTACCTTGAGTGACGTTTGTGCGAAATGTCTAAATGTCGAGCGACGTATCGAGGGGCCAATCCCCAAGGTGTAGGAGAGTCGCAGAGGGTTGACGGCATTCAGCCGTAGGAGGAACCCCATGTGTATGTGATTCGAGCCTTTTGGCTATGTGAAAGGGACTCCCTCTGAGGAGCAATATTGGGTTAGGATCAGTTGGACTACAACGTATTACAAACGCAATGTTTAGGAAGGCAGAGATTTTGATAGACGCTCCTGGCCGCGAGGCCGAGGGGTTGTCTTGTGCGTAGTGACGAGGTCCGGCTAGTGCATGAGCCAGTGCCGGCCCGTTTTTAGGTCCATCAGCCATGGATGAAGAAATGGATGCCTTGGAAGCAAATGCTACATGGGAATTGGTACCTTTGCCTAAAGGTAAGAATGCAATTGGCTGTAAGTGGGTTTATAAGGTGAAGCACAATGCAGATGGTTCTGTGAACAAATACAAGGCAAGATTAGTAGTTAAGGGGTATGCACAAACATATGGCATTGACTATGAGGAAACATTCAATCCGGTTGCAAGGATGGCAACCGTAAGAGCAGTTATTGCTATGGCTGCATCAAAGGAGTGGTCTTTACATCAGATGGATGTAAAGAATGCCTTCTTGCATGGTGATTTGCAAGAAGAGATCTATATGGAGCAGCCACCAGGTTATGTGCATGCTGTTCATCCTGAGTGTGTTTGCAGGTTGAAGAAAGCCTTGTATGGCTTGAAGCAAGCACGTAGAGCATGGTCTGACAAGATAGGACAGTATCTTGTTACTATTGGCTTTTAGATTTCCAAGGCAGATTTCTCACTTTATGTGAGAAAAACAGAGAAAGGTATTATGCTACTTGTCATTTATGTTGACGATTTTATTATGACAGGTGACAGTGATGAAGATATCCTTCATGTGAAAATGCTATTGAAGCAGAAGTTTGAGATGAAGGATTTGGGAGAGCTGCGTTATTTCTCGGGCATTGAGGTGATTAGATCACCAAGTGGGATACAGCTCTTGCAGAGGCAGTATGGATTGGACATGCTGTCCAAATATGGGATGACAGGCTGTAAGCCTATTTCAGTTCCTTTGGAGTAGAATGTGAAGCTGAGCACAGATACAGGTGAGCTTCTAGAAGACCCTACTATGTACGGACGCATAGTAGGAAGTTTGATTTATATGACTATTACCAGGCCAGATTTGAGCTATGCTGTTGGATTGGTAAGTCAGTTTATGCAAGCTCCAAGGAAACCACATTTGGATGCGGCTAGACGCATACTCAGGTATGTGAAATCCACATTGCAGTATGGACTATTTTATGAGACTGGGGTTCAGATACAGTTGCATGGATACACTGATGCTGATTGGGTTGGTAGTATTTTTGATAGACGATCTACCAGTGGATATGTGTTCTCTTTTGGGAGTGCTGCAGTCAGTTGGAGCAGCAAGAAATAGCCTACAGTTGCCTTGTCGAGCACAGAGGCTGAGTACAGGGGTGCAACAATGGCTGCATGTGAGGTAGTTTGGTTGCATAAGCTACTTTATGATATGCATCAGTCTACAGATGGGCCAGTTGTCATTTATTGTGACAACATGAGTAGTATACACTTGGCAAATAACCCAGTCTATCATGCTAGAACAAAGCACATTGAGGTGCATTATCACTATGTGCGAGAGAGGGTTTTACTAGGTCTTATTGATCTAGTTTATGTCAGCGCAGAGGATCAGGTAGCTGACATATTCACGAAGGCATTGGGCGCAGAGAAGCTGTGCAAGTTCAGAGACCTGCTTGGTGTGCAGGAATTGGGATTGAGCTCGAGGGGGAGTGTTGAGATATCGAGCTCCACTCGTGATATGCCAGGGTGACCGTTGTGTATTTATGTCACCGACTTGTCAGTTGTTGCAGACGCGGTTGGTACACCGCCCATGAATAATAGCTATATGATAGCTATCCTTATCTACTCTAGTTTGTGGCTCAGTTAGTATGCCACCTTAGCTAGTTGAGTTTGGTTTGAGACCCATATATAGGGTTCTTCTATTTCTTTGTATTAGAGTTCTTTTTGGCTTACACAACTAAGAAGAGGAAAACTATTTTCAGCCTCCACCTTTGTGTGTATTCCCCCATTGTGCAAGCAAGAAAGCTACAAGTGAGACTCCTTCCTTCTCTCCCACAATCGTGACATGCCCTCGCCCTCTAGGGTTTTGAGTTCTACATTGCCAATTTGGCTCATGGTTCGAACCTTGAAAGGTCCTAGCCCTTGAAACTTTAGCTTTTTCTTGTGTCCTTTGATTCGAAGTTGTGATGCTTGACATGCTTGTCAAACCAACTTTTGTGTCTCGCCTTCTCCCATATGAGTGCATGGGTGGCTAGAAGCCAGGTTTTTGTTAAGCGTTCATGTTTGAATCAAGTGTTCTATCCATGCCCCCTTCCCATCCCATCTTTCTCGAAGGGCTATCCTGAGGCTTGGTACAAATAATTCCAAGGGAAGTATTGCCTTTGTACCATATGTCAATCTAAAGGGGGCTTGTCTCCTACCACCATCTTGTAAGCTGTGCGATGGGCCCACAAGGCCGCTATCAATTTGTTATCCCAATCACTGCATGACGCGGAGATGACCTTGGTCAGGACGTTCACTAGGATTTTATTTGTTGATTCAAATTGACCATTTTCCTATGGATAATATGGTGAATATTTCTGATGGATGATTAGGTATTACCAAGTGATGTGCTATGCGACCTCTTTTTGAGTGGCTTAGATATTAATATGCAAATCCAAGTGGGAATGCAAAATCCTAAGTCATTAAGGGAAGCAAAGATGCATACCATTGATTATGAGGGACATATTCAGATATGTTGAGAAACTTTTGGAGTTTCCCCCGTTCAGTACAAGTGCATCCTAGCTTCCAACCATTTATACAAGGAGACAGCTCACTTGTGGATACCAAGGTAGCCTATGAGGGGAACTTTGGTACCCAAAATCTCCAAGCAAAAAATGGCAATAGTAGCAGTAGGGATAATATACCCCTTAGGGATGAAAAGATTCCAAGCCCAGTAAGTCCCATCAAGGCTTGCAATGCTCCCAAGGTAGTTGTGATGGCAACATTGATAGGACCATCGGGCCTATGAGCATGAATAAGTGTGCTATGAGTGGTCCTAGTTGTGCTACTAGTAAGGCTCTTGAGAATCCTTTTTAGTTTAGTGATGAATCATGCTTTCGAGTAGATGCTGTTCCTTTTAGTAAAAGCATGGTTCTTATGGCTAAGTAGTTGCAGAGTGGACAAAAGCAAGTAAATACCTCTCGTATGAAGAGTATGCATGATGCCAAAGGTCCACCTGTACTAAATAGAAGTCATAAGGATGTGAGGCCATCTAGCTATAGCAATAAATCCACATTGAGTCCATTGGACCAATGTGGGCAGTCAGGTAGGCTTTCATTAAGAGTAACTAAAATAGGCAGAAAGAATTCGTAAAAATACCTTGAGCCGTACGAGATACAAAAGCCTAAGATCAAGCCTTGAGGTGTGTGTCATGAGTAGCATGGGGCTCGCCATCCAATTGTTGCTATCCTTGGTATCCTGGTTAGTTTGATAGGATGTGATGTATATGTCAAGACGACCCTGTATTGCATGGATAAGAATAACATATCCATGTTTAGGCCAAGAGGGCTAGCTAGTTTGCAATGAAATGTGCTATTTCTTTAGACCAAGAGGACCCATGTCTGTTTGGTAAAGGTATAATTAATGGTTTTTTGTTGTAGTGATTACATCATACAGGTTGACGAAGTCGCTGGAGGGAGCCTTTGTTGCGAAGGAGCTTCTGGTGGCCATTCCAAGTGGTTTCATCCACTTTTCGAGTCTTTTCCCTTAAGCAATTAATTATATATGTGTATGTAAGGGTTACTATCTTTTGTTTGTTGGGGACTAGCACTCAAGGCATGAATTCACATGTTTAGGCTATGTATGTCTGGGGAGGTCTGAGTAGTCATTGCCTCCTGTAAAGATATTGCCAGGCATTGAAAGACCTATTTTAGAAGGCAATTATAGTGACCCTGTTCTGCTGACCTGCTAGGCAACCGTTCTAGGAGTTCCTATTAGTTGTGAGGCAGTTAGAGAAGCCTACTAAAATAATGATGGAAAGAGAGAAAAACTCTAAATATCTAAAAGACAATATATGACTATACGGAGGTGTGTAAAAAGGGATTCTAACCCCTATAAAAATAGAAAAGGAAAGAAAGAAAAATCCTTGAGCTATTGTTTATCACCTTGCGAAGGCCTGGTAGGTTCTTGGGGACAAGACAAGATCCGAGGCCGATGCCTTGTCTTGTGAGGGGTGGCATCTAGCTGAAAAATAAAGAATATAAGAAGGTTGGAGTGAAAATAAAAGTGTGCATTAGAAAAGGATCCAGTGTCACCTTGCAAGGGCTTGGTAGGTTCTTGGGTACTGAGATAGGACCTGAGGCCGATGCCCTGTTCTCCTTGGGTCACTATGCTCATCTCCCTTCTTTTTACACGCGCGAGTATGGAAAATAAGAGGCTAAAAGAGCCAATGTGCTAAAAGATAATATTTCTTGATCAGGCTATAGGAGTCCTCGCCTAGTAGAAGCTCCTAGTTGAGTTGTCCTCAGTTAGGTAGGTAGTTCAGACCACCACTTAGGATTACCTCTTTGATAGTTCTTTTTAGCTTGGCTATGTTGGAGCAGTTGGTCAGTGACTCGCTTTAGACTTTCTGCTAGATTATGCTAGGCCTACTCCTCGTAGATTTCATGCCTTGGTTTTATCAGGGGGTAGGGTGAGAGCTGTGATGTATTTTGGAGTGTATCTATTTTGTATCAGCTTGATGCTCTTTTTGGTTGTGTTTATGTGTAGATCTATTCGTGGGATTTGACGGGTTGAGTCGCCCTATCCTGTGGTCGCCAATGACAGATGATTTTTTATGCGAGAAGTGCTTAAAAATAGCCAAAATTTCCAAATTTGAGGGAAAAAATAGACTTCGTTGAAGGCGGCAGTGGCAATCAATACGATTTTAAGTGGCAAGTCCCTAGAGCGCTAGTGCTTATTTGCATTAAAAATCAAACGGTGGCGGATGATCGAGCTCGAGTTTTCCTAGATGTAAAACGATGTCAAGAATCCAACCCAAGTCTCGGATCTCCATTCTGATGTCATTTTATCCCCCATTTAATCCCCACAAGGTTCAAGGTTGTAAAGTGGCTACTGGATCTGGAAGCCGAAAAGAGCATGACGGGCCCCAGCTTTTTAGATTTTGACGTCACGGAACCACTCGTCCAGACGGATCTCAATTCCAATGTCATTTACCCCCTCAAAATTGAAAAAACCATTTGTCGAAAGTGAAAAACCAACAAGCCATGAACTAGATATTTGGTTTAAAGCTTAAAAGATCTTAACAAAGAGCTTAAGCCAAAGAAATGAAACACCATGGGGGGGGAGGGGGGTGCTTTTTTTTTGCGCCTCCCATCTTGGCAATGATTGGCCATTTTTTTTATCTACACAGAGAGAGAGAGAGAGAGAGAGAGAGAGAGAGAGAGAGAGAGAGAGAGAGAGAGAGAGAGAGAGAGAGAGAGAGAGAGAGAGAGAAAGAGAGAGACAGAATACTCTTAGGCTTGAGATGCCTGTATTATTCGCCCTCCATCGCCAGAATCTGATCGAGAATTGATGCACTGAGTAAAGAGATTAAAAAACCAGTCTTTCTCTCTCCTCCCTCTCTCTCCTGCATAGAGGCAATTCACGTGGCAAGAATCATGAAGAGAATCAAGAGATAGATGCTTGTCCGGGAGGCATCGGATTGTTCTAAGAGGTTGAGGAGGCTGAAGGCTGAATATCTATGCTAAAATCCATGGCTGGTGGGTTGATACATAGTCCCAATTAATTATTCAAGAAACTCGAAACACGCAAAAAGGCGGTATGCTCTATTTTATGAAAGAATTTTGCTTGTTTTTTATTGTTCATGGTCTAAATGGTGTGCATATGGGCTGAAATTTTATTTGAATGTTCCTTGCATTATGTTTGAGGATTGCAATCACTATTATGTAGAAGCTGTATTGATTTACAACAATTATAAATTTTTAAAACTCGAAAAAATACTAATTTTGATGGAAATTGATGGTTTCTTTGATTTTAGAGGGGGGAAAATGAGTAGACACTGGATAAAATAAGAAAAAATGTTGTGTTTTGGTTCAAATGATCACTCATCAAAAAAAGAAACCAAAAATACCTATTTTTTTATTAATAATAAATAGGAAAAATAGAGAAAAAAATATAAAAATAGATTTCTTACGCTAGAAAAAATGGAAAAATAAGATCTATGTATGTGAATGTCTAGCGGGGCTGAAGCATGAGGTTAAGCCTCAATTTGGCCCTTGTCCTTTGTGTTAAAGTGCGTATTTATTGCTTTTACATATAAAAAATGACATTAAAAACCCTTTACACCTATGCACCGTCGTAAAATTTAAATAGTGATCGGTGAGGGGGAGGATGATGTTATACATTAGTTTAAGCGCTAAAATAATAAAAAGTCTAATTTTTCTCTTTATGCATAACATTTAGGATGCAGTTTATTTGAAAATAATGGATCTAGCAACATAAGGTTAGCCTTGGTGCTAGGTTCCTACAACAAAGCATTGAGTATTAGCGAAAATTCATTAAAAGGGTTGTTTTTGCATGACACATAGAGTGATTTTAAACTATAATTATTTGTGCACAAAATAAAGCATTCACTTTTGCATGAATCATACACATGGTATCTATTTCTGGCATGCATAGCAATTGGTTGAAGTATAAATGACGCACACTGGAGAGAGTAAGGCACCCAAGCTGTAGGTGTAGACGATGGGTCCAAGGGGACAAGTAAGTGAGGTCATCAGGTACATTCTTGGAACAATATAATATTGGTACCAAGAGCGGAGTCTGTTTCGTATGTGTTATATGTGTTAGCGATGCATCAAGGGGCCAATCCCCAAGGTGTAGAAGGGTCGCAGTAGGGCCACGAAAATCAGTTGAGGGGTGCCTCCTATGTTGTTCTACGTAGTGAATTACACCAAAATGTGTAGGGTCTCCCTCTGAGCAGTCTGAGAAAGTTAAGGGTTGGACTACAAAACACGATACAAACGCAAAATGTATGTACAATGGCAGGGCAATGTGTTCCTATAGACACTCTTAACCGCGTGGCCGTGGCATTGTCTTGTGCATATTAGAGGTCCGACTAGTGCTATAGCTAGTGCCGGCCCATTTTAGGTCCCATTATCTTTTCTGTGCAAGGTGCAAAATCAAGCTTTTAGCTTTTCTCCCTCGTGTTTTATGGGCTGGAATTCAGAGTGAGTGAGAAGATAAGTACTTAAACGACTCTATCGCTCTTGTCATGGGTTTAGCCTAATAGGCCCATATGCCCAGTTTTTTGGATGTCTTATAGCAACAAACCCTACACTTTTCCAACTGATTTTCTAACCTTAATCTACTCTAAATGTAATAAGAATTGAAAGCAAGGTACTGAACTAATTTCTCCTACTATACTAACCATCAAAGTTTAAAAATACTTACTTGTAGCACGAATTAAAGACCCAAAACCTCCTATCTACCTCAAGCTCCGGTTCGGGAATGAAACCCTTACTTTGATGCTCGATTCGGAGCACGCAAGTGCTCAAGCTTGAATCCGTTGGTCCTCGCAACAAAACCAAAATGTAGTGGCGAGCACAAGCTCTACTGCCAAGACTTACGGACTGCTTATTGTTCAAGCATTTCAAGCGAGTACTAATGGCTACCTCTCACATACATGATGCGGTATCCCTCTCTATGAGTGTAGTGAGCTTACCTTGATGTCCGATTGAGTTGCTTCCTCTCTCAAGCACTCCGATAGCTCCACGATTCTTGATGCAAGCTCAAGCATCCTCAAACCTCCACCTCCAAGCTCCATCCGCCATAGCCACATGCAAAACAAGACAAGGAAAGAGAGAAGAAGAGAAGAGAGAGGATGGTGGAGAGCTTCACCTCCTTGATCCCTCACCCTCACACACTCACTCCCTCACACTCTCACACTCTCTCCCTCAAGCACTCACAACAAGCAAGCAAAGAGAAGAGGTGGAGAGAAGAAGAAGAGTCCACTTTACCACACACTAAAGAATGAGCTCTCATTCACTTTTTGAACTTTATATACAAAGCCCTAAATTCCATTTGGGCAGTCATCTCCTTTTTACATGGCTGTAGGTCCCTTTTTCATTATCCTCTTATCTTTCTAGTTTCCCTCCTACCACCCATCTACATTTCCAACTTGCACGGATCAAGGCCTCGACACTTTTTAAAATAAATCATGGTGCTCCTTGCGCTCTTTTGCAAAAGTATTGACTTATGATTTTTTTTGGGTGCCTCTCCTTGATTTAGCACTTTTTCACACTTGTGTTTTCTGATTTTTCTTGGCATGCCTTCGTTCTCCATTCTGCTTTTGCCTTGGCTTTGTCTTCTGCTTTAGATTTTTCAAGTTTTCCACCTTGTTTTTTTGAGGGTTAACACCAAACTTAGCATATATGGGGGCAATCTTGGGTCAATCGTATGCCCTTATAGGGAAGTGCAAGGTAGTGGCCTCTATCAAGTCTTAAAGCATACAGATAATCTTTTACTTGTTTCCAAACACAAAAGATGTTGGTCAAGAATCACTGTTCAGATGCTCATTTAAATAGCAAGCACATTGTAATATTGACTATGAGTCATAGCGTATTCACCTTGCTATCAGCAATGTATGTATAGTCATGGCTTTCAGTTAAGGAATGAGTGGCTCCATCAAAGCTCATGAGGCCACTGATAGAGAAACCCACTATCAATTCTAAGGAGAGGGGACGAGACTTGTCACAACTTGCCACACTACACCGTCAGCACGTCCCTCTGAGATCAAGTGTAAGGCTCTTGAACCACAGTTTAAGTGGGTGCCTAAACATCAAGGATTATTATCTAGGAGCATGCAATCATGACCTTGTAATCCTAGGAACTCATACTTGAGACCTAGAAGGCAAAGAAGCGACTATAGGCATCGATGAATGGTTAAGATGCAATGGGTTCAAAAGACATTATTACAAGCATAAGGCTATTACGAGGGAAATACCTAGATATGGGTGCCTAAAGCTAAGTTGGCCAGCAGCAACACTATTCAAACACCACCCTCAAGCCCAACTATACAAAGTCGCATGACATATTATGCGCTAAGGTTGCAAAAATCTCAAGTTACAAAGCCTATAAAGCCCAACACCATTGACACAAAACCTCAACAAGTCTATCAACCCAGATTGTAGCTTGATGACTCCAAACCAACTCAACCCAACACTGTTAATACTACTCAAGACTCACAGACATCTAGCAACATAGAATCAGAATCCCAAACCAAGCCTAGTGCACAAGAGGCCAAACTGCACACTCTGGAGCAGCTGCAACCGTAGAAGTCAACCACACTAAGTTGTCGAGTCAAGTCCAACCCTAGCCCCTAGCAAGCCTTAAATCTTCTTATGAATGATGTTCAATTCTTACCTTGGTTGTTTCAGAATTAGCTGAAAATACTAGGGATGACTTAATTGGTTTCTTTTGATGTTTGGATGCTATGTTTACCACACTTGTGAAAAGTTATGACCGATTAGAGCTAGGTCTCTTAGACGAGCCTTTAGTAATAGAGGTATGCATGCTGCCTTGCTCATGGAAAGAATCATAATTTTTGTTCATCAAGGCTCCCCAGGCAGTTGAGAAACTCATAGACACTAAGATTACCTATGAAAAAGCACACAAGAAATGCCTCATTACATCTTATGCCAAGGGCATGGTCCTTGCCATCGAAACTGCGAAGCTAAAACAACAAACTGCTAATGACTTCTCTTTCTCTTGCCAATGGTATGCTCTCAGACTCCAATGGGAGCAAGAAGGCTACCAAATCATGACCAATGATGAGCAGAGACGTGTAATGAAGACCTCCACCCAACTTAAGTAGCCCCCACCTCCTATCGAATGTTGACCACCACACTCGCAACCGGCCCCTCAAAGAGCACATCATGACTCACCCCTAATTAGATCGCATGTTGTCCAAGGAGGAGCTACACATTGCCATCCGAATGGACTCTGGTGATTTCCTCATGGATGTCCTCACTTACCTCACCCATGTAAGCATCCAACTTGTCAACATGGACCATTATGCTCAAATGGAGTACAACTCAAACTTCTAGGCTTGGCTCATGCGAAGGTGAAACATAGTGAGCATGTGCTGAATGGTCTCCACCCTTCAACCTCTAATCTTAGGAACGATTCTTCTCATCTCTAAGGCGGGGAGGGTGTGAATGATAAAAGGTTTGGAACATAAAAACAAACCCTAAAACCTCAATCGACGTCCAAAAATGAAAAATAATGTGTAAAAATCAACTGACGATTGAGGACAAGTGTTAGAAAATTTGTGAAATGCATTGACTGTTTAAAGAAAAATTCTCTTTCTATATTTAAGGATTTCAATTTTCATAAGCATTTCCTTTATCTCCTACGCATCTTCCCACAAAAATTATCCAAAGAATACTAGTTGTGGGCTATGGCTTCATGATAGGCACCTACAATGGTAGGACAGGAGAAAACCAGCAAGTTTCCATTCTCAGAGGAAGAGCAGGCAAGTATGGTCTCTCAGTGGGAGACAAGGCCCTACATCCAATTCATAATTTAGGCACATCCTGAATTTGGAAGACATAGTCATGGAGGAGCCAGCCATCAATGAAGCAGTGTAAGCTATAGAAGTATGTGGAGAAGGTGGGCCAAGCAGTGGACTCCGAGAAGTACACCGAATTCCTTCGGACTTTCAACAAGAACTGTGGCACTGTCACAATCCCCCGTCAAGAGAATGAAACTTGCCAAGTGGAAATCAAACTGAGTCTCGAGTTGGTGCAAAGAGTGTTGGGATTGCCCAACAAAGTTAAAAGACGGCCAAAAAGAAATGTGTATAGCATGTTCAAAATTGTAACGTGTCACCCGAGATTTCCTTGGCAGTACGTTCTTAGTAGCCCATCAAGAGATGTCCCAGTAAGCATCATCTGAGATTTTGATAAAACCCTAGTAGTTTGCTAACTAGGCTCGCTTGAGTCTACCCTGTAGTGGAAGTTTCGGTGACTCCCACAAGGATTGACCTAAGTTTTTCTGGTTAAATCTATTACTAGTGGCAAATTAGTATTAGCAGATTCTAAAGTGACTCGAGTCAGGTGTTCTGGTTTCTAATAGTCCATCAAGTGTGATTATTATTTCTTCTTAGGAAAGCTCTCGACTTACCAAGACCACCCAGCCATAGGTCTCGATCCATTGGGGGTCCACCTCCCACTTTGCCGAGACCTAAAACAAGCCCAACACTAGCTTTAGGCACTAGCCGGGCCTCTCTATACTCAAAGAACACACCCTCTCGACCTTGCGGCCAAGAGCATCCAAGGGACACACTGCCCTAACTTCTATCATAAATTTCCGTTTGTTCTAGATTATAATCCAATGGTTAAACCTTTCCCACACTCCTCAGAGAGAGTCCCTACACATATATCAGTGTAACACACCTTGTTAAGCACAGATAGAAGGAGGCACCCCTTAGCTAAATATTGCAGACCCACTGCGGCTCTCCTACTACACCTTAAGGATTGGCCCCTCGATGCACCACTAACACAAATAGCACGTACATCACAAATTCTACTCTTGTTTTCAAACATTCTAGGAGATATAGATACTTTCCTCACTAAATATTCCCCAAGGAAACCGATTGTCTAAACCTATAGCTTGGGACATCTCACATACTCAATGTAGGTCATATGCATGAATACAATTGCAATGCATCCAGTAATGACACCATGAGTTGTGTGTAATGCAATTGTGTATAAACCATAGTGCTTAATCATTTTATCATTTAGAAATCAACATTGTGAGGTGCAAACACATTTCCTTCAATGATTTTAATCTACATGTAATGCTACATTGCTAGGATCAATGCACCGAGCATTCTCTTGTTGTTAGATCCTCTTAAATTTAAACTATAAGTGTCTTATATGTCATGCATCAACAAAAGATCAAAATTTAGAATCTTATCAGCAATTAGTTACCCTCATCAAAACCCCTCCTTCTCCCTACCGTTTTGGTTATGCATGCGTTGATAGGTGTAGGAAGTAGTTTTTTTGTGTTTTTTCCATATAAAAGAGATAAAGACTCCACTTTAACACACAGGAAAGCGCGAATTGAGGCTCGTCCCTCATGCTCCAGTCATGTCACATATCCACACACATTTATCCTATTTTTTAATTTATCGAATGCAATATTTTTTCTTGTTTATTTATACATATAATAGAATTTTTTGTTTGGACTGATCATGTGTATTGAGCATTAATTTTATATCAATTTTCTATTCCACATTAACCTCGTAAACACCACAAAAACCCCAAAATTAACCATTTTCCTCAAAACCGCATAGTTGTGGGTTTTGCGTGTTTATGTATAAATTATTATGTGACTAAATTTTCTTATTTTCTTTAGCATCTTTGATGGATTACAACATTATCAATCAAAGACAACCATTTCCAAAAAATTTCACACAAAATCTATCATAAAACAAGTAGAACGATTGCTTACACATAGAAACATGCTTTTTGAGACTCGTATTTCAAGGTTGGGAGGCCGCTAAGACTCCTTATTGGCTGTGATCCCCTTTCATAGCTTGATATACTATCCTTTGTGCCACGGCACCATTACTCCATTAGCATCTTTCATCAAACTCCATTCTCTTCTCTCATAGAATCACGCATATGAATGGGTAGCAAGAGGAGAGAGGAGAGAGAAATATTGATTCTGCATCTTCTCCATTGGGCAAACATTTTGCATTTGGAAGGCAGTGATGGAGAGTGAAAAAAAAAAGAAGATTTCCAGATATAATCAATTGGGTGGGTTACTCTCAGCCCCCCTACCCCTCCATCCAATCATCATTCATGAGGGGGTGGCATTGCTAATCACACCATTTTTTTGAAACGTCCCCCTCCCCCCAATTTTTTTTTTTAAAGGGTCTTTTGTGCCCCCCTAAAGCCCATGCCCATTTTTTTCCTCTTTTGGTCAATTTTGACCTTTGCAATATCTAGCCACTCACCGTTTCTCCATGCGTTGACCGATTGTGAATCTAAAAAATCCCGCATGTCCGATTTGATGTCCCGAATGACGGAGAAGCTATCTTTCTTCAATCTAATTGTCAACTCCCTCCAGGCACTTCATCCAACCTATGTGATGTAATCACTAAGACAAAAAACCATTAAACGTACCTGCACCAAACAAACGTATGACCCTCTTGGCCTTATGAAATAAAACATTTCACAACCAACTGAATGGCCCTCTTGGCCTTATGGAGTAAAACATTAGAACTCAACAGAGATGGCCCTCTTGGCCTTATGAAATAAAACATTTCACAACCAACAAAATGGCCCTCTTGGCCTTATGAAATAAAACATTTTACTACCATTCAGCACAACACACTATTGAAATAATCCCTTGGTCCTAACGTTAGTCTACTAAAGCACAAAACCAGGATAAGGCTTCTTAGGCCCTACGCTAAGAGCATCAGGTTATTAGTTAACCCTCTTGCATAAATAGCAAGGGGTGTCCGATGAATATGACAATACACAATGCTATGCATCCATGATAGAGTAGGAAGGTGCTCATATGCTACCTGACTCATAACCCAAGCTAACCATCAACGGCCAAAACATAACGTGTCAGCAAGAAGACCCCAAAGTAATCCATGGCTAATGTTAGGAGGTAATTGTAAGGGCTCCCTTGGACCACAGTTGAAAAAGACATCTTGCACGAAAGCATAATTAGCTAGGGAATCCACAAAGTGATTCCATTGTCAAGGAACTAACTGACAAGTCACCATCTCAAATATATGCAACATATCCAAGGCTGCACAATGGTATATCCGTAAGATGGGATACCACACACTATAGGTCCCATTTAGCTTATTGATTACTAACTGTGAGTCATCTTTGGCGGATACCACCACATCGGGCTACATTCAGCCCCATGATCAAGGCCTTGTATTCTGCCATATTATTGGTAAAAAAGGGTCCTAAATAGACTCCCATCTTCATGACAACCCAATCTCGGGGATCTTTAATGACCACACCAACACTTGCCTATTTACCGGGCCCTCTGGAAGTTCCATAAAAATACAGAGTATAAACCCAAGATTCATTGATAGGCCACACCATAATAATAAGCTCACTTGTTCGTATGATAATCAAAATAAAGCCAAGAGAGAGGATGTATAACATGCACAATCCCTCCTTCCCTGCTAAACTCGATAGGAATGCTAGTTAGAAGTAATCGACAATGGTGGTACTAGACCTTAATTTCCCACGTAAAGGATTCATCTTGCCACTCAATAACCTAATACCCTTTTCTCCACCAGATCACTTGACCTTGGTGGTAACATTTCTCAAGATACATATGCTCTAGATAGGAATGATGTGTCCCATCCACTCGTCTTGGTACCTACTGCACGTTAAAGCTGAGTCCTAAAGAATCTACATAGGCACCAAGCCTAACGTCAGCCCTTACACATAGTTAGGCTTTAGCTTATTAAAGTTAACTTTAGTCTTAAACTCTACCCCCTACAAATCTACTAGAAGGGTCATAGAGCCATTCTTCCCTAAACATACAATCTTGTATGGTCCATCCCTAATTTTCCTAGAAAGATCTGCGACGAGCATCATAATATAGCACTAACTAACCTTTTGCAAATTTGTACTTCTTAGCCCGAAGATCATGAAGCTCTTTCATTCTCCTCTTCCCTACTTCTTGATGTAGTAAAGCATGTAACCAAATCTCATCAAGATGTGCTAGAGAAGTATACCATTCCTATAATGCTTCTCCCTCTCCCAACGAATGATTGAGGGAAAAATGCACAGTGGAAAGCTCTATTTATAATGGAAAAATGCACTCCTCCCCATACACTAGCTTGCATGGGGTGTGGCATGTGGCTCTCTTGAATGTCATGTTGTAACCCCACACTGCCACATATAATTTTTTATCACAGTTTTGCTTGCTTTTTGATACTATCTTGGATAAGATACCCACAAGTTGTTTATTTGTACTCTCAACCCGACCATTTTCTTGAGGATTATACGGGGTAGTCTTGTTGTGCTTAATCTTCAAAGCTTTAGTTTCACAGGGCCACTATAACCTTGTTCAAGAAGTGTGTTCCTTGATCAGACATAATCTCCTTCGGTGGACCAAAACGGCAAACAATTTGCTCCATAATGAAACTGACTGCCTCCTTAGCATTGTCCTTCATTGTTGTTCAAGCTTCAAACTACTTTGTAAAGTAGTCTGTTGCTACAATAAAATACCACTTTTGCATAGTTGATGAAGGGTATATTGGTCCCACAAAATCAATATCCCATTTTTCAAAGGGTAATATAACCAAAATGGGATTTAGAGGTCGCCTACGGTGTCCCCTCGCATTGTGTCTTTGACAAATATCACAACACTTAACATAACTGAAAGCATCTTGGAAAATCGATGGCCACCAATATCTAGCATGGAAAGCTTTTTGGACAGTAAGTGAGCCAGCAAAATTTCCCCCACATGCTGAATCATGGCACTCCTCAACAATAAATGGTACCTCATCGTGTAATACCCAATGATGATAGATATCATCTACTCCTCTTCAATACAAGTCACCCGCTATAATCGAAAAGTGTAATGCTTGTTGCTTGATCTTTCTCTTTTCAGACTTTGATAAAGTAGTCCCAAATCCTCTTGTAGATAAATAATGTGTTATAGCCGCATACCAGGAAGGGATGGAAGCTGTATCAATTTTAAATAGACCTTCAATATCCCTTCCTTTAGCCAAAATTTCCTTTGGCTCCCCAAAATCCATAAGACATTCCACAATACCCTACAGCTTTGGTGGCTTGCTCCTAATCTCATAATTAAACTCCTGCAAAGTGATTAACCACTTTGCTAAATGATCACACAACTGCAACTTGTTAAGCGACAACTTGAGCCATTTTTCCTTCGTAAAGAATAATACCTTCTCATAGAGAATATAATGCCTAAATTTCTTTGTCGCAAAGACCATTCCAAGGCACAATTTCTCCATGTAGTATAGTTAACTTCAGATATCTCCAATTTCCTACTAGCAAAGGCAATTGGATGATACCATTTCTCCTCCCAAATTTGAGCTAAACAGTAGCTGATACTATGCATTGTGGTTGCTGAAAATATATAGAAAACTTTACCCCTTTTGGGTGCTTTTAGGATTGGCACTTTTGCTAATTCCTGCTTCACATCCTAAAAGGATACTTGACATGCTTCGTTCCACTCAAACAGACAATTAAAAGAGAAAAGGTTCATCAATGGCAATGCTCTTTCCACTAGTGCATTGATAAATCTTTGATAGTATCCCAATGATGAGAGAGTTGTGCACCTCTTTTGGAGTACGCGATGGGCTCATAGAGACTATAACCTTTATCTTTTCAGAGTCAATTGTAATACCAAGCTGAACTAATCACATGGCTGAGTAACAACCCATAGAACACTCCAAATACCCACTTTCTAGGGTTAAGAGCAATGCAGAACTGTCTACAAGGCTCAAAACATTTCCTAAGAATAATTAATTGTCACTCCCTTGTGGTGGCTGCCCCCAAATCATCAATAAATAATTTTAAGTCCTCTTGAGAGATATCACCAAAGGACTTATCATATGTTCATTGCCAAGGCCCAGACACATTGCGTAGACCAAAGGCCATCACATGATATGCAAAGGTGCTGAAGGCAGTGATAAATATCAGCTTCAATTTGTCTTCCTCTACAATAGCCATCTAGTTATATCCAACAAAGCAATCCATAAATGAATATATTTCCCTACCTACTAACTGATCCAAAAACTGGTCAATGAATGCCACAGGTAGTAATCCTTAATCGTCTACTTATTAAGCTCTCTGAAATCTATGCAAAGCCAAATTCGATTGTTTTTCTTCTTCCTAATAACAATTGGTGAATACCATTTTGTGTGTTGAACTGGAAATATCAAGCCAACCTTTCGTAGCTTTATCAATTCTTTGAATATCCTGTCCCTTAATTCGAAAGGCATACGCCTTACTTTTTTTCACACAGGGAGGCTACCTTGCTTCAAAGGAATCGTATGAACAACCAGGCTTGGATGAATGCCTCTCAGCTCATCATAACTCCAAGCAAAGATATTGAGAAATTCTTGAATCAAGGACACATAGTCCTTCCTTTCTTCTGAACAGCGTGGACCCTAATTTAATTGGCCGTGAATCATTCATCATACCAAGGTCGAGATTAATTGCATCCGCATCCCTTATCCTCTCTTGAGCCTCTATTGGCTCATTCAAAGTCACTTGGTAGATATCCTCTGTAGTGGACCCCTCATTGGATTCGTCACTTGATGACATCTCACTAGGTAGATATCCTCTGTAGTGGACCCCTCATTGGATTTGTCACTTGATGACATCTCACTAGCAGATAGAGCATCTAGCATATCGAACTTTGATAAAGATAAAGGAACTCTCTCACTCTGAGGAGATTCAGGATATGCATCTACTACTACACATCTAGCACCTCGTCCAAAGATCAATCGACCAACATGTATATCAACCTAACAATCTGCTTGTAAGATCCATGGCCTACCTAGAAATACTTAATAGCTATGTCACCCTGGAAACCTAATACCCCTTACATCTAGAATGCAATCTACATTGGCAATGGTCACATGGACTTTAGTAATGCAACCTTCAGGTTGTCTTAAACTGTCATCAGCCATTTGGAAGATCATGGAGGCATCTTTTTTTATTTCTAATCACAGTGTCTCCATCAATTCCAAACTCATAATATTGGCAGAGGATCCTGTGTCCATAATAGCATGGTCCACTAACATTCCATCAATATATGCTGCTACCCTCAAACAATGCTTTTCAGCATGCTCAAACCAATCATCTCCTACTCTCGCTATTCCCAAGGGCTCAACGATATACCTAGTGCATAGAATCTTCTTAAATTCCTTGCACACTCCTGAAGACAACTTGATCAACTATATAAGATTTACATCTAGCTTAACTTCGCAAAGAGAACTCACCAAATCAAATTCATGATAGCTAGCAGGAGCTCTCTTTTCTCGCCAGATCATTCTCTCCTTTGGTCTTTGAACCGGCTTTGGCGCTTCTTTCTTGGCTTTTTCTTTCTTCTTTGGTGACTCCTTATACTTCTTGGGGATGGCTTTACCATCTACAGCCTTGAGAGGTTCGCCTTCCATATCGGGATTATAGACTTGCGTCCCCTTATCATCTTGCTTGGGGTTTCCCTTGACAAGTTTTTCCTTGGCTTTGTGGACTTCTTCACCCTTTTGACCTCTTGTAATAACCCATAGATTAGAAGCTTTAGTGCTATTGATGCAAACAGCTTCTATAAGACTAACTCCACTGCCATTAAGTAGCTCCTCTACCACAGCTTTCTCTCTTTGTAATATTTTTTTCGGTTCTTCATCTTGCTAGAGATTATTCCCTTGTGCTTGTTGTTTACTTCCTTGCTA
Source organism: Lygodium microphyllum (assembly GCF_053477565.2). NCBI lineage: Eukaryota > Viridiplantae > Streptophyta > Polypodiopsida > Schizaeales > Lygodiaceae > Lygodium > Lygodium microphyllum. Next base: position 9,647,556 of record NC_141149.1, on the reverse strand, counting down.
GAGAGAGCTAATCTTACTCCAACATGTACTAGCTAAATGGCTGGACTTCCCACATATGTCACATTTAACATTTGGACAATTCCTAAGGAAATGCTGGCCACCACACCAAATCATGAAGGAGCACCCTCTTCAAGGCATTAACTTCCTATCAAATTCTATTGCTTCTTAAGGAAATGGACATCAACAACTATTTGTCTATATTGTTTGCTAATCGTATTAGTATAGTGCTTCATCATATCCTTAACTTCGCCAAGGATATTTGAGGCACTTGACTCATAGCCGTGATCTTCTACCTATCATTCTATTGTCCTAACCACTTGATTAGGGATTGCATGTTGATTCCCTAGAACAATGGTAGAATTTATCGTTGGGCTTCCAACATCTGGTGGAGCCATCTAACTAGTCATAGGCATGGTCACACTAAGAGAAGCTGGCAACATGGGCACATTTGGAATTATGCTTTCTCTCCCATTAAGAGGACTCATGGGCATCCCTTGACCTCCATTCATCAGTGTTAAAGTATTTCCAAACCCTAAACTTAGATTCTAGTTTGCCTTAGAGGTATAAGCCCCTTGTAATCGTGATTCTACCTCTTCTACTCATGTAATAGCCGTATCAATGTCGGCAAAGTCTAGTCCATTAAAAAATTATTGCAACTGAGCAACAGAGCTGGAATAGGAATATAGGTTTGCAACTTACAAAATATCTCCTTCAGTTTCTTGGCATACCCACGGACATTCTCATGAGATTCTTGACATGTAACATTGAGGAAATGTAGCCAATATTGACCTTCCCTTTCAGGGGCAAACTCTCTTCAAAAGGTCGCAAAGAATAAGTCAATCATAGTTATGGTTCGAGTCTCTAGGCTTTCATACCACATTGAAGCTCCTCCTTTTAGAGCCATGTTGAAGAACATCATCAAGCGTCCTTCATCTTGAACTCGACAGTTAAATATTAACTTTTGGAATTAATGCACCACCTATCGGGACCTAAAACAGGCTCGACACTAGCTCTAGGCACTAGCCCGACCTCTCTACACTCAAAGAACACACCCTCTTGGCCTCACTAATAGAGCCTCCAAGGGACACACTTCCCTAACTTCTATCGTAAATTTTGCATTTGTTTTGGATTATAATCCAATGGTTAAACCTTCCCCACACTCCTCAGAGGGAGTCCCTACACATATATTGGTGTAAAACACCTCGTAAATACAGACAAAAGGAGGCATCCCTCGACTGAATGCCGTGGCCCCACTGCTCTCCTACACCCTGGGGATTAGTCCCTTGATGCAGTGTTAACAAAAATCACACATACGTCACAAACTCCACTCTTGTTTTTAAATGTTCCAGGAGATATAGATAATTTTTCTCACTAAATAGTCCCCAAGGAAAGCGATCGTCTAAACCCACAACTTGGGGCAACTCACATACTCAACATAGATCATATGTATAAATACAATTGCAATACATCCACTAATGACGCCATGAGTTGTGTGCAATGCAATTGTGTATAAACCATAGTGCTCAATCATTTTATCATTTAGAAATCAGCATTGTGAGGTGCAAAGACATTTCTTTCAATGATTTTAATCTACATGTAATGCTATGTTGCTAGGGTCAACACCGAGTGTTCTCAAGCTACTAGACCCTCTTAAACTTAAACCATAAACATCTTATATGACATGCATTAGTAAAAGATCAAAATTTAGAATCTTATCAGCAATTAGTCACCCTCAAAAACCCTCCTTCTCCCTAGCGTTTAGGTTATGCATGCGTTGATAGGTGTAGGAAGCGGTTTTTTGTGTGTTTTTTCCTTATAAAAGTGATAAAGACTCCACTTTAACACAAAGACAAGGCTAAACTGAGGCTCTCGTCCCTCATGCTTCAGCCATGTCACACATCAACACACATAAATCCTATTTTTTCTTATTTATCGAATGTAAAAACTCTTTTTTTCCATTTTTTATTCATTTATATATAAAATATATTATTTTATGATTTCTTTGGTTTGGACTGATCATGTATATTGAGCATTCATTTTATATCAATTTTCTATTCCACATGAACCCCATAAAAACCCCAAAATTGATCATTTTTCTCAAAATCACGTAGTCTTAGGTTTTGCAGGTTTATGTATAAATTGTTATGTGATTGAATTTTCTTATTTTCTTCAGCATCTCTGATGGATTATAGTATTATGAATCAAAGACAACCATTTTCAAAAAAACTTGCCCAAAATCTATCATAAAACGAGTAGAATGATAGCTTACACATAGAAACATGCTTTTTGAGACTCGTATTTCAAGGTTGGGAGGCCACTAACACTCCTTCTTGGCTATTGATGCCCTTCCATAGCCTCGATCTACTATCCTTGGCGCCTCTTCACCATTACTCTATCAACATCTTTCATCAAACTCCACCTCCTTCTCTCATAGAATCACACATACGAACGGGTATCAAAGACTGATTCTGCATCTTCTCCACTAGGCAGCCATTTTGCATTCGGAAGTGGCGATGGAGAGCAAAAAAAAGAGAATATTGCCGATTATAATTGGTTGGATGGGTTACTCTTAGCCCCCTTACCCCTCCTCCATCCAATCGTCATCATGATGGGGTAGCATTGCCGATCACACCATTTTTTCGAAACACCTCTCCCCCCCCTCCCAATAAAAAAAGTAGGGGTTGTTGGGCCCCCTAAAGCCCATGCCCATTTTTTGTTATCTTTTGATCAATTTTTTACCTTTGCAATGTCCAGCCACTCACCGTTCCTCCATCCATTGAGCGATTGCAATTTTGAAAAATATTGCATGTCAGCTTAACATCCGAAATGGCTGAGAAGCTATCTTTTTTCAATTTGATCATTGAAAAAAATTATGAAAAATCTGCAACTACTGCAACAGTCGAAGTTTGCATTTTCGTCTTCCTCGGTCTCTTAAAATTATCGAATCCTCATGTTGCTCTTCCATCAGCTTTGAATTCCCGCATAAAATTTGCATTAGTTCGCTCCTTTTCGGCACTTCATGGGTGTTAAAATGATGCTCTCACATTTCCCTCAAGAGAGTAGTTTTAGTTATCTAATTACCTACCACTTTAGGCTCAACATATAAAAGTATCTTCTTTGAATTATCTCCTGATACAAATTTGTTACATGCCCTTAATTCACAACACAAAAATAGAATAAAGAAATTTCTTCTTAATATTTCCTTTCAGAAAAATGACCTTTTACAAATATTTTGTTCTCTCCAAGTTCCGTTTTCCAACTAGTATTGAAACTTCCAAGATACAGTCTGGAAATTGAAGGGTAGTTGGCAATTTGTAAGAGCCTAGGGAGTTTCTAACCAGAGGACCAGAGCCCCATGGTACCCTCACCTCCTCCCTGCCGACTAGAGTTTTCTATGACAAGACCTTTCACGTCATGATTGGTCTATTCTCACTAATGTGAAACAAAAGAGAAAAACCCCTTGGAGTAGGTTTTATTCACGCTAGCCTTGGGGAGGTCTAGCATCATTAGAAATAATGCCTCAATCGACATTCTGTGCTCATCGGAATAATGCCTTAGTCGGTGATCTCTACTCAGTCATTTATCTTTTAGCCTGATGATTTTTTAAAAGATCGGTACCTACCTTGTAATCACAAACATCTTTATTTCGAATGCATTATACTTAAACTTCTAACATGTTTGTTTCCAAGACAAATCTTTTCTTTCCAAAAATTAATAACATCGGGACAAATTAGCATAAGTGGCAAAATTAGCATAAGTGGCAATTCTTAGTAACATCGAGACAAATTAACATAAGTGCAAAATAACTTTGAGATAAATTAGCATAAGTGGCAAAATAACTTCGAGACAACTTAGCATAACTGGCCATATCTTCCAATAGTCTTCCTGGACTTCCTCTTCCTTGGGGATTAGTTTGGACTGAATTTAAGCAAGAATTTCATACTTGAAGATAACTCCTTAGGAGTTTTGTGGGTCTCTACTTGCAATAAAAGAAAATCTTGGTTATTTTAATTACGAACAGTATCATTTGGAAATTGCATCTCAAGGTCTCCTATATACCAAGGATTTGTGTTCTGATTACCCATCAAAGATTTCATTTGATCAACACAAAAATCAGTAATATTAAATCTTTAAGGACACTGTGCCTTCCTTGTTCTTTCTTAGGTTCATCTTGTATGGACCCAAGTTACCCCTTGGGATTCACAATTAAGAATTCAGCAAAGAAATTATATGTATGAATCGAATAAAAATATTATTTTATGCATGTAGCTTCTGTTGCTTGTGCATGGGATGAAGGCATGCTAGCTATTTTAATTTAAGAAAAATAGTACGTGACGATCCATGACAAGTACTTGGTTGATGATATTCATGATTTTGTTTGTAATCCTCGTACTTGCCATTCCATTTATAGTAATTGTATCCGTAGTGTTATTGGCAGAACCTGCCTCCGCAACCTTTGTAGCTGCCATGGTCTTTAATCGCAAGATCACAAAAAATGGAAATTTGGTGAAGGAGCTTGGGGGTAATTGGATTGACAGAATTTGATTGATAGGGGGAGGAAAGTGATCACCAAGAAATTTGAGAAATCGAGAAGAGTAGGATAGAAGGGATGGAGGAATTGAATTCGAGAGCTCGTGGAGTATCCTCCTTGTCTTTTTGGCGAGAAACTCCCATGCTTGCACTTCTCTTGCCCCACTTTCCTCTTGCTCTATACTCCTAAGCAGGGCCTCTCCTCTCTTACCTAGACTACTCTCAAGGCTCCCCATGCCTCATATTTATAGCTAAATTGAAGAAGAAGTGTTGTGGCTAAGAAGAAGCACTCTTTATGGAGGAGATCTTGGCAAAATCAATAATCTAAAGCTTCCAAGATGCAATCTGATGCTGGGCGATTTGATCTTTGAGGTCCAAAGAAATTGCCAGAGATGCCATGATTGATTTGCCTGGCTCTCGGATGATCTTGCTTCAACCCAAGCCTCTCATTGAATTGAGAAGAGGGGGAGATTGCTAGAGTTAATTGCTGAATTTTTGAAGCTGAGTTCGGGATTTTTGGTACAAACTCGGAGATGCCAAGATTGGGAGTTGAAGGCGCCATTTTTTTCCCAAAAAAGGGGGAGAAGGGGGGTGGCCTGATCGACATCGTCTTCTTCTTTTGTTTTCATTCTCTTAAGATTTTTAAGCTTCCAAAGCTTAAAGCATTTGTAACTTGTTTGACTTGCCAAGTTTAAAATGTGTTGGGTCAATATTCGACTTATGGCTCCTAACTCTCGTCCACATGATCACTTCTGTGATGGATGGCTACAGTCTTTGTTAATCCAAGAAAACGTCAATTTACGATCCTTGGGTCTTTTTTCTCGAGATCTTCTCTATTTAATTATTTTAGAGAACTACAAGAAGTTGGGAAGATTTTAAATTGAAGTCGAGATATCACAGGAACGGACGAAGTGATGGTCCATGCCAACAATGGCATCAGCCTAGCTGGCATCCTTGACCCCAAAGTCCAACTATAGGCAAAAATAGTGCACACCTTGTTCTCCAGCCAAAGGTACAACACATTGATGAGGAGAATCAATATGCCAATGTTGGAAAGCATCGCTACCAAGTCCTTCGATGCAGTGAACCTAAACGACGTCATGTGGAAGACAATAAAAACATTAGCAAAAGCATTGGCCACAGGTGGAAGACTCGCGGGGGGAGAATCCCCAACCTCTAAAGCTAGGAAGTCATCGTCGTCAAAGGCCTCTACCATTGTCTTTGGAGGGGTCTTGACAGCCATCATCAGAGAGGCCTTGGGGGAAGCACAAGAATATGGGAAAGTTAGCAAGATGCCAAATGGGTCCCCTTCGTGCCAAGAATAGGAGCAATCTAGACAAGAGGACAGTGAGTGACAAAGAAGGAGAGTGGCAAGCGCAATCTAGCCAAGAAAGGGCCAAGAAGTCAAAGAAAAAGACTCCATAGAAGAAGGACAAGTAAGGGAGCGAGAAGAAAGGAAAAGTAGATATGTTAAGAACCTAAAGAGTCCAAAAGTGCCAAAGAAAGAAGAAAGAGAAGGGAAAAGGAGGAGACAAAAAGAACAAAAGAGGAATCTAGGAAAGGTGAAGAGGAGAGGAGGAGGAAAGCAGAGCGAGAGGCCGAGGAGCTAAGGAGGAAGGAAGAAGAAGATATAGCCCTGGCCATCTACCTCTTAATGGAGCAGTCTTCAAGGGAAGAAGAGTCGGCAGCCATGAGCCCTCATAAAGAATAATGCCCAAGCACCCAAAGACATGCCACCCCTAATAGCTGAGGGCAAGGGAAAGGGTCTAATTAACCCCATCCCACCTGTCCTAGTGCCCACCACCTTAGTTTCTGCACCCACCCAAGGCTCGTCTACCACGGTGGATGCCAGCAACCTTGTGGCCTAGGTGTAGTTTCTGGTTAACATGGAAATAGTTCAAGGTGGAAGTGGAGGGACCCTAGTGATGACTAGAAACAAAAAGGCCGACAGTTGCAGATGTGGAGTCTAGATAGGACCCCAAAAGGCAGAAGATAGAAGCATCCACAACAACTACTCCTATAGTGCCGCCGTCATCTACACATTACGATGACTATGTTAAGGAACTCCTATCATAGGCTGCAGAGGGAAAAGGAGGAAAAGAAAATTAATATTGCTAATCTCAAGGCCAAAAAAGAGGCCATGGTGACCTTCCAACTATAGAAAACACGCCAAGTGGCAAGCTAACAGAAGGGAATAAGTGAGTTGAAAGAAGAGCTCAAGGCTAAAGAAGGATAAGAGGATACGTAGAAAAATAGGCTTGAGAAAGAGTATCAAGAGTTGATTGGCTTGCAAAGGCAGTACAAACTCCTCATAGTGTAGATGAAGAACTGATAGGGCAAATGGACAAGATCCAACAAGCCACAGATCAACTCACAACAGAAGAAGCAACGAAAGCTCTAGAAGGGAGGATCATAAAAAACAAATGGATGAAATGATAGGTAGATTGATGATGGAAATGGAAGAGCAAGGGAGGTTAGAGAGAGAGAGAGATCGAATATTTAAAGAAGGAGATGGAGACAGACTGAAAAGTGGAAAGTGTAAGAACCGACCATAGTGGCCCTAGCACGATGATAGAATCAGAGCCTAAAGGAGATGCAACAAAAGGCCGACAAATGGGTGGCAAAGAGTGAGAAAAGAGTAAAAGACCTAGCGAGCCACCGCGCCTTTGCAAAAAACAATAGAGTGGTTGCAGAGAGCACAGCAAATGCCGCGCACACGATACTAGAAGCCCAATAATGTGCCTTCCTCTTAGCACTTTAATGGATGTCACACAGTCAAAGGAGGAGGAGGCTGTTGAATCACTAAAGAAAAAGCTAGAGATTGCCCACAGAGCAATAAGGTATGGGCTATGTGCTCAACTATAGGAAGAAGGGACCAGTCTAAGCTAACAAGATCAAAGAGATTATTTGTTAAGGGTAGGGCTGACAATCGAAGAGCCAGACCTACTAAGCTTCAAGAAAGGAGAACCGCAAGAGACCAAGAGTGAAGCTGAAAGGTAGAGGCCACTCCCAAAAGCCAGGCTAGAGTTTGAAATGGGATAGTAAGAAAAGAAACTAGTACCGCAACCTCCCTCTCCACAACCAGAAATGCAGCAAGAAGTGGACACCACTGCCAAGAGAAAAGCAGAACTCAAGAAGAAAAGGGTGAGGATGTTGGAGCATGCAAGAAGAAGATTAAAATCCTAGGCAACAATATCCCCTAAAGCGCCCATTCCACCCACGAGCAGATTACTTCCTAGTGGATTGGAATGCGGAGCTCATAGTATGGGAGCAAAATGAAAATGGCTGCCAACCCTTTGACTTCATCTTCAAATTCCCCTCCACCCTATACAGAGTGCTATCGACCAAATTGGTGGAGGTGGTAATAGGCATGGGTGGAAGGCTTGGCAATAGGTAGAACTAGGAGAGGGAGAAGAACCCAACACCATGGGGAATGGAAGCACCCAAATACTGGAAAGAAAAAGTCATGGAGGTGCCCTCCTCGACAGTTCAAGGCTACGAGTTGCTGAGAAATATGCAATCACACCCATGTGACAGCCTCTTTGTATGGAGCAATAGGGCAAGACACAAGCAGATTGCTAGAAAGGATGTCTAAAATACAGGATGCCTGAATCCCATAAGCACAATGGAGAAAAAAGGGAACCATCATGAGCCTATAAAGTGATGTACCTTCTTATCATTCAATGATGGAATACTATTGTACTTTTTTCTTTCAGTCATAGTCTATGTCATACTCAAGATAGTATTTATGAGTCCAAGCTTCCATCTTGGAGCCTAATTCACTTAAGTAACAATTGGTCTCTCCAGTCTATGTCATTATGAACATTCTCTTTGTGTTCTGTCTACCATAGCCATGCTCTAGATCCATGCATTTCAACATGGTATCAAAGCTCAACTGATCATGGCACTGCTTCTCTAGTCTCTCCTCACTCTCAGTCCCTCTCTAGCTCAGTCCAAGCTCAAGTTGAGTATCTAACTTAATCTCGTCACTTGAATCACACTCTCTCTATCGATCTACCATAGCTAGAACAGGACCAACCCATCTTGGAGCCCTTGATTCTCTCAAACTAGGGCATATCTTCACTTTATTTCTTGTGGGGGATTCCTTCCAAGCTGAGGGTACAACTTCTCATTAGGTTGCATCATGACATTGGCCACTCATCGGTTCAGCATTGCATGATTTCATCCTCCTTGTCTAAAAATGTGTCTCTCTTGTGTGGTACGATTGTCGCCACGCACATAGCATGCCATTGCTCCTGTGAGTTGAGGGCAATGGAAGCACACTAAAAGAGCTTCATACTCACCAAAATAGTCACTCTATGCACTGGAAATGGAGAAAAACCAGTCGGGCATGTTAACCCTAATTACAGGCAGCCATAACTAACTTCCTAAAGCTTCATTTTTCACTTTATTCTCTCACTCCTCCAAGCTCAATAGTGTTCTTGCCACTCTGATTCACTAGCCTACTTATTCTCCAGCAAGGTCTAATCAGGAAAGAGAGGAAGCTCTTGAAGTTTTTTGAAGTCTTGAGGACCTCAAGCATCAAGACCATAGCCATTAACATTCAAGCTTCATTTCGCATGGCCCAATCTTGGTAAACTCAAGTCTTTGCTACTAAGAATTGCTCAGTCTTCAACAAACACAACCTCATTTTAGTAAGCATTCAAGTGATTTACAAGCAAGGAAGGGACTCAAGTTGAAGGACAAGACAAGAATCAAGAATCATCATTAAGCTCAAGTCCAAACATAGTATCTCTTGATACTATGGAGTGTGTCTTCACACTACCTTGCACTTGTGTTTCTTGACACAAATTATTTTAATTCTTCTGCTACAAAATCAAAAATTTGAGGTTGATTTTCATTAATGAGAATGCAGATCATGAAGGTTTTTCTCATAAAGAGAGATGCAATCTTTACTCACTGGTATTGCATAGAAGATGTTTCTATTTTACTTACAGGAAGACATGAAGTTGGCTACACTCTATAATCAATGTTTCCATTTGAAAATTTTGAAGACATTTCAGCTACTCTGTTCATCATGCAAATCTCAAAAATGGTGATATCTTTACTTGAGGGGGACATGGACATGAAGACTGATACAAAGATTGATGCAAGCAAAGTCCATGGAGAAGCAGACCAGGAGGACCTAGAAGAAGAGGATAAAAAGAGCAAAGTGAAGAACAAGTAGAAGATCAAAAAGAGCAAGCTAGACTACATCGACAAGAAGACATGCAATGAATTGAAGATCTATGCCAAAATAAATGCTAAAAACCGCAAGGGCCTGTCGGTCCTTGTCTCTACTTTCACTAGAACTTTGTATTGAATGTACTTGCCATTAATGCTCTTGATATATGCCTTGTAAAACTCCTCATGTAAGCCTATGCATAACAACCTCTACACACTTAGTGAGGCCTTGTAACAGCCCCTGGATGTTAGCCATGTTTTTTGGTATACACACTTAGCCTTTTCTGCGAACATGCCCTCTGGTGTTCACCATATTTGTGGCATACCCACACTTAGCAAGGTTCTACTCATGATAGCCTTTGTACACTTAGTGCATTTTTCACAGTTGTGATTGAGGGGTGTTGAGAAATGTGCAATCACACCCATGTGACAGCCTCTTTGTATGGAGCAATAGGGAAAGACACAAGCAGTTTGCTAGAAAGGATGCTTAAAATACATGATGTGTGAATCCCATAAGCATAATGGAGAAAAAGGGAACCATCATGAGCCTATAAAGTGATGTACCTTCTTATCATTCAATGATGGAATACTATTGTAATTTTTCCCTTCAATCATAGTCTGTGTCATACTCAAGTTTGTGTTTATGAGTCCAAGCTTCCATCTTGGAACCTAATTCACTTGAGTAACAGTTGGTCCCTCTAGTCTATGTCATCATGAGCATTCTCTTTGTGTTCCATCCATCATAGCCATACTCTAGATCCATGCATTTCAACACGATTCCCAACCAAAATGGCAAAGGAGAATCTAGGATGGAAATATGGATGTGTGGATGCCATTTTGCAACACACTACCCTTCGAGAGAAATGACCCCACACATATGCCATATCCAAGAAGGGTAGGGGTAGATTTCAACCCTGACATCCATGGCAGATATGATTTTCCAAATATATATAATGTAAATACCACCAAGCCTGAGGATGCCCTGACCTTCTCCAAAATCAATCTGTGGGACTCAATTGCCCATTTTCTCAACGAGTACACTTTTTGCCTAGATCTTGCCTTTATTACTACTTTTAATTATCTAAGGTTACTTAGGGTACTACTTAGATAGGAGCATGCGCCACAAGAGCACCACCTCCCGCCACTTTTTTAATCTCAATGTTGGCATGGATAGATGTGCAATGGCTAGGGATGATGGCTAGGGATGTGCAATGCCCTCCAGCCATATTTTTGTATAGCCCTCTTAGAGGATATGAGCGACAGCCATTTCAGTAGCTACAACCATCCCTTCCTATATACCACTCATCTTAATGTTTGAATAGGCCTAAAGGGATACATCCAAAGTATACAATTTCTTAACAAATCCATTAAGCCTCCAGCCTCCCCCTCTCATTACTTCGATGATGAGGACTAGATCTTTGTCTATTTATATTATTATTATTTTTAAAAGAGAAGGAATAAATAAATAAATAAATAAATAAGAAAATAAAATAAAAAAGAAAAGAAAAGAGAAAAAAAAGTGAAAAGTGAATGAATAAGAGATCACCAAAAGGCAATTATAGGGAGAGCAACACCAAATGATCTCGTTACATGTAGGTCACAATCACTGCACCTAGGGGTCCTCAAGTTGGGAATGTCCAATGGCTTCGGTCGGCCGGCTCCATCTCTAACCCCCTAATCCATTTTGCTTCCCCACAGCAAGCATGCTTAGGGCACATCAAGAACATGACATACCTAGGGAGATCACCCTCGCCTATGGTTAGGCTTGTCTCCCTAAGAGACATTCATTGCACGCCCTTAGGCAAGAACTGGGTCCTCAAGTGTGGGACAACACCCAAGCTACTTGTGGTTTGACCCAGCTCATAGTTTCACTAGCACGAGCACAATGCACCACACAGTAAGATAGACACACCCCAAGCAGTGCCCCTTCTTTTCTTTATAGGTAACTCCAAACAATGCAAGCCACCAACTTTGGAGGCCCCATCATCATCGACTCATACAATGCCTGTCAAATCACAATATCTTCATCAGCTCAGACCCACAATTTCCATGGGACTAGCACTCATCTTGGAGGGGGGTAACGTTACAAGACATGTCACGGATATGAACCATGCAACCAAAAAGAAGCAGAGGAAGACCAAGGAATCCCAAGTCAAAAAGTGAATGAAGAAGCTCATTCTGCCTAGACAGGAAAAGTGGAGGAGAAGGTAAGCTCAGAAAAAATGTGGGAAACCACCGAATATTCTAGCAAGGCTCTTTCAAGGATGAAGGAGATCCTCTCAAAGATGAAGGAGGTCCTCTCAAGGATCAAGGCGGCTCTCTCAAGGATCAAGGAGAACCTTTGAGGGCTCTCACAAGAAAAGTGTGGGGTGCAATGTAATTCATTTTATAAGAGCACATGGCTCCCTCCTGTGTAAGTTGTAAAGTCTAAATGGACATAGGTGAAGGGATAAGGTAACTAGAAGGGAATAGGAAAAGAAGACCTTAGCAAGATGCCCGGTCATGTAAAAAGGAATGGGTGCCCAAGGGATTTAGGGCTTATATATAAACTTGAAAAGTGAATGAGAAGCTCATTCTTTGGTGTGTGGAAAAAGTGGTCTCTTCTTCTTCTCTTCTTCTCTCTTTCTTACTTACTTGTGTGTGCTTGAGAGAGGGAGTGTGAAGGAGTGAGGGAATGAGTGTGTGAGGGTGAGGGATTGTGGAGAAGGAGCTCTCCATCTTCTTCTTCTTCTTCTTCTTCTTCTCATCTCTTGTCTCATGCAGGGCTATGGAGGATTAAACTTGAAGGAGGAGGCTTGAGCTTGCATCTCGAATCATGGAGCCACTGGCTTGCTTGAGGGAGGAGGCTACTAATTCGGGCATCAAGGTAATCTCACTATACCCTCATAGGATCGAAGGTGTGTCGGCTAGGTGAGAGATAGCCATTGGTGCTCACTTGAAATGCTTGAAGCAATAAGTAGTCCGTAGGTCTTGGCGGTTGAGCGTGAGCTCCCACTATAGCTAAACTATGGATTAGGGGGCATGGCTAGTGCGGGACATGGATTTGTGCCACTGACATAGGACCATACACCTTCTCATATTGCCAACATTTGAAGCCAAACAAACCATGTTCTACATTTTGTATTATTAAAGCAATCTATTTTATATATTTTTGTAAACAAACTAGAAGATGCCATTATGTAAGTTGAAATCCTCCACAACAAATGGACAAAAAATTATAGTAGCTTTGTCGCTTTGGATAGCCAAAAATATGGCAGTTCCAAGTAGAGATGATGCAAAAATTTAGAAAAAATTAAAAATAAAAGTATACATATTGTTATATGTAAAATTATTGTTCTTTTAATCATGAAATGAAAAACACAAGGAATGAAGAAGTTTTAAGAAAGCTTAGTCATGTGTAGAATTCATCATCAACGTTCACCACAAAAGAACAATAATTTCACACCATGAGTTTTTGGAAACAAAAGGAAAATTTGGAAAAGCTAAAGCAGAAGACAAAGGCCAAAGCAAAGTTAAACAGAAGACGAATGCGCACCAAGAAAAATCTAGAAACATAAGAAGTGCAAAAAAGTCCTAAATAAGGGAAAAGGTGCAAAGGAAAAGCGCAAGTCAATACTTTTGTAAAAGAGCACAAGTGCATCATGATTTAATTTAAGGAGCAGGGCTATCACCGGTGCAATTTGTAAATATAGACGGGCGATGAAAAGGAAACTAGGAAGATAGAAGGACAATGGGAAAAAAGGCCTATGCCACCACCGGCCATGTAAAAAAGGGGATAAGGGGATGACTACCCAAAAGGGATTTAGGGTTCTGTATATAAAGTTGAAAAGTGAATGAGAAGTTCATTCTTGTGTGTAGCCAAAGGTCACTCTCCTTTTCTTCTTCTTCTTTTTCTTGTTCTTGCTTGCTTGAGCTTATGCTTGAGAGAGGGAGTGTGAGAGTGTGAGGCAGTGAGTGTGTGAGGGTGAGGGACCAGAGAGGAGAAACTCTCCATCTTCTCTTCTCTTCTCTTCTCTTCTCTTCTCTTCTCTTCTCTTCTCTTCTCTTCTCTTGCTCGCAGCAATGGAGCTTGGAGCGTGGAGCTTGAGGATGGAGCTTGCTTGAAGCTTACACTTGGATCGTGGAGCTACCGGAGTGTACGGGTGAGGAGGTAACTCGATTGGCATGGAGATAAGCTCACTACACTCATGGATAGGTAGTGCATCGGCTATGTGAGAGGTAGCCACTAGTACTCAGCTTGGAACGCTTGAAACAATAAGCAGTCCGTGAGTCCTGGTGGTTGAGCAAAAGCTCCCACATTTTGGTTCCATTGCCGGGACCAACGGATTCAAGCCTTGAGCACTTGCACGCTTCAAATTAAGCATTGAAGTAGGGTTTTTCCCAAACCGGTGCTTGAGGTAGATAGGTAGAAAGTGAGGGAGTTTGAAGAGGTATTCGATCTTCTTAACAAGTAGGTTTTTGTTTTTTTGGACTTGGGAAAGTATGATGGAGTAGTGTAGGTATTTTCCTTATGATTTTTCCTTGCATTTAGAAAGGATATGAGAAAAACATTGGAGAAAACAGTAGGATTTTCTATTGCTATATAACAGGCTGAAAAAGGGAAAAGAATGGTAAAAAAAATGAAAATTTTGGGTTAAATGTTAATAAGGGAAGTAAGATTAAGGTGAGTGGACGCCTAGGCGGCAGGGTGATAAGGGGCCAAGAGTGGCAAGAAAAGCCACATTTTGCATTGCAGGGTTTCAAGAGAGCAAGAGAGAGGAAGAGAGATTCATCGCATGGACTTGCTTTGATCTGGTCATCTAGGAGTTATTTGCCCAGCCTGGGTAATTCCACACATTCCACTACATAAGTAGGTTGGATCTGGAGCTGCTTGACCAGTAGGAAGGCCTCCATCTCTCAGTACGATAAAATTTTTTAAGTCCTCCAAAAAAACGCGTCGCATCCAGCCCGTCCGAGTGATGGCGATTTTGGGCCAAGTCCCAGAATCGGCCCTCGGACCGCTCGGTCATTCGGCCCTCGGACCATCCGGTCATTTGGCCCACTACACTCGGACGCCTTTCACTCTGCCCGTCCAAGTGAAGCATTCGGACCAACTTTAAAATTTGGCCCTCGACCCTGCTGCTGACTCGGCCCACTTGACTCGGCCTACCTGATTCGGCCCACCTGACATGGCCCTTGGCCCACTCGACCCTCGAACAACCAGACTCGGACTGGTTGAATTTGACATTCGGACCAATTACATTCGACCCTTTCTACTCGGCCCTCGGACGAGCCGAATCGGGCATTCGACCCCTACAATTCGGACCTATTGGACTAAATTTGGATTTTTCTAAATTTTAACCTTAGACCCTGAAACTGACCGAGAGACCATATAGAGCCGAGACCATATCATAGATTGATCATTGGGCTGAAATCTAGAGCAATTAGCTCAAAATTTGGCTATGAACGGTCTTTTAGATTATGCATGGTATTTACGGTAACAACCCTGCGGGCCGGGGGGGACTGCCCCCCCGGAGCCCCATAGAGGGGGCTCTACCCCCTCCGCACCTCCCCCAAGTAGGTTGGAGAGAAAACGCGCACTGTGATAAGTCCTCCAAATTAGACCCTAGTGTAGTAATGACTCTACACGAGCATGGATTCTCACTTGCAAAAAAGCAACCAAAAGCCCATACTCGAACAAAGACAAATAGAGACCCTAGAACCTCAATGGGCCAATCTAGCCAACAAGGAAAAAAAGGCCACACTGCAAAAACACATACGTGTTGCATTCGAACTACATCTAGTCAAAGCGAAAAGCAACAACATCAAGCTACAACGGCGAGAATGACTAGATATGACAGTCCTGACGATAGATGCTCCTTGAATAGCACTGCACTGACGATCCAAAACATTAGTGGAGAATCCACAACTGGTCGCAGTTGGAGACTCAAGGGCATTTGTCGGTGTCAAGATTGTGGGAGAGAAGGAAGGAGTCTCGCTTGAAGCTTTCTTGCTTGCACAATGGGGGAAGACATACAAGGGTGGAGGCTGAAAACAGTTTTCCTCTTCTTAGTTGTGTAAGCCAAAAGAACTCAAGTACAAAGAAATAGAAGAACCCTATATATGGGTCTCAAACCAAACTCAACTAACTAAGGTGGCATACTAACTAAGCCACGAACTAGAGTAGATAAGGATAGCTATCATGTAGCTATTATTCAGGGGCAGTGTACCAACCGCATCTGCAACTGACAAGTCGGTGACATAAATACACAACGGTCACCCTGGCGTATCACGAGTGGAGCTCGATATCTCAACACTCCCCCTCGAGCTCAATCCCAATTCCTGCACACCAAGCAGGTCTCTGAACTTGCGCAGCTTCTCTGCGCCCAATGCCTTCGTGAATATGTCAGCTACCTGATCCTCTGTACTGACATAAACTAGATCAATAAGACCTAGTAAAACCCTCTCTCGCACATAGTGATAATGTACCTCAATGTGCTTTGTTCTAGCATGATAGACTGGGTTATTTGCCAAGTGTATACTACTCATGTTGTCACAATAAATGACAACTGGCCCATCTGTAGACTGATGCATATCATAAAGTAGCTTATGCAACCAAGCTACCTCACATGCAGCCATTGTTGCACCCCTGTACTCAGCCTCTGTGCTCGACAAGGCAACTGTAGGCTGTTTCTTGCTGCTCCAAGTGACTGGAGCACTCCCAAAAGAGAACACATATCCACTGGTAGATCGCCTATCAGAAATACTACCAGCCCAATCAGCATTAGTGTATCCATGCAACTGTATCTGAACCCCAGTCTTATACAATAGTCCATACTGCAATGCGGACTTCACATACCTGAGTATGCGTCTAGCCACATCCAAATGTGGTTTCCTTGGAGCCTGCATAAACTGACTTACCAATCCAACAGCATAGCTCAAATCTGGCCTGGTAATAGTCATATAAATCAAACTTCCTACTATGCGTCTGTACATAGTAGGGTCTTCTAGAAGCTCACCTGCATCTGTGCTCAGCTTCACATTCTGCTCCAAAGGAACTGAAATAGGCTTACAGCCTGTCATCCCATATTTGGACAGCATGTCCAATCCATACTGCCTCTGCAAGAGCTGTATCCCACTTGGTGATCTAATCACCTCAATGCCCAAGAAATAACGCAGCTCTCCCAAATCCTTCATCTCAAACTTCTGCTTCAATAGCATTTTCACATGAAGGATATCTTCATCATTGTCACCTGTCATAATCAAATCAACAACATAAATGACAAGTAGCATAATACCTTTCTCTGTTTTTCTCACATAAAGTGAGAAATCTGCCTTGGAAATCTGAAAGCCAATAGTGACAAGATACTGTCCTATCTTGTCAGACCATGCTCTAGGTGCTTGCTTCAAGCCATACAAGGCTTTCTTCAACCTGCAAACAAACTCAGGATGAACATCATGCACATAACCTGGTGGCTACTCCATATAGACCTCTTCTTGCAAATCACCATGCAAGAAGGCATTCTTTACATCCATCTGATGTAAAGACCATCCCTTTGATGCAGCCATAGCAATGACTACTCTTACGGTTGCCATCCTTGCAACCGGACTGAATGTTTCTTCATAGTCAATGCCATATGTTTGTGCATACCCCTTGACTACTAATCTTGCCTTGTATCTATTCACAGAACCATCTGCATTGTGCTTCACCTTATAAACCCACTTACAGCCAATTGCATTTTTACCTTTAGGCAAAGGTACCAATTCCCATGTAGCATTTGCTTCCAAGGCATCCATTTCTTCATCCATGGCTTTCTCCCATTTTTCTTTTCCCATGGCTTCCTCAAAAGAAGTGGGTTCTGGTTCCTGTATCACTTTAACCATATATGCATAGTGAATGGCTGTAAATCCATCATATTTCGGCCTATCCACAGGATACCTAGCTCTCGTAGACCTGCGCAAAGTAGGTTCACTCCCAGGTGCTCTCAAAACATCCCTGGTCTTCCTTACTCTAGGTGTAACAATAGAAGGAATACCCAACTCATCATCAGTGCTCTGTTTTGAGCCACTGGATTCACCATCCACATAAGAGTGACCTGCATTCACATCAAACATGGGCTGATCAACCTTCTCTTTTCCTTTTCGTGATACCTGCATACCACTATCTGCATTGCTTTGAGAAGATTCTCCTGATCTCAATCTGCCTGTCCATGGCGAAGAATGTGAACCACTGCTAGAGGATGCTCCAGGTCCACTAATATTTTGTGACTGCTGCTGTGAATTCTGTGCAGCATTACCATTTTGTGCATCTACATCATCAATCACATTTACTGGTTTATACCAGCTACTCATCTCATCAAAAACAACATCTCTGCTCACTGTAAACTTACGAGTAGAAGGGTTATAGCATCTATACCCTTTTTGCTGCAGAGAGTAACCAATAAAGATGCACTTCTCAGCTTTTGGATCCAACTTGGATCCCAGCTCATCTGGCACATGTACATAGGCAATGCAACCAAAAATTTTTAAATGAGAAATATCTGGTTTCCTACCAGTATACCTCTCCTCTGGAGTCATTCCATGTATTGCTGCAGTGGGAGTCCTGTTCATTATGTAGACTGCTGTAGCAACTGCTTCAGCCCAATAAAAATCTGGCAAGTCTTTTTCATTGAGCATGGCACGAGATACCTCTCCAATATGCCTGTTTTTTCTTTCTGCAATTCCATTTTGTTGTGGGGTATGACTGCATGAATATTGTTGCTTTATGCCATGCTCCTGTAGAAACCTTGCAAACTCATTTGAGAGGTACTCTCCCCCTCCATCTGACCTTAGGCATTTTATCTGCAAGCCTGTTTCTTTTTCAACCATAGCTTTAAGAGTTTTGAAATGCCCAAAAACTTCACTTTTCTTTTTTATAAAATACACCCAAACTTTTCTGCTATAGTCATCAATAAAACTGACAAAATAATGACAACCTCCAAGAGATGTAGCTTTAGTTGTCCACACATCAGAGTGGATTAATTCCAATGGCTTCTTACTCTCTTGAACATGTCTAGGAAATGGTTTCCTTGCCTGTTTTCCAAACTGACAGGCTTCACATACCTTATGCATTTCTGCAACCTTGAATTTGGGCAATCCTGCAACAATATTTTGGGCCTGCATTGATTTAAGTCACTGTACATTAACATGACCAATGCGTTTATGCTAGATATCAATATCTGCAACTACACCGGTCCCATGTGCAAACATTGCTGCACTCAATTCAGACATGTCTGCATCCAATGTAAACATTCTGCCCTTCTTCTCTCCTTTTGCTATCAAGCGACCTTTATTTTTCATATCCTCAACAAAGCATCCATGAGGATTAAATCTGACCTGCAAGCCCTGTTCAACCATTTGACCAACAGAAACCAGATTCTTGGTGATATTCGGGACATGAAATACATCAGACAGGTATTTCTTTTTCCCATCCTGCATAGACAAGGGAATTTTTCCAATCTGCACAATAGGATGTGCAGTATCATCACCAGTCTCCACAAATCCTGGTTTTTCCATTTTCCTTGCATCCTCCATCCATTCTGCATGACCTGTCATGTGGTTTGATGCACCTGAGTCAACATACCATACATCGTTGCTTTCTTCTGCACTTGTCACAGAATTGTTCATGTGCTGCACCATAAACAGATGCTCATTTCTGTCATCACCCTGTCTACTAGAGGATGCATAATTTCCTTGTTGCAGTTTTCCATTCATGATGTCATTCTGCTTTTTATAGCAATCTTTAGCCATATGACCCATTTTACCACAGTAATAGCATTCAACATTGCTATTTGCATTTTGGCCTCTTTGCCATCCACCACGACCTCTTTGGCTTCCCCTGCCTCTAGAGTTACCACGTCCTCCTCCATAGGACTGATTTTCTTGAGTTTGTTGCATATTCTGATTTCTACCACGGCCTCCAAATCAGCCTCCTCTACCTTTGCCTCTACCTCTTCCAGCATTTGAGTAGAAGACAGCTTCTTTTGAAGTTCCTCCTGAAGAAGATGCACCACCATTTCTCTGTTCCTCATAAATTAGAAGAGCAATCAACTCCTCAAAATCAGGAAATCTTTCACGAACTGAAATGGATGTCCGAAACTGTGCATAATCCTTTCCTAGACCATTCAAGGTCACGGAAACTAAATCATCATCTTCCACTGGCGACCCAATGGAAGCAAGTCCATCTGCAATCTTCTTCACCTTCATGTGGTAGTCGTTGATGCTCATACTTTCTCTTTGCACATTATGCAACTCTTGCTTGAGCTGCATTTTCCTGGCTTGCATATTTGTGCTGTACATTTTTGACAAAGTATCCCATGCCTCCTTTGGCGTACTTGCATCCTGAATATGCACAATCATAGAGTCTGAAATACTGATAGACAGCCAATACATAACTTTCCTGGCTCTCTCATGCCATGTTTTGAATGCCTGCATTTGCTGTTGATTGGGAACATCAGGAAGAACTGGTTCTTCTTCATTTCCTGCAACAAATTCCCAATATCCTTTTCCCATAAGGAAATTCGTCATTCTAAACTTCCATGCTTGGAAGTTGTTCTTGTCAAGCTTTTCAGTGACAATCTGTGAAAGAGAATCAGACGCCATTACAGAACACTGCAAAAAATTCTATCACTGCAAAAAACACAGCTTCACCCTCACAAGAGCGAATCTGCAAAACTGGCGAAAGTGGTATTTGACCACACAGTCACTTCCTAGTGACGATTTTGCATAAACAGGCAACAGGGATGATTCTGTAACTCCCAATGTCTCTGCGCACAGGCATACAATGCAATTTCTACAGTAACTTTTCACCGACCTGTAGAACAGTGGTTGCACAGCATAAAACTGGGCCTTTTCCTGAGTGCGTGCAGAAAACTTCCACCTCCAAAACAGGCCCCGAAATGGCCTCAAATCAAAAAAACAAGGTCGCCAAGGCCTAAAGCCCTTTCTCGCAGCATATGCTGCCTTCTTGCTTCACCGCGAAGGGCGTCTCAACCTGAGACAATGCACTCCTGTACTTTCCGGCTGTGCTACTTGCAGAGATCTGCTCCCAAAACAGAAAATGAAAGCAACACTGCTCCTCTTACCAGAACACCGCGAGCTTGGCTTGCTTTCTTGAGCTCCTTACCATGAACAAGGCTCTGATACCATATCAAGATTGTGGGAGAGAAGGAAGGAGTCTCGCTTGAAGCTTTCTTGCTTGCACAATGGGGGAAGACACACAAGGGTGGAGGCTGAAAACAGTTTTCCTCTTCTTAGTTGTGTAAGCCAAAAGAACTCAAGTACAAAGAAATAGAAGAACCCTATATATGGGTCTCAAACCAAACTCAACTAACTAAGGTGGCATACTAACTAAGCCACGAACTAGAGTAGATAAGGATATCTATCATGTAGCTATTATTCAGGGGCGGTGTACCAACCGCATCTGCAACTGACAAGTCGGTGACATAAATACACAACGGTCACCCTGGTGTATCACGAGTGGAGCTCGATATCTCAACAGTCAGAAGGCTTATCTTAGGGTCAAACTCACCGCAAAAAGAGAGAATACTATCGATGCTTTGATTGATGAAGGAGCACATTTTAATATCTTGACCTATGAATCATGGACCCTACTAGGCCAACCAGAGCTCACACTGACTAATGCAACTCTTAGCCCTTATGAGGGACAGCCACAAGCACATATAAGAAAGTGCAAAATCCTTGCGACAATTGAAACTGAAATCTTGCCTATCCTATTTTATGTTCCTCCAAATAGTGCTAATCACGAGAAGGGAAACCCTCTTAGGAAGACCCTTTAAAAGGGTGACCAAGTGTGAGGCTAACTATGTAGCATAAAGGATACACCTGACACTACTAGGTGTGAGGATAGTCACAACCTTTAGCAAGGGTGACCTTGTTAACCCCAACACAAAGATGCAAAAGAAAGTGGAAAAGACGTAGAGCAAAGGCGGAAAAAAGGTAGCCCGACTGAAGAAAGAAAAGGAGAAAAGGCCAAAAGCACAAGGACAACCTTAAAAGTCCAAGGCAAACACAAAAAGGGAAAGGCGCATTTTTGAATCAAAGGCGCACCCTAAAATCTTGTAAAAGAGCTTGTAAAAGAGCGCCGGGCGGGCTCTCACCCGTGCAATTTGTAAATGTAGAAGGGCGGTGAAAAGGAGGCTAGGAAGATAAAAGGACAATGGAAAACAGGGCCTAGGCTATGACCGGCCATGTAAAAAGGGGAAAAGGGGATGACCGCCCAAAAGGGAAGTAGGGTTTTGTATATAAAGTTGAAAAGTGAATGAGGAGCTCATTCTTTGGTGTGTGGCAAAACTAGTCTTCTTCTTCCTCTCTTCTTCTCCCCTTCTTGTGTGTGTGTGCTCTTGAGAGAGGGAGTATGAGAGTGTGAGGGAGTGAGAGTGTGTGTGAGTGAGGGATCAAGAGGGTGAAGCTCTTCACCATCTCCTCCCCTCTTCTTCTCTTCTCTTCTCTTCTCTTGTCTTGCGCGCGCGGCTATGGAGGATGGAGCTTGGAGATGGAGGAGGCTTGAGGATGCTTGAGCTAGCATCTAGGATCGTGGAGCTACCGGAGTGCAAGAGAGAGGAGGATACTCGATTGGGCGTCAAGGTAAGCTCACTACACTCGTAGGATCGACGGCGCATCGGCTAGGTGAGAGATAGCCATTAGAGCTTTCTTGGAACGCTTGAAACAATAAGCGGTCCGTGGGTCTTGGCGGATGAGCGAAGGATCCCACATTTTGGTTCCGTTGCCGGGACCATGGATTCAAGCTTGAGCACTTGCGCGCCTCATATCAAGCATCGAAGTAGGGTATTCATCCCTGAAACGGAGCTTAAGATAGGTAGAAAGTTGGGTGTTTTCGATATTCAGAACAGGTAAGTATTTTGGAATATTCTGGTTATTGATGATTGGAAAACATGGAGAAACTAGTTCAGTGTTTTACTTTCGATTTATGTTGTGTTTAGGATAGATTAACAGTAGGAAAACACACACGAAGAGGCAGAGGGCTGCTGTTGTGGAACAGGGGGAAAATCACATGAAACAAAAGGGAAAATGGAGTAAATGCAAAGGTAACTGTGTAGGAAACGCCAGGAAAGGAATCTATAGTGTTCAGGGAAGAACCAGCAGGGTATAAACTCTGGGAGGGCAAGAGAACCCCCATTTCCAACCAACAGAGAGCGAGAGAGATACAGAGTGAGAGCGAGAGCGAGCCTGGCAACCGACCGATCAACCAGGGCACGGAGGACATTGCGTTCGGCGACTCCCAGGTAACCAATCTCCTCCTCACCACTTCAACTCCATCGCTGGTTAATTGCGTGTTCAATAGGAATAAACATCTGGAGAAAGTCGAGCAAATCCGTGTGCGCAAGTTCATTGGACCGGCGGACTCGGACGTCCGACCTAGTGTCCGATTCCCAGAATCGAACACTCGGACAACCGTCCGATCGGAACAACCTGTCCGACTACTAGGATCGGACCAACCCGTCCGATTCTGAGAATCAGACGCTCGGACCACTCGAACACTTGGACTCGAAACAACCCGTCCAACTCGGACGCTTTAACTCAGACCCACCCTATCCGATCGGACGAATTAATACACGTCACCAATCGGACCACCTGCCCGGTCCGATTTCCAAACTCGGACCCGCCCACAATCGGGACCACTAGGATCGGACACCCGGACCAGTCTGCCCGCTCCTAGAAATCGGACCACCCGGTCCGATCGGACCATTCGGACAAATCGGACCACCCAAAATCGGACAATCAGACCCCCTTGTCCGATTCATCGACCGAACACTTGCCTCGTTCGATTTTTGAGAATCAGACACGCGGACCTTAAGACTGCCACTCAGCCCTGATACACCTGGTCCGATCCCCAAAATCGGACCACTGGTAAATCGGACGTCCGATTCCCAGAGTCAAACCAAAACAAAACCTGACCTATCCAGGGACACACCGGGGCACTCCCCCAGCGACCCACCCCCGCATGAACAACAGGAAGCAGTACAGGACCCTAGAACCCGTAGAATGGCCAGAACTAGAGTAGCAAAGCTTATCAGGCCCGAAACGAGCGAGAGTGAGTGAGACACCGGGGAATTGCTCACAGCACTCAGGTCGAAATTCCACACTTGAAGTACACTTAGGAAAGCTGAAAGCCTGATTGAGCACAAGTGCATGAGGAACAACACACTCACGAGTGACCATAAGTTGAGCACTGCATTCAAAAATTAAAGGAACTCACTCAGATAAATCACCCAAAAAACCCACCAATAGGAGAAGACCCAAGGTCTTTAAAGGCAAACGCACGGAGCGCGGGGTAGGATCAAGCAAGGAGCGTCAACGATAAGGATCTGACTCACGACCAGGCACAAGAATTCAACCATGACAGAGGGAGGCTAAGACCATCGGTTTACAGGGGAGCTCGATGTTAGCGCATTCCTAAACGCCATACAACAGATGGTGAGCAGTTACGATGCGCATGACCGGTATGAGCACCGTGGCAGGATGGCAGATGCAATCATGGCGGAGCTAGGGGAGGAGAGAAGGCTAGCCTGTAAGGCATTGCAGGGCATAGTCGAGTATAATAGGGACCAACAAGCCAGGAGCCTAAGGCAAAGCATGGAGCTGCATGAGGTGCAGCGAGTGCTGAACTTGGCTGGCTGGAATCGGATAGCCAGACCAGGAAAGAGCACTAGAGGAAGACCTGGCGCTGGGCGAGCTCCTCATGAAACGGCTGCTCGATAACACAACAGTAGAACAGAATGCCACTACGCTAGCAACCTCGCTACTTGCAAGGCTGGGGGCAAACCAAGGCTCAAAGAGCCAAGCCAAAATACCTATTGTCGCCAAGCAACTCGACAAGTACCAGCCACCGGACGACCCGTACAACTTTGTCGAGTAGTTTGAGCAAGTCTGCAAAGCCAATGGCCTCAACGACCAGGCTCAACGTTCGCAAGCATTCGGACTTTGCTTAAGCAATAAGGGTAGGACGTGGTATACAAGCCTAGACGCCATAGAATGAGCCAACTTCAATAACCTCAAGGACCTTTTTGTCAAGAGGTTTGCCGAACCCGGATACTCTGACAACCTGCTGGTACGCCTGATGAACTTTCAAGCAGAAGGAGAAGGAGGGCATCCCGACTATGTGACCCACGTGAGAAGCCTCCTTAAAAGAATCCCCTTAGGCGAGAGACCGACTGACAAGGTAGTGTCGACCGTATTCGTCAACGGGATTCGAGGTGAGGAATTGTACAAGGCACTGGCAGGCAACTCAAGCTTGCAACGAGACATGGTGGCTAGGGTTTTTGAGGAAGCCATTAGGGTCGATGACCAACTGAAAGAGCGGAGCTCCAAGAGCTCAAACCTAGAAGAAACCAACCCACGGAGTTTAGAGCGAACGTCAACCTCTAGCGAGCGATCAAACCCATCATCCCAAGATAAGGGAAAGGCCACTGAGACGACCACGGCTTGGCCGAGGTCAAGACGGAATTGGCCAAAATACAAGACATGTTGAGGCGACCGACACGTCCGCACGTCCAGTGCGTGTACTGTGGAGGAAACCACCTGCCAACAGAGTGTCAGGACCCTAGGTTAAGACCCTGCGCTAACTGCGGTAGGTTCGGCCACGATGCCACACACTATAGACTACCACGAAGACTACCATACGCGCAACCCTACAGCCAGCTTTATCCGGCTAACAGGCCACAGCCATTCTTTGGTAGGGGAGCCCCACTAGCCCTACCGGCGCCTAACGATATGAAACCAGCGGTCCCTAGACTGGACATAAATCCGACCGGCATTCCTAGACCGCTTGGTCCCTATGTGACCCACCCATCGAGCGATGCTCCCGTACACTATGTAGAGGAGCCCAGTGACGTAGAGACCTACATATACCCTTACGTCTCACATGACGATGAGGGCAATGTGGTCCTCATGGATTACCAACCCGTGCCAGTGATGGCATTGGGACGAGGACGGGGTAGAGGCCTAGGAGGGTAGCCACAGGATCCGGTCACTTGTTGGACTTGTGAACATCCCGGTCACGTCTCATCGCGCTGCCCCGAAAGAGAGTAGCAAAACAGGGACAAAGCTGACCAAAGGTGCGTAGAGTGCGGAATCACCCATCTTTTCATAGACTGCCCAAAACGGAAGTCACCTTCCGGTTCAACTAATTTGCCGTCCGTCCCGCTGGGGCTGTTTGGTGTTGAAAACCCCGATGGGAAGGCCACACCTATTCCCTTGCAAGTGATGACCCGAGGATAAATGAAGCAGGCCGGCATCTCTCTGCCAGGACCTAGCAATCTTGACGCGACCTCAGTAGGAAAGAAGAGCCGTAGGCAAAAAAAGAAGAGATCAGAGGCTAAGGTCACACTAAAAACTGACAGTGTTACGACCTTACCCCAAGGGAAGAAAGTCTCAAACACGGAGGCAGAGACTTCAGCCCCTAAAATAGCCCAAAAGGGAAGCGCTAAAGTAGGGGAATACCCACATCCCAAGCGGCAATTGGAAGCCATAGAAAAGGTGAAGGAATGGGTGAGGGAGGCTCAACAGCACCTCAAGGATGTTGAACCCATCACGGAGGACGAGATTGATGATCTCTCCAACATGAGCACGCCACTATCACGGCCCCAAGTCTGCCGAGGCTGCTATGCCACAAGCAGTGCCATTGAGGCCAAGCCTAGACGCAACAGACCCGCAGATCAACCACCGCGGCCATTGGCCCGGACAGTCTGGGCTAAGGGAAGGACGAGTGTTTAGCAATCTCCTGACCACACTAGTGACCACCCCTGTAACGTTTGGCCTGGGAGATCTGCTTAAGCAGCACTCTGCTCTATGGCAGGACCTCAAGCATTGGGTCAAGAGACCGCAAGAGCAAGCCCCAGCAGATCCTCAAGACCAGGATGTGGAAACGCACTTGCGAAGTTTGACGCTACACTCCGGGCCTAAATCCTTGCATATCAATGCCTTCTAGGAGGGCTCGGAGATGCACGCAGTCCTGCCCGGTCCTAGCCCTGGGAGATGCAACGAGGAAGGGGATTGTAGACACAGGAGCTGGGGTTAGTGTGCTTAGCCACACAGTGTTACAGAAGTGGAGAAACCCGCCTGTCAAAGCTGCTCGATTTAACATCACGCTAGCAAACGGTATGCGAGTGAAGCCATTCGGGGTCTTGAAGAATTGGCCAGTGAAGATTACAGGAGTCCAGTTCTCTGTCGACTTTATCGGCATGAAGGGAGTGGACTATGATATCTTATTGGGTCGACCCTGGATGCGCAATGCTAGAGTTATCGAAGACTGGGGTAACAGCCTGATCTTCCTGGGCAACCGAACTAACACTGTGAGAATAGAGATGGACACTTTGAAGACCTCGCCAGTCGACCTAGACGCCATCTCTACTCTGCTCAAGGGAAACACCCAAGACAAGGAACCCTATGGGTCCTTAACTAAGTATATCCCATGCCCAGAGGACGAGCGGGATTGGATGCACGTTCTTGCTACACTCGACCTGCCATTCTCAGACCATGAGGCGTACGAGCAGGCTGTCAAAACAATTGGCAAGCCAAAAGAAACACTCCCTACACCTGTCTGCATGATGGCAACAAGCCTCCATGAAGGGCCTAAACATGTCATCTTCCAAGTGCCTACCAACAAGAGGGAACTCCAGGGAATACTGGGGCACTTAACGGACTGACTGGCACGCAACGCAGCCACCAATCTCAAGCCTCTCCAGGACCTCTTGGAAGAATCCGAGTGGAAGTGGGCCAGGGTACATGAACTAAACCTCAAGTATAACTGGGCTTTGGTTCCCGACCAACAAGACGAGGCAGAGCAGGCCTTAGGGGATGATGAGCAATCTAGCGATAAAGATTCCTGTGACGAATACGAAGATTGCCAATCCTTCGATGAAGGAAGTGAGGGTGAGATGGATACCGTAGAATATGACACCGAAGGGCGAGAAATTGAGCAAATCCGTGCAGATGCTAAGCCTCAGACGAGACCGGCCCTTAGAGTGGACCAAGGAGTCATGTGTACGAAATGTAATCGTGCTTGGTTGGAACGGATGGGAGCAGTGGATTTTGAGCAAGCCGGCCTAGCCTAACCAGGAACGGCAACACTGCTTAGAACCGAATCGCCATCTGAACTGCGGCCGCCAGGGGAGACCACCTCCTCTAGTGAAAGTGGGGAATTTAACTCTGAGTCTGAAGTTACTTCAGATGGTGACCCAGAAATCCCTAGGCCACCCATGACCAGACGCACCAAGGGGGACTTACCTGTCCACCTGAGGCGCAGATGGTTACGCGGTAGAATGAGGCTAAGCGTCCCAACGATGCGCGATCAGAGGAACAAAGGAAGCCGCAAGACCTCCCTAAACACTTTTCTAAATTCAAAAGAGGGGACAGGGTAGTGGTTCTGCTAAGTGCCAAGCGCCAAGGGCAAACCAGCAAACCAATCGAAGGGCCAGCCAAGGTCAAGGAGGTAAACCTAGCCCTGGAAGGGGAAGTACCCCGACCAGTGTTCATTGTCGAGGACTTTACCACGGAAGAAGAGTCCAGTCTTGTCACTCTTTTGCGGGAGTACCGGGACGTATTTGCTTGGTCTTTAGATGAGCTACGAGGGGTAGATCCGAGTGTTGTGACTCACAGCATACCCATGACAACGGATGCAATGCCGGTCAAGCAGCAACCATACCCCATGAATCCAAAGCACGCTCATGTTGTCAAGGAGGAAATCGACAAGCTGATGAGAGCTGGATTCATTTACGAAATTGAGCACACAGACTATGTGTCACCCATAGTCATTGTGATGAAGAAAAACGGCAAGATTCAAGTGTGCGTCAATTACAAGAAAGTAAACGCCGCTACAAAGAGAGACAACTACCCCTTGCCGTACACCAAGCACATGCTTGAGAGAGTGGCAGGTAAGGAAGCCTACAGTTTCTTGGATGGCTTCTCGGGGTACAATCAGGTGCAAGTGCATCCTGCAGACAGCAGGCACAAGACCGCCTTCACCACTGAGTGGGGCGTCTTTGCGTACGTAGTCATGCCCTTCGGGCTAACCAATACCCCCGCCACCTTTCAATGCCTCATGTGCACCATATTCAAGGACATGCTTCGCAAGGAGTTAGAGGTCTTTGTCGATAACCTGTGTGTCCATTCAGCCTGGATCGAACATCTTGACAAACTCCGCGTGGTCTTTGAACGATGTCGCTTATACCATCTCTCCCTGAACCCCCTGAAATGTCAGTTTTGGGTGAAGCACGGATGCATCTTGGGACACGTGGTGTCCAAGAATGGCATTTCCACAGACTTCTCGAAGGTCAAGGTCATCGTGGACCTTCCATCCCCAGGTAACTACAGGGGAGTTCAATGCTTCTTAGGTCACACAGGATACTATCGGTGGTTTGTACTGAACTACGCGGGATTGATCGCTAGGCCATTGTACAAACTGCTAATTGTCTTCGAGTGGACTGAAGCATGCCAACGGGCCTATGAAGAATTGAAAAAAGCCCTCACAACGGCACCTATCCTGTGAGCCCCAGACTGGACTATGACTTTCCACGTACACATTGACGCCTCTAAGTTTGCCGTGGGGGCAGTGTTGTGCCAACCTGGTGAGCATAACCTAGATTACCCAGTGAGTTTTGCTAGCAAGCAACTCACTGAGACGGAGATGAATTATTCGACAACGGAAAGGGAGGGATTAGCCATGGTGTTCGCCGTGAAGAAGTTCCGGCATTACCTACTGGCCACCCCCTTCACCTTCTTCGTAGACCACCAAGCCCTGCTCTATTTAGTGAACAAACCTTGTGCTAAAAGACGTATAGCTCGATGGCTTCTCCTGCTCCTAGAGTTCGACTTCTCAGTGGTGGTGCGGAAGGGAAAACAACATTACATGGTTGATCATCTATCCCGTATACCCACAGGAGAAGCCGCTGGACAAGGCATCATGGACGAGTTACCGGATAGCCACTTATTCCATATGTCCAGCGAAGGAGACCTATTCAGGGCCGATCTGACACCATACTGGGCAGACGACATAGTCCAAGTGCTCGAGCATGGGCTGCCTAAATGACCAATAGAACGGGCACGGCTTAGGCGCTTAATCCTGAAAATCCAACCCTACCAGCTGATTGCAGGCCAGCTCTATAGGCTGGAGCAAGACGGATTGTTACGTAGATGCGTATGTGAGCATGAGATGCACGATGTGCTCTCAGAGGCGCACAACGGCGTTGCAGGAGGACACTTTAGCGGGGACACTACAACCTGAAAGGTGTTGCAGTCCCAGCTATGGTGGCCCACACTCTTCCGCGATGCCACACAATTTGTCAAGCATTGTGATGAGTGCCAACGGACAAAAGTCTCGGTTTGTAAAGATCAGATGGAGTTAACCCCTATTATTGCTCGCCAACCCTTCAAAAAATGGGGGATTGACTTCATAGGACCCATCAGCCCCGTGGCACAATATTCACAAGCCAGGTACATCGTGGTGGCCACGGATTACCTCACCAAATGGGCAGAGGCGAGAGCCACGCGGAGAAACGACGCTAGGACGACTGCCAAGTTCTTATGGGAGCAAGTAATCTCGCGTTTTGGTTGCCCCATCAAACTGGTTAGTGACCAGGGAACGCACTTCATCAATGAAGTGATAGCCCATCTTCTATCCACCTTCCTCATCATCCATCACAAATCCTCACCATACTACCCTCATGCTAATGGCCAGGCTGAATCAACAAACAAAATTCTCATCAATGTCCTGACAAAAGTAGTCTCAGCCTCACGAAGTGACTGGGATAACAAGTTGATGGTAGCCTTGTGGGCCTACCAAACAGCTTATAAAACGGCCGTCGGTCAAACACCTTTTAGGCTAACCTATGGGACTGAAGCCATTCTCCCATTAGAATTCTTCATCCCTAGCCTGAGGATAGCACTCCAAGAATGATGGGAAGGGAAGGAAGCATGGACGCAACGCTTCGTTGAGCTAGAACGCCTGCTATTAGAAGTTCATCTCCTAGCCACCCACGCACTTATCTGCGAGAAAGCCCGACGCAAAAGCTGGTTTGACAAACATGTCAAGCAACGAGAGTTTGAGCAAGGTGACCTAGTGCTCCTCTACTCAGTTAAAGGACATAAGCAAAAGATGAAATTCAGAGGTCTCGGACCCTTTAAGGTCTGGGCAATCAGCCGAACTGGTAATGTCGAGCTGGAAACATTGGATGGTGAGGGAATGGGCTTCTTCAATGGCAGCCGGGTCAAGAAGTACTACCCACCCACTCATCCGTTGCATGAGCCACAAATGGTAGAACCACCCGTCAAAATACGAGTAGCCACAATTACGGAAATCTGCGAGAATGAGGAGAAGCCTGTAGAATCCGCCTACCTCCGCATCACGGTCAGGGCCAAGCAGACGTGCTCCTTCAACGCCCTGATTGACAAGGGGACGGATTTTAACATTTTAACGCATGAGCATTGGACCCAGCTTGGCGTGCCAATACTTCATCCCACAACAGCCAGATTGAGCCCATACGGGGCTCAATCCTACCCGATCCTTGGCACATGCCGAGTCGGCTCAATCCTACCCGACTCAGCACATCCCGAGTCGCCGTTTCTATCGAGTCTAAAACTATCCCCATGCTGTTTTACGTCTTACCAAATGCACCTATGTGCAAGCACAGAGTCATTGCTCGGGCGAACTTTTAAAAAGCAAACCCGCTGCAATGTTGATTATGAGTCGCAACGCATCCACTTAACGATCGGGAATGTGCCTATTGTCACGACTTTCAGCAAGGGCCTCGTAACCCCATCACCGCTCACAGGGCCACTGATAGAAACAGCCGCAGCTACGACTAAGGAGGGGGACCATGCATATCTACCACACCCAGATCCCCACGCATCGCGGCCCACCA
Source organism: Lygodium microphyllum (assembly GCF_053477565.2). Taxonomy (NCBI): domain Eukaryota; kingdom Viridiplantae; phylum Streptophyta; class Polypodiopsida; order Schizaeales; family Lygodiaceae; genus Lygodium; species Lygodium microphyllum. The sequence continues at coordinate 9,615,925 of NC_141149.1, read as the reverse complement.
CACCCAAAGCAAAACCCCAACAGACTCACTTGCAATGGGTACCTAAGCAGCCTCAAGAACTGCCTAGAACTAGACGCGCATGTCCGCGGAAGACCTACAAACCTAAACCTAGGAAACCAAGACGCCATCATCGCAAGTGCCGCGTGATTAAGCAAATGTGGGTCCCTAAAGTCCTCCTGCATGCACAAGGCTATTATGAGGGGAATGCCTCGTTGTGGATCCCTAAAATCCCAACTGTCACACGCCCTAGTTCTCCGTCGACCTCAAGTCCTTGTCCCCCGATACCTCAAGACCACGAATCACAGGGCTCACCCCACTCATCCGACTCCTTTGCGTGTCAACCCACGAGCGTCGCACACGCCCAATGGCCCAAACAACGGCCATCACCACAACCCAACCCGCCGCTCAGCAACCTAGCTGACTGCAGCAGCATAGCCCCTAAGATCAAACCCGACCCATCCATCCAACCAATGCCCAGGGTGCCGACTCAAATGGGCCCCCAGCTCCGCAGCTTTGTACTATCACAACCTCCAGCTCCAGCAAACCCCAACCACCTGCCGGCCTTAAGCCCTCCTATGAACGGAAGTCATTCCTAACGCTGGCCACTGACCTCGCAGAGGACACTGGAGATGATGTGGTGGACTGCATCAAACAGCTCGATGCCACCTTTGTTGCACTGGCCCTCAGCTATGACCGCCTGGACTTGGGACTATTAGCAGAACCCTTTGCAACAAATGTGTGCAATATGCCTTGCTCTTGGGAGACTTTTGAATTTGCCTTTGCACAAGCTTCTCGCTCTGCCGCTGCCGAGCTGCTCGTTCGTGAGGTCTCCAAAGAGCAAGCCATTAAGCAGTGCCTCATCACATCATTTGACCCATGGACAACGTCTGCCATCACTAGCCAAGAGAAAGCAAGGTTGTCCCACCTGGCGGATAATACGGAATCACCCTTCTTGAAGCGGTGGTACGCTCTTAGGTTGAAATGGGAAGTCGATGGATGCTGCATAATGACCAACGCCGAGCCATCAAAACGGCCGAGTATGATCCCACCTACGTCACGCCTACCTCGTATCGAGTGTTAACCACTCTTCGAGGACGGGCGATCATATCTCAGGGCACCCCTATCTCGACCGCATCTTGACAGAGAAAGAGCTCCACATTGCAAGTCGGGTCAACTCCGGTGATTTGCTCACAGATGTCCTCACGTACATCACACATGTAGGCATTCGACCCTGTGACCTGGACTGCGCTGCACACCTGGAATATAACCCCAACTTCTACGATTGGCTCCTACACAAATAAACATGAACGCCTTGGCCCCTCAATCTCCAATCCTGGGACGGATTTTTCTTTTCCACGAGGGGGATGGGGCAGTAAACAGAGTTAAAACTAAAAAGTAAACCAAGTATGAAAAGGCTCAAAATTGAAATGCCATATAAAAAGGGGTGATAGAAGTTTTAAAGGAAAAGTTAGGGCTATGAACAATAAAATCTGCTATGTTTGTGGTCGTCCAACAAATTGGTTGCCAAAAATTACTAAAAAGTTAATTGGCTAAATGTGCAAGTGGCGACCATGACAAGTCAAGACAAAGCTGGCAAGCTCCCCTTCTCGGAGGAAGAACAAGTGAGGTACGACCTCACGGTGGAAACAAGAGCGTTCAACTAGCTGAAGTTCCACCACATATTCAACCTGGAAGACGTGGTCATTGAGGAACCAGCGGTACGACGAATTATAGAGCAATGCCACTTACAAAGGAACCTAGATGCAGTGGGCCAGAGGATAAACTACACCCTGTGCGCCAAGTTCTTGCGCACCTTCAACAAAAACAGGGGCACCGTCACAGTGCGGGACAAGGAAGCCACCAGACAAGTGCAGGTCGAACTGACCCCCGAACTAATAGAAAGGGCACTAGGGCTTCCAAACAAGGTGGAGAAGAAACCAAAAAGAGACGTCTATGCCATGTTGGGGATGGACAAAGTGAAGGTCCACACCAACGACGGAATCAGCCTGGCAGACATCCCCAATCAAGAGATTCAGCTACAGGCGAAGATGATGCATACCCTGTTCTCGAGTCAGCGGTACAACAGCATCATGTCCAGAATCAATGTACCTCTACTCGAAAGCATCGCTGCTCAATCGTTGGATGAGGTGAACCTCAATGGGTTCGTAAGAAAGACAATTGAGGCTTCGGCAAAGGCCTTGGCAACAGGAGGAAGGGCCGTAGCAGGAGAATCCCCTTCACCCCGATCAACCCTCAAAGCCTTATCCTCCAAGGCCTCCACCATAGGTTTTGGAGGTGCCCTCACCGCGATCATCCACGAAGCAATAGGGCAAGGACGAGCGGGAGAAGACAAATAGGGAGATGATGAGAAAAGTGGCGAATCGCCGTCGCAGTCCTAGCCTCATGTGGAAGAGCAGTCTAATGAAACAGAAACGGACACCAACGAGGAGGGAGAACCCCAGGCTACACCAAAAAGAAAGGCGGAGCAACGGACTAAATCCCTACACGGAAAAAGAGAGGAGGAGTGAAGGAGAAAAGAGAAGGAAGAGCTCGAATGGGCCCAAAGGGAGTCGGTAAGGGAAGAGGAGGAAAGAAGAAAGAGGGCTGAGGAGGAGTTGAGAAGGAGGGAAGAAGAAGATTTGGAGCTAGTGACCCGTCACTCCATCGAGGAACAACGAAGAAGAGACGTGGAAGGAGTAGGGGGTCCATACCAACTTGAGGCACCCGGTCCTAGCACTGGTGTGTCGGAAACTGTGCACCTGCCTCCTGCAGAAGGAAAAGGAAAAGACCCAATCAGGCCAGTCTCCCCTCTCCTCATGCCACCCATGCAAGCCACCCCCATCATGGTGACACCCCCTACCACCGCCACCCAGGGGCACACCCCAAAAATCGATGAGACCAACGTGGTCACCTGGCTGCAGTTTTTGGTGGAAAGGGAGCTGGCAAGGGAAGCGACTGGGGCCACCCCAGTTTCAGGTGCAAAAAGGGCAGCAACAGCCGAACTGGAGCCAGGGTCGGAAGTGAAAAGACAAAAATTGGAAGAGGTTGCCACCACTACAACCATGTCCCACCCCCTACCTCCAGCAGGCCACTACGATGACTACGTGAAGGAGCTGCTCGCACAGTTGCAAATGGCTAGGAAAGAAAGGAGGATAGCCATGGAGGAGCTGGCAGCAGAATGCGAATCACAAGCCACCCTCCAGCTGGACAGAGTGAAGCAGATTACAGAATATCAAAAGGAAATCGATGTGCTTAGGGAGGAGGCCAGCACTAAGGAGGCAGAAGAACTAAGAGCCCTGAAGGAACGCGACGCTACCTGGGAGGGAAGAAGGAAAATCCTAATGGAGCGTCTCAATGGGGAGAGGGAAACAACTGCCCACCTTCGGTGCAAGAATGACCAGTTATCTGCAGCCAACCTGGAAGCGCAAAGCCAGCTTGACAAAATCAGATAGGAGGCTGCAGAGCTGGATCAATTAAGGGCAGAACAGGTGCGCAGGATGCAGGTGAAGCTAGACCAGCTCAATGCGCAAATCGCAGAGGAACACCAGGAGCAGTCCCGCCTGCACCATGAGCTCGAAGCCCAGCAACAACAACTCATGGCAATGACCCTCCATCAAGGGGAAAGCCTGGAAGATATGGAGAGAAGGGCAAAAGAATGGTCCAATCATAACGAGCAGAGAGTACGGGACTTAGCACGCCGGCTAGCCAAGGCTGAAGGAGACAGGGTGTTGGCTGAGAATCAGGCAGAAGTAGCCCAGCTCTCCATGATAGCTCAACAGCGCACCTTTCTCAACATGCTGCTCCACGCCACCCGACCAAAAGGAGATGAAGCCAATGATCAGCTGCAAAGGAAGCTAACCATCGCTTGTAGAGCTCTCACAGCAGGCCTGCACATACCGCTGCAGCTAAGAGGCCCGCCGCAGAGCCTAGAAGAGCAGAGAAAATATCTGGCACAGGTAGGCCTGACGGCACAGGAGATGGACGACCTTGGTTTCACAGAGGAGAAAACACAAGAAGACGAGCAAGCAGAAGGGGGTGAACCGGAGCTTGACCTGGGACCTCAGGAGGAGGAATATGTCCCACCACCCCCTCAATCACAACAAGCCAAAGTACAACCCCCTAACACATCTGCCAAGCGAAGAGCGGCCCAAACCAACCGTAGAAAGGAGATGGTGGAGAAGGCAAGAAGAAAGCTGAATGCCGGACCTATCCAGAAACAGCCTGCCCCTCTCCCACTGCGCACCCAAGATTCCCCTGCTGAATTCCGCGTCGAAATGATTATCTGGGAACAATAGGAGTATAACCGCGACCCCTTCGACCTACGCTTTGAGTTTCCCACTACCTTGAATAGGGTGCTGCCCATTCAGCTGGTGGAGGATGTCATTGCCATGGGGGCCAGGCTCAAAGCCAAATGGTTAGCAGAGCGTGAGGCCCACCCAACTACTTGGGGAGCCGAGGACCGCGAGTTTTGGCAAGATAAAGTCCTCCAGGTGCCTCGAACAGTGGAAGGCTATAATTGCCAACCTACCTTGAGGAGGCACATTTTTTACGTCAACCTGGAAGCGTGGATGGCATTTTGCAACACTCTCCCTTCATAGAGGAACGACCCCACTTTTATGCCATATCCTCGAAGGGTAGGAGTGGACTTCAACCCATCCATCCACGGCAGGTTCGACTTCCCCATCATCTATAATGCTAATACCACCTCCCATAGGAATGCTCTCCTTTTCAACCTTCCCGACTTGTATAGCTCTATAGATAAATTCCTTAGCGAATTCACCTCTTGCCCCGACCTCGCATTCATCACCACCTGTAATTATCTTAGGTTAATTAGGATCCTAGTCCACCAAGAACCCGCACCTCAAGAACGCGACCTCCCACCCCTCTATTTTGACCCCAACGCCATAGACAGCAACACCATGACTCACCTCATGATGCGTGCTTCTCTTTTGCCATCCTTCTGTGGTGCACTGCTCGAAGACATGAACGACAGCAAATTCACCCAGTGTAACCACCCCTTTCTTTCTACCACCACCCTCAAAACCCGCCTCCACATCAAGGGCTACTTGTTAAGTCAAAAATTCCTTAACAAGGCCCCCCGCCCCCCACCAACCCTTACCCACTATTCGGATGATGAGGAGTAAAACTCATGTTATGCCCTTGTACCGCTGCCTCCATGTACATGCCTCATCATGGCAAAAAAAAAAAAAAAAATCCATACATCCCCCACATTTGTTAAGGGCACATCAAGCATAGGACCTACCTAGGGAGATCGCCTCGCCCATGATACTCCTTTGCACTCATCTCAACGCCCTTCTAACCACCGGGGTAAGCAAGGCTTCGACGACAATGGAAAGCCCATAATGACATCTCCAGCAATCTTCACAAATGTACTCCACCTCTTCATTAACACATTTTTTCATCAACTTAGCCCCTTGCTCTACAAGAAACCACGCCGACAAGTCTTGCAACTAAGTGATATCTAAGTATGCACAAGCACTCACATAATGCCTACACTGAACTATATTCACAGTTTGGGTCCTCAAGTGCAGGACAATACTCTCAGCTTACTTAGAGTTCGACCTGTCTGCCAAACTAATCAAAATATGTCTTGTGCACAATAGGGAAGACTAGCACTACCCTTAGGGAGAGACCACCTGAGAGGTTTTCAATTGCAGGTGTTGAAGACCACAACGAAAGTGTCATTCGTTCTTCATCAACGCCCAACCCTGATTGCCCCCCTCATCACCCGACAAGCCTGGAAAGAATCATCCTAGGCAGAATCCCCAACAAACCCACACGTGTGTCGGTCACCAGTGCACACCCCAGGCGTCCTTGTCACCCACGTCTTCGGTGCATGCTACCACCTGCTACCTACGACAATGAGTGCCATGGGACTGGCACTCGTCTAGGAGGGGAGTAATGTTAACCCCAACATGAAGACGCAAAAGAAAGTGGAAAAGACGCAGGGCAAAGGTGAAAAAAAGGTAGCCTGACTGAAGAAAGAAAAGGAGAAAAGGCCAAAAGCGCAAAGACAACCTTAAAAGTCCAAGGCAAACACAAAAAGGGAAAGGCGCATTTTTGAATCAAAGGCGCACCCTAAAATCTTGTAAAAGAGCTTGTAAAAGAGCGCCGCGGGCTCTCACCCGTGCAATTTGTAAATGTAGAAGGGTGGTGAAAAGGAAGCTAGGAAGATAAAAGGACAATGGAAAATAGGGCCTAGGCTATGACCGGCCATGTAAAAAGGGGAAAAGGGGATGACCGCCCAAAAGGGAAGTAGGGTTTTGTATATAAAGTTGAAAAGTGAATGAGGAGCTCATTCTTTGGTGTGTGGCAAAACTAATCTTCTTCTTCCTCTCTTCTTCTCCCCTTCTTGCTTGTGTGTGCTCTTGAGAGAGGGAGTGTGAGAGTGTGAGGGAGTGAGAGTGTGTGTGAGTGAGGGATCAAGAGGGTAAAGCTCTTCACCATCTCCTCCCCTCTTCTTCTCTTCTCTTCTCTTCTCTTGTCTTGCGCATGCGGCTATGGAGGATGGAGCTTGGAGATGGAGGAGGCTTGAGGATGCTTGAGCTAGCATCTAGGATCGTGGAGCTACCGGAGTGCAAGAGAGAGGAGGATACTCGATCGGGCGTCAAGGTAAGCTCACTACACTCGTAGGATCGACGGCGCGTCGGCTAGGTGAGAGATAGCCATTAGAGCTCGCTTGGAACACTTGAAACAATAAGCGGTCCGTGGGTCTTGGTGGATGAGCGAAGGCTCCCACAGACCTCATCGAACCTCGAGGGAAAGACAAGGAAGGCGGTGACATAACAGTCAAGCCTACTAACGAGAGCAAGGACTTGTTTGAAGAGTTGATACAAGCACAGGTCGAACAACGAGAACTAGTGAGTGAGGCCATGCCTGAAACAAGAAGGTCAAGAGACAATGCCAAGGATGGGCTTTGGACTTACAAATATCGTAGAAGACCCCAAAAGAAGCCCAAGCCTTATAGACGAAGGCATCAACGGAGGGTTAGCACAACGCCGCGACGGATATCCAAAGTGTTGCTACATGCTCAAGGGTATTACGTATATAACCAATGGATTTGGGCACCAAAACCCCTTGCTAAACCTCCTTTATCGACTAAAGGCCAAATCATATCAAGAGCAAAGAAGCATAGGAGGAGATCCAAATGAAAAACCAAGTCTCAATAAAAAACATTGGAGTGACCGAGCCCCTCACAGTTGAAATCAAGAAACCAAACAGGACTAATTGAAGGGTAGATCCTCAGCCTAGCATGCTTGACAAGCAGATATCAAATGTAATCATTGAGGATACACAAAGACCACTAGTGCTCAAGGAGCTTTTGACTTCCCAAGAGGATAATGAGCACCAGAGGATAATGGCACAATCGTCTAACAGCCTCAAGCAAATCATTCAGCCACCAGTGCCAAGTCCACCTAAGAGTCCCAGACCTCCTACACCCTCTTTTTCCAAACGGACATAAGAAGCACAACAACTGTCGTCAAGGCCAACTGCTTAATCCAAATCTCTATCTCTAGCTAAGCTTCCAAATGTCCAAGAGGTGGGACATGACACCATTCGTAGCTCTCGACCCAAGGATATGCATGTGCAACCTAATGTGACTAGATCAAGTCATGCTCGATCTACACAAGTGAATGCTCAAAGGGAAACAAAAGACACAACCACTTCCGATCACCCTAGGGACTTGACACTACAATCTACTAATAGTAAGCCAGTCCATTGAAATAGCTACTACTACTTCCAATCAGGGATCACAGCAGTCATAACCCCTCGTCGTGACAACGCCCCTTGCGGAACGTGTCCTTAGCAAATCACCTATGGAGGAGGTGCCACAACCAACATCCTTGACAACTCCAGCACTTCCAAAGTGCCTAAAGCCTACACTGGAGAAGTTAAACATAAGGGAATTGGCTAAAGAGCTAGACTCTCCAAAAAGAGAGGCAGTTGTACCCTCACAACCTAGCGAGGCTATCCAGCAGATCGCAGCTACGTCCCACGAGGACACACTAGAGAAGGGGAAAGCTGAGGCCCAACCAAGCACATCAATGGGCTGACCTAGTTCAAGGTCTTGAGTCGTTAAGTTATGCACCTTCTGACCAAGAAAAATAGGAGAAAACAGCAAAAAAAACAACAATTATAGGTGGTTGTGGACCCTAAGAACATTGAGACCAAGAGCGAGGAGAGCTGAGGAATAAAGCATCAAGTCCATCCACTAGGGAACCCATTGATGTCTCTCCTAATAGCAGTGAAACCTTAGACACATTCCTGTGTCCTAAAAAATCAAAGCAACCATTACCATCAACGGTTGCTTGCAATACTCAATCCTGTTGAGATATCGAGCTCCACTCGTGATACGCCAGGGTGACCGTTGTGTATTTATGTCACAGACTTGTCAGTTGCAGATGCGGTTGGTACACCGCCCCTGAATAATAGCTACATGATAGCTGTCCTTATCTACTCTAGTTCGTGGCTCGGTTAGTATGCCACCTTAGTTAGTTGAGTTTGGTTTGAGACCCATATCTAGGGTTCTTCTATTTCTTTGTACTTGAGTTCTTTTGGCTTACACAACTAAGAAGAGGAAAACTGTTTTCAGCCTCCACCTTTGTGTGTATTCCCCCATTGTGCAAGCAAGAAAGCTACAAGTGAGACTCCTTCCTTCTCTCCCACAATCTTGACATGGTATCAGAGCCTTGTTCGTGGTAAGGAGCTCAAGAAAGCAAGCCAAGCTCGCGGTGTTCTGGTAAGAGGAGCAGTGTTGCTTTCATTTTCTGTTTTGGGAGCAGATCTCTGCAGGTAGCACAGCCGGAAAGTGCAGGAGTGCATTGTCTCAGGTTGAGACGCCCTTCGCGGTGAAGCAAGAGGGTAGTATATGCTGCGGGTGAAGGCTTTAGCCCACGGTGACCTTGTTTTTTTTATTTGAGGCCATTTCGGGGCCTGTTTTGGAGGCGAAAGTTTTCTGCACGCACTCAGGAAAAGGCCCAGTTTTATGATGTGCAGCCACTGTTCTACAAGTCGGTGAATAGTTACTGTAAAAATTGCATTGTATGCTTGTGCGCAGAGACATTGGGAGTTACAGAATCATCCATGTTGCCTGTTGATGCAAAATCGTCACTAGGAAGTGACTGTGTGGTCAAATACCACTTTTGCCAGTTTTGCAGATTTTCCCTTGTGAGGGTGAAGCTGTGGTTTTTGCAATGACATAATTTTTTGCAGTCTTCTGTAATGGCATCTGATTCTCTTTCACAGATTGTCACTGAAAAGCTTGACAAGAACAACTTCCAAGCATGGAAGTTTAGAATGACGAATTTCCTTATGGGAAAAGGATATTGGGAATTTGTTGCAGGAAATGAAGAAGAACCAGTTCTTCCTGATGTTCCCAATCAACAGCAAATGCAGGCATTTAAAGCATGGCATGAGAGAGCCAAGAAAGTTATGTATTGGCTGTCTATCAGCATTTCAGACTCTATGATTGTGCATATTCAGGATGCAAGTACGCCAAAGGAGGCATGGGATACTTTGTCAAAAATATATAGCACAAATACGCAAGCCAGGAAAATGCAGCTCAAGCAAGAGTTGCACAATGTGCAAAGAGAAAATATGAGCATCAACGACTACCACATGAAGGTGAAGAAGATTTCAGATGCACTTGCTTCCATTGGGTCCCCAGTGGAAGATGATGATTTAGTTTCTGTGACCTTGAATGGTCTAGGAAAGGATTATGCACAGTTTCGGACATCCATTTCATTTCCTGAAAGATTTCCTGATTTTGAGGAGTTTATTGCTCTTCTAATTTCTGAGGAACAGAGAAATGGTGGTGCATCTTCTTCAGGAGGAACTTCAAAAGAAGCTGTCTTCTACTCAAATGCTGGAAGAGGTAGAGGCAGAGGTAGAGGAGGCCGATTTGGAGGCCATGGTAGAAATTAGAATATGCAGCAAACTCAAGAAAACCAGTCCTATGGAGGAGGAAGTGGTAACTCTAGAGGCAGGGGGAGCCAAAGAGGTCGTGGTGGATGGCAAAGAGGTCAAAATGCAAACAGTAATGTTGAATGCTACTACTGTGGTAAAATGGGTCATATGGCTAAAGACTGCTATAAAAAGCAGAATGACATCATGAATGGAAAACTGCAACAAGGGAATTATGCATCTTCTAGCAGACACGGTGATGACAGAAATGAGCATTTGTTCATGGTGCAGCACATGAACAATTCTGTGACAAGTGCAGAAGAAAGCAATGATGTATGGTATGTTGACTCAGGTGCATCAAACCACATGACAGGTCATGCAGAATGGATGGAGGATGCAAGGAAAATGGAAAAACCAGGATTTGTGGAGACTGGTGATGATACTGCACATCCTATTGTGCAGATTGGAAAAATTCTCTTGTCTATGCAGGATGGGAAAAAGAAATACCTGTCCGATGTATTTCATGTCCCGAATATCACCAAGAATCTGGTTTCTGTCGGTCAAATGGTTGAGCAGGGCTTGCAGGTCAGATTTAATCCTCATGGATGCTTTGTTGAGGATATGAAAAATAAAGTTCGCTTGATAGCAAAAGGAAAGAAGAAGGGCAGAATGTTTACGTTGGATGCAGACATGTCTGAATTGAGTGCAGCAATGTTTGCACATGGGACCGGTGTAGTTGCAGATACTGATATCTGGCATAAACGCATTGGTCATGTTAATGTACAGCGACTTAAATCAATGCAGGCCCAAAATATTGTTGCAGGATTGCCAAAATTCAAGGTTGCAGAAATGCATAAGGTATGTGAAGCCTGTAAGTTTGGAAAACAGGCAAGGAAACCATTTCCTAGACATGTTCAAGAGAGTGAGAATCCATTGGAATTAATCCACTCTGATGTGTGGACTACTAAAGCTGCATCTCTTGGAGGCTGTCATTATTTTGTCACTTTTATTGATGACTATAGCAGAAAAGTTTGGGTGTATTTTATGAAAAAGAAAAGTGAAGTTTTTGGGCATTTCAAAACCCTTAAAGCTATGGCTGAAAAAGAAACAGGTCTGCAAATAAAATGCCTAAGGTCAGATGGAGGGGGAGAGTATCTCTCAAATGAGTTTGCAAAGTTCTTGCAGGAGCATGGCATAAAGCAGCAATATTCATGCAGTTATACCCCACAACAAAATAGAATTGCAAAAAGGAAAAACAGGAATATTGGAGAGGTATCTCGTGCCATGCTCAATGAAAAAGACTTGCCAGATTTTTATTGGGCTGAAGCAGTTGCTACAGCAGTCTATATAATGAACAGGACTCCCACTGCAGCAATACATGGGATGACTCCAGAGGAGAGGTATACTGGTAGGAAACCAGATATTTCTCATTTGAAAATTTTTGGTTGCATTGCCTATGTACATGTGCTAGATGAGTTGAGATCCAAGTTGGATCCAAAAGCTGAGAAGTGCATCTTTATTGGTTACTCTCTGCAGCAAAAAGGGTATAGATGCTATAACCCTTCTACTCGTAAGTTTACAGTGAGCAGAGATGTTGTTTTTTATGAGATGAGTAGCTGGTATAAACCAGTAAATGTGATTGATGATGTAGATGCACAAAATGGTAATGCTGCACAGAATTCACAGCAGCAGTCACAAAATATTAGTGGACCTGGAGCATCCTCTAGTAGTGGTTCACATTCTTCGCCATGGACAGGCAGATTGAGATCAGGAGAATCTTCTCAAAGCAATGCAGATAGTGGTATGCAGGTATCACGAAAAGGAAAAGAGAAGGTTGATCAGCCCATGTTTGATGTGAATGCAGGTCACTCTTATGTGGATGGTGAATCCAGTGGCTCAGAACAGAGCACTGATGATGAGTTGGGTATTCCTTCTATTGTTACACCTGGAGTAAGGAAGACCAGGGATGTTTTGAGAGCACCTGGGAGTGAACCTACTTTGCGCAGGTCTACGAGAGCTAGGTATCCTGTGGATAGGTTGAAATATGATAGATTTACAGCCATTCACTATGCATATATGGTCAAAGTGATACAGGAACCAGAACCCACTTCTTTTGAGCAAGCCATGGGAAAAGAAAAATGGGAGAAAGCCATGGATGAAGAAATGGATGCCTTGGAAGCAAATGCTACATGGGAGTTAGTACCTTTGCCTAAAGGTAAGAATGCAATTGGCTGTAAGTGGGTTTATAAGGTGAAGCACAATGCAGATGGTTCTGTGAACAGATACAAGGCAAGATTAGTAGTCAAGGGGTATGCACAAACATATGGCATTGACTATGAAGAAACATTCAGTCCAGTTGTAAGGATGGCAACTGTAAGAGTAGTCATTGCTATGGCTGCATCAAAGGGATGGTCTTTACATCAGATGGATGTAAAGAATGCCTTCTTGCATGGTGATTTGCAAGAAGAGGTCTATATGGAGCAGCCACCAGGTTATGTGCATGCTGTTCATCCTGAGTTTGTTTGCAGGTTGAAGAAAGCCTTGTATGGCTTGAAGCAAGCACCTAGAGCATGGTCTGATAAGATAGGACAATATCTTGTCACTATTGGCTTTCAGATTTCCAAGGCTGATTTCTCACTTTATGTGAGAAAAACAGAGAAAGGTATTATCCTACTTGTCATTTATGTTGATGATTTGATTATGATAGGTGACAGTGATGAAGATATCATTCATGTGAAAATGCTATTGAAGCAGAAGTTTGAGATGAAGGATTTGGGAGAGCTGCGTTATTTCTTGGGCATTGAGGTGATTAGATCACCAAGTGGGATACAGCTCTTGCAGAGGCAGTATGGATTGGACATGTTGTCCAAATATGGAATGACAGGCTGTAAGCCTATTTCAGTTCCTTTGGATCAGAATGTGAAGCTGAGCACAGATGCAGGTGAGCTTCTAGAAGACCCTACTATGTACTGACGCATAGTAGGAAGTTTGATTTATATGACTATTACTAGGCGAGATTTGAGCTATGCTGTTGGATTGGTAAGTCAGTTTATGCAGGCTCCAAGGAAACCACATTTGGATGCGGCTAGATGCATACTCAGGTATGTGAAGTCCACATTGCAGTATGGACTATTTTATGAGACTGGGGTTCAGATACAGCTGCATGGATACACTGATGTTGATTGGGCTGGTAGTATTTCTGATAGACGATCTAACAGTGGATATGTGTTCTCTTTTGGGAGTACTGCAGTCACTTGGAGCAGGAAGAAACAGCCTACAGTTGCCTTGTCGAGCACAGAGGCTAAGTACAGGGGTGCAGCAATGGCTACATGTGAGGTAGCTTGGTTGCATAAGCTACTTTATGATATGCATCAGTCTACAGATGGGCCAGTTGTCATTTATTGTGACAACATGAGTAGTATACACTTGGCAAATAACCCAGTCTATCATGCTAGAACAAAGCACATGGAGGTGCATTATCACTATGTGCGAGAGAGGGTTTTACTAGGTCTTATTGATCTAGTTTATGTCAGCACAGAGGATCAGGTAGCTGACATATTCACGAAGGCATTGGGCGCAGAGAAGCTGCGCAAGTTTAGAGACCTGCTTGGTGTGCAGGAATTGGGATTGAGCTTGAGGGGGAGTGTTGAGATATCGAGCTCCACTCGTGATACGCCAGGGTGACCGTTGTGTATTTATGTCACCGACTTGTCAGTTGCAGATGCGGTTGGTACATCGCCCCTGAATAATAGCTACATGATAGCTGTCCTTATCTACTCTAGTTCGTGGCTCAGTTAGTATGCCACCTTAGTTAGTTGAGTTTGGTTTGAGACCCATATCTAGGGTTCTTCTATTTCTTTGTACTTGAGTTCTTTTGGCTTACACAACTAAGAAGAGGAAAACTGTTTTCAGCCTCCACCTTTGTGCGTATTCCCCCATTGTGCAAGCAAGAAAGCTACAAGTGAGACTCCTTCCTTCTCTCCCACAATCTTGACAAATCCATGGACAATAAAACTCACATTGACCAATCAAAAGTGGATACAACACTGTCACAACAGGGTGACAAATCTATACGAGTCACATTAGAGGAGAACCATGACACAATAGCAACAAAACCTTAGGAAAAATGCACAAACCCCGAGAGCATAAGCAATCCTAGCGTTGGCCAATCATGCTCATCTAGGCCTGAGCCCCCAACTATGCTAAAGCCTAGGGAAACTCCTAGAACCTTGCATGAGATAGCAATTGAGCAGGCCCTCGTTGAACATAGAAGTGTCGTTGAATAATTAATTGAGTTGGATGCTAAACTCAAAGTATTCCCACATGTCTACATCCTTGCGGTCATGAGCACATTCCCTAAGGAGCAACTTGAAGAATACTTGCAATTTTCCCTATCGTGGGAAGAGCAAGAATATCTTAACGAGTACTATGACAGGCTCCTACATGAACGCATGCGACTCACCTCTGACGAGGAAGCCGACGAACTACGCTTAATTGTAACATTCAATGATGTGCTCTGCCAACCAAATCTCTTAGAGATAGAGCAACTAAAGCGACAATCAGAGGGTCGAAGTCAATTTGAAAAATGTTGGCCATGTTGCAATGGCCGAACTAGGAGCCCAAATTATGATAGTAGAGGAGAGATTGGCCAAATGACAGTCTCAAAGAGACCCAACCTATGTGGCACCAACTTCCTTTCGAGTGCTAACTGCCATTCGGGGTACGGACTTAGCTGGAACTAGCCAAGAGAACTCTCTAACTTGTAAGATTCTTAGTGAGGAGGAGTTACATGTTTCTAGTAGACTCGGACAAGGTGCCATGCTACTCGATGTTGCAAAATATCTATCGTTATTGAGTAAGCTGCCATGAGTACTAGATGCGTGTGCCACACTCCAGTACAATCCAGAGTTCTACAATTGGTTTTTATCCTCATAAAGTGACATGGATTCGTAAATATATACTTAAATATACAATGAATTTTGTGACCCTATATAGATAATATCAACACACACAAGCAATGATAATCAAGTGCAGAGAGAAGAGTTGGGATTGACAGGCTGAGCTCCTCAGGTCTCCACTCACCACACATTTAGAAGTCGTGTGACCATTCCCGCCTCCAAGTGGATGGCATGCAACCCTCATTACCGCCATAGGAAGCCTTGACCAACATCTCTGATGGTGTAGATGGGGCACCGTCCCTTTCTATACACCTTTCCCCTTTTTTAGTATATCCTTCCAAGGATGATCCCTGCTCCACTCCATGACAACCAGTCCATGCAACTTAGCATAAGCCAAGATCTGCTAATGGATGGAGGCAAAATGAACAGCATCACGGGGGCCGTCCCTCTATAGCAAACACTGCATGTCTCACCTCTCCCCTCCTCATCATATACACTTGATAACCCACTGTATAATCCCTTCCATGCGAATAGTTTTATCTTGCATTAGGGCCTAATCCTTGGTTCGCATTTTGCAGGTCTCCCTACAGTAGCAGTTACGAACCACATAGTGCAACTCACATGCAAGGAAGCTATCCGCCGTCGGAGGGAGCATGCAGCACAAGCTCCTCCGCCGGAACACTACATATCTATCCTTAAAATGTATGCAAAGAAATGAGGCTCCAAGAGACACCGCCCCAGATATAGGCCAAAAAATCCCCAAGCCAGGGGAATAGAGGCTCAAGGGAGCACACAGAGCGTGGTAACACCGATCATGCGGGCCCCCACCAGACGCTTGGGCACCAGGTGCTCGAAAGAGGAGAGGAAAGCTCAAGACAAGCAGGAATTTGATGCATTGTTCAAAAGCATTCTTGAAACAGTTGCGGCCAGAGACTACACCATTCAGGTCCCTGCTGACATCTTCCCCGCCCAGCCTCACAGGAGCCCCTCACCAAAGCAGAGCCTCAATCGCCCGACCACTCGGACTCGCCCTGCCCCGTACAAATAGAGTAGCCCCATGTTGTGTAAAAGGCTTATCAAATGCTACGTGGCCATGACTTTTTGTCTCTAAATGGTTAAGTGCTGACAGGTTCCCCAATTGTACAAACTTTTCATATTTGCATTTAACATATTTCACGACTTTAGCAAAAGAAAAAGATAATCAAGCACAGGTGATAAGTATCTAAGTCAACACCATGGAATTCAGATAAGTGATGTCTCCTTGCATTGCACTAGTTTATTATAGTTGCGGCATGTGCCGTGCATATACTCTCATAAAGTGACAAGTGGATGCAGGATGACCCAGGTCTTTGTGCGAAAGTATTCAATACCCAAGACATCGCAAGACCACCAACCCCACGAAGAGCACAACAAAGCCACGCTGCCGAAACTCAAAAAGAGAAAGTGGTCTTTGTGCGAAAGTTCCAAAGAGGGTGGCAAAATCTCAAGTGTATCTCCCTATCTCAAACAAGTGCTTCTCTAACAACAAGGCTAGGGCACAATCATCACTGTAATATCCATTTCCTGAGCCTTCGAAGCTCGACATCTCCCAACCCATTAAAAGACTGATAGCCTCAACATATTGCAATGGTTGTACTCAGGCTAATCCAAAAAAAAGAGAAAGAAAAGCAAAGAAAAATAAAAGAAAAAGAAAAAGGAAAAAAGAAAAGAAAAGAACAAAAAGATGAGAAGCACCCACGATCACAGCACAGTACCTAAGGGTCCTCAAATTAGGCACGTGTGACCTTGGTCGGCTGGCTTTGTCCCTAGTCCCCTAGCCCTTTAACATCACCCACAATTGTTCAGGGCACATCAAGGGCAAGACATACCTAGGGAGCTTGTCTCGCCTATGGTTAGACCTGTCACCCTGACCCATTCGCATGATTCCCTCTTGCACTTTGCCTTAATATCATTGCAATCAATCGTGGTAAGCACCGCACGAATGGCCATGAAAAGTACGCTGTCCTCATTATGCAGGTCCAATAGCTATCAGCTATACCGACAATGCAGTGTCTCTTTGTTCAATTATGCTATGTCGTACAGTCACAACGCAAAGGATGTCTCATGCACCTTCACATGTACTTCTTCTCAACATGGACAACTTTGCTTCATCCACACGTTGTCACGAGAAACCAGCCCGCGGTCTTCTAACTATGTAATATCTACGTATGCACGAGCACTCACATACTATTTGCACCGAAATATATACATAGTTTTGGTCCTCAAGTGCATGACAATACTCTCACCTTGCTTAGAGTTCGACATGTCTCCCAAACTAATTGAACTACATCTTGTGCACAATAAAGAAGACTAGCATTACCCCCAGGGAGATACCACCTATGAGAGGTTTTCAATTGCAGGTATTGAAGACTTCAACGAAAGTGTCGTTCGCTCTTCATCGACACTCAACTCTGAATTCCTATCCTTTATCATCCTGCAAGCCCGCCAAGAATTGTCATGTGCAGAATCCCCAACAAACCAACACTTGTATTGGCCATCAGTGCAATCCCCAACAAAAAACAGCACTATCACCAACTCCAACAACCCTACCACCAGTCACCTAGGCCACCAATGTGCCCCCAACGACCTTCCTCCACACCACCACCAACACTTCTCCATGGCAACCACAGATGTCCCTTCCACCCACGTCTTCAGTGCATGCCAAAGTCTACTACCTATGATGGTGAGTGCCATGGGAATGGCACTCGTCTAGGAGAGGGATAATGTTAACCGTCAGATGAACAAGGTGGAAAATCTGGAAAAGCTAAAGCAGAAGACAAAGGCCAAAGCAAAGTTAAACGGAAGATGAAGGTGCGCCAAGAAAAATTTAGAAACACAAGAAGTGCAGAAAAGTCCTAAATAAGGGAAAAGGCACACAAGGAAAAGCGCAAGTCAATACTTTTGTAAAAGAGCTCAAGTGCATCATGATTTAATTTAAGGAGCACTAGGCTCTCACCCGTGCAATTTATAAATGTAGAAGGCCAGTGGAAAGGAAGCTGGGAAGATAGAAGGACAATGGGAAAAAGGGCCTAGGCCATAGCCGGCCATGTAAAAAAGGGGATAAGGGGATAACCACCCAAAAGGGATTTAGGGTTTTTTATATAAAGTTGAAAAGTGAATGAGAAGCTCGTTCTTGTGTGCGGCCAAAAGTGGCTCTTCTTCTTCTTCTTCTTGCTTGCTTAAGCTTGTGCTTGAGAGAGGAAGTGTAAGAGTGTGAGGGAGTGAGTGTGTGAGGGTGAGGGACCGGGGAGGAGAAGCTCTCCATCTTCTCTTCTCTTCTCTTCTCTTCTCTTGCTCGCGGCAATGGAGCTTGAGGATGGAGCTTGCTTGAAGCTTGCACTTGGATTGTGGAGCTACTGGAGTGCGCGAGAGATGAGGTAACTCAATCGACATGGAGGTAAGCTCACTACACTCATAGATAGGTAGCGCGTCGGCTATGTGAGAGGTAGCCACTAGTGCTTGGCTTGGAATGCTTGAAACAATAAGCAGTCCATGGGTCTTGGCGGTTGAGTGAAAGCTCCCACAATAACATGTAGGAATCAATGAGTGAGATAATTTATGATTTAATGTGTTGCTATCATCAATCGTAGATAATAATTGAGATTCTTAAGAGCGAGAGAGAGAGAGAGATGTGTGAATAGCCAAGATGTATTTCTTTATTAATTGCTTATGTATTTAGCATTTCAGTTTAGCCGTTTGAATATTAATAAGTTGTATATTTCAATACTCACGCTCCTAGTTAGCATTGTTTAATGATGAGGTCACCAAATCCTCCTCTCTCTCTCTCTCTCTCTCTCTCTCTCTCTCTCTCTCTCTCTCTCTCTCTCTCTCTCTCTCTCTCTCTCTCTCTCTCTCTCAGCACAAAACTCTAATGACAGGGCCAATGTGATGTGGTCGACATCCATTTGAGTTCAATTGATGATAACATTATTGATACATTTGTATCTTGTCAGTGATGAGTAGCACAACCCCAACAAAGCAAAGAAGCTAAAAGGTGATAATTGGCAAGAAATAAGAAAAGACCACATCTTCACTTGCTCTTGCATCTATGGCACCCATGAAAAGGTCATCATTCAGTGTGTCCCATGAGCTACCTTGATCTACATGCTAGATAATCACCATGTCATGAGACTCTGTGTGTGTGTGTGTGTGTGTGTGTGTGTGTGTGTGTGTGTGTGTGTGTGTGTGTGTGTGTGTGTGTGTGTGTGTGTGTGTGTGTGTGTGTGTGTGTGTGTGTGTGTGTGTGTGTGTGTGTGTGTGTGTGTGTGTGTGTGTGTGTGTGTGTGTGTGTGTGTGTGACCCCTATTGTACTTGTTTGAGCTTTGCATGTGATGGATGTCTATTCTGGTGGTCCAAAATGATTACCTAAAGATTAGACCAAAGGGCAAGTTGATCTCTACTAGCTATGAAGGTGTTGTGAGAAGGATCACAATCCTTGATGAAGGTTACATAGGCCAATGTGACATCATCCATTTTTTTCCCCTATCCTACATATATGCACTACTATGAGGAGTGGAGGATGGTATTGTGACAATGGTGGAATTCATCTTTGGTAATGTAGTATCCTTCTTTGAGTACTACCACTACTATCCCAAGGGCCCTTAACAGCCTAGAAGAACATATACATGATTCATCTTATCCTTCTACAACTATGCCCTAGCTATTGATCTATCTGCCCTAGCCCTTAACAATGCACGAGTGGCCTTCAACACTCCCAACTTCCTAGGCCTCCTTTGGCAT
Organism: Lygodium microphyllum; assembly: GCF_053477565.2. Classification (NCBI taxonomy): domain Eukaryota; kingdom Viridiplantae; phylum Streptophyta; class Polypodiopsida; order Schizaeales; family Lygodiaceae; genus Lygodium; species Lygodium microphyllum. The sequence goes on along the minus strand of NC_141149.1, from coordinate 9,596,324 downwards.
CCACTTCCTATAACACTCCCTCTAGGAGGCCCTCGTATACCCCATTGGCTTGCTCACCTAGAATGCAAGAAATCCATTTATCAACACCATCTTTCACAATACTAGCCAATGAGCTTGCATGTGCATAGCACGAGTGCATGGGGGGCCACTACAATAGGTTGAGTATTAAGTCATTGGATGTGAACTACAATAGCATTTTGCCACTAAAAGTGACATGACATGCAGGACGAATGATGCTATATCATAGTTGTTAGATACATCACTATGAAACATTAGGGGAGTTTTGAGGTCTCGAAAATGTATTTTAGGAGATAGAGAGAGAATGCTCTAGACGAATAGGAGTATAGCCTCTGTAATGGAACTTCTATTTTTTAAAATGTAAAAAACTATTTTACAAAAAGATATATACATAGTAATATTACGAATTTGTATTATCAAATATCTATTTTTAACCTCTTTTATTCATGATTTTGACATCCTTTGCATTGGTGGCATAGAGTCTTTGCCACTTTTATTTAATGATATATATAGATTAATGATAATGATCAATAATCTAAATTAAAATTAATAAAAATCTTGGCACTCATTTTTTTCTCTCCTTTCTTTTATCCCTCTCATGTTTTTCCCTCCTTTGTGGTAGCCTAGTCCTCTCTCTCTCTCTCTCTCTCTCTCTCTCTCTCTCTCTCTCTCTCTCTCTCTCTCTCTCTCTCTCTCTCTCTCTCTCTCTCTCTCTCTCTCTCTGTGCCATGGATACAAAAATTTGACCTTCAACAAGGCATCAAAGCTCCCACATCACATCCATATCAATGGTTAACTCATTCCAAATAGATGGAAGATGGATTCCTACTATCATTAGCAAATATAGTTGGATTGCAGTAGGCAAAATATAGAAAAAGATGAAGATATGAGAACACATTCCTCTCTACTTGGAAGGGTAGAATCTTAGATTTTAAGCTTGAAGTAAATAAGAATGGCATAAAAGATGATGCAACATATGTTTATTCATAGAGAACTATACTTGGAACCTAGAACTTCAAATCTTCCAATGCATACATCAAATTGTAAGATTTTGATTCTTAAAGTCTTTCTTTTCTTGAACTTGGTTTAAGGTTTTCCATTATAACATTTGTTTGTCTTGTAGATGTCTACTCCTCTAATCTTGAGGAATGGCAACTGGTTGAGTTTATTGCTGATGTTATTGATGTTATGCATGGTTCAATTGGAGAAGAAATGTACAAAGATAAAAAGAAGATAGAGCTTGCAGAGAATTGGATATTCTTTTATGACCATTCTTATATTGTTCCCATGTAGCATAGCCAATGGGAATTAATATCTCCCCTTCCTTTGCCAGATTTTTTAAGCTTTGAGTGCCTTTGCCAAAGTCCAACTACTAGTGAGGGCTATATATATACAATATTTTTCGAGATACAGAGAACATTAAAACCTAATATCTCAAGTAGGCTAAGCAAAGTTACTTTGTTTATGCCTATTAATATATTTGTTGATTTCTTTTCTAATGATGAGATAAGAAGATCAAAGGCCATGCTTTCAATGAAGAGACTAACATATGATCATGTCACATTCAATTTGTTGATGAGGGATGGGACACTAGGACATAAGGAAAAATGATGTGTAAAATAAATCAAAACTCTATGGCTTGTAAATATATGGTTACTATCAAAATTTCATATTATCTTTTATTATAGTAAATTGCATTATGTTGGTGGTAGTCTAGTTGCTTTAGACCAAAATCTTGATAATTTAGCAAATATATTTTAGTGGATCTTGATGTTTGGTTCGATGAGGACATTATTGTAACCCTAAATGTTAGATCATCATGTATGCTACATCAAGTGAGGATGGATTTATAAAATGAAGACATTGAACTACCTTGCTCATTTGTGTTCAAACTTAATAACAAATGAGTAAGTTTTTATATCATATTATATCCACTTAGATGTATATTTGATTCTACTTCCTAATTAACAAACATTTGTAACATATTTTTTGAAAATATCAACAAGGAGAGAGAAAAATATACAACGCAAAGAGATTAAAGAAAATATATCTTTACTGTCTATATAAAATACATGTACAAATTTTATGGTATTTTTTTGTTAGCCATCTCCATGACTTATACACAGAAGGGCTTGCAAGCAATGAGTAAAAGCTAGTTTTTTTTAAATGACTTTTCTTAGGAGAAGAGACATCATTTCTAGGAGTCCTTTTGCTTTTCTTTGATGCTTTAGTTGCCTTAGGTGTTGAAGGTATTGTTGAGATTGAGAGAGGTAGAGACAGAGTGAAGAGCAAGCATGCTCTCTCCTTCTTCCATTCATTCATTATCTCATAATCACACACATAGAGTAAGTGTATATAATAATACTAAGGTCCGTAGGACCATTCACAATGGGTCTAAGACCACCGACTTATTTAATGTCCCACACTTGCTGATACAACTGGACAAGGTTAATATCGGTCATACATACTAATAGGAGAATAGTATGAGCTTGATATTCTAACAATCCCCCTCAAGCTCAAATCATCTGATGAACGCCAAGTAGCTGTCTAAAACTACTAAACTTATATTTACCCAAAGACTTGGTAAAGATATCTGCAACCTGTTCATCAATCTTCACATGCATAAGATCTACTCTCCCTACAAGAACCATCTCTCTGATAAAATGGTAGTGTACCTCTATGTGTTTTGTCCTGGCATGGTATATTGGATTCGTTGCCAAGAGTACACTACTAAGATTGTCATATAATAAGGTCACTAGAGCATCCACCTGGATATCCAAATCAGCCATAAGCTTGAGCATCCATGAAATCTCGCATGCTGCCAATGCAACACCCCTGTACTCTGCCTCAGTACTAGACAATGCAACTGTTGGTTGCTTCTTGCTGCCCCAGCTGATCATGCCACTTCCACCAAAGCCAAAAGCATAACCACTCGTAGATCTGCAATCATATGAGCATCCTACCCAATCCGCATCTATGTATCCAACCAGTTTCAAGGGTTTCTGTCTCATATAGAGCAACCCATAATCTACAGTGGACTTAACATATCTCATAAATTCGCCTAACAGCATCCAAATGTGGCTTCTTGGGCTTCTGCATAAACTGACTTATGAGCCCAACTTCATAACTCAAATCTGGCCTAGTGATGGTCAAATAGATCAAACTTCCAACCATCTGCCTGTACATAGTCACATCCTGAATTTCAGCTCCAATGCTAATGTCCAACTTGACATTCTGATCAAGGGGTGTATCCAATGGTTTGCATTCAGCCATGCCATACTTTTTCAGCATTTCCATGGCATAATGTTTCTACATCCGCCATAAACCATTTTTAGCCTTGATTACCTCAATACCCAAAAAGTACTTCAATTCACCTAGATCTTTCATGTCAAATTCAGATTTCAGCATCTTCATTACATGCTGTATGCCCAAGTCATCATTACTAGTGATTATCAAATCATCAACATATATGACCAGCACTACCAATCCACTATCAATCTTCTTTGTAAATAGGTTGGGATCAGCCCTACCAATAGTAAATCCCAACCTTACTGATCCTAGCATGCCAAGCTCTCGGAGCCTGCTTCATCCCGTACAGTGCCTTTTTCAACTTGCATACATAATGCTGAAAATCAGGGTGAACATACCCTTCTGGTTGAACCATATAGACATTCTCTGCTAAGTCACCGTTAAGAAATGCATTATTAATGTCCATCTGCTATAATTTTCGGCCTCTAGCAGCAACGAAAGCAATCACAGTGTGTATGGTTGCCATATTGGCAACAGGGCTAAATGTTTCCTCATAATCAAGTTCATACTGTTGGGCATACCCCTTAGCAACCAGCCTGGCTTTGTATCTTTCCACACTGCCATCCGACTTGCATTTGATTTTGTAGACCCATTTGCAGTCAATGGTCTTTTTTCCTTCAGGCAGTTGTACAAGATCCCATGTCTTATTTTTAGCCAAGGCATTCATTTCTACATCCATGGCTGCACACCAGTTCTCATCTTCCACCGGTTCAGCATATGTACCTGGTTCTTTGATCTCCATCACTTTTGTCATGTAAGAATAATGCTTTGCAGTGTAGCCACTATATGTCAACTTGTCAACAGGGTATCTGACTCTATGTGAGCGTCTAGGCTGTGGTGCATTGCTCGATTCCCCTCTCTTATGAGGTGGAATGTACATGCTCTATCTTGCACCAGGCGTATAGAAAGTCGGAATACCAAGTTCACTGTCTAAAGTGTCAGCAAACTCATATCTAGAAGTCATTCTACTAGCTGTCATCATCCCAGATACATCCTCAGTCGCTTTCTCTTTTCCTTTGCTGTCCACGACATCATAACTCCCCCTCACTGACATATTGGTGTCATTGGACGATGAGCTCCTCAACCTCCCTATCCATGGGGATACCATCTGACTACTAGGTCCTGTCATAGCAGTGCTCTACTGCATATTAACCGTAGATACATGAATGGAAGGCATATCCGATGGCATTGCAGCCAGTTATACATACCAAGAACCCATCTCATAAAAAATAACATCCCTGCTCACCAAGGTCTCCCTGATAGAGGGATCATAGCATTTGTATGCCTTCTTCTCTTGCAAATATCCAATGAAAACACACTTATGTGCTTTTGGGTCCAGCTTCTTCCTTTTTTCATCTCGAATATGCACATAAGCAAGACAGCCAAAGACTTTTGTGTGACTTATATCCGGCTTATAGCCGTACAGCTTCTCAAACGGTGTCATCTCATGAATACCTGCAGTGGGAGCCCGATTCAAGATATACATGGGTGTCATAACAGCTTCAGCCCAATAATAGAGTAGCATCTTCTTCTCATTCATCATGGCACGAGCAGCTTCCATCAATACCCTGTTCTTTCTTTTAGCTACCCCATTTTGCTGAGGAGTGTAGATGCAGGTAAGCTGCCTACGTATGCCATTTTCAGCTAGAAAGTTGTCAAACTCATTTGACACATACTCTCCACCGCTATCTGATCTCAAGCAAGAGATATAACAGTCAAATTCATTTTCAACATGCTTTTTAAACTACTGAAAAATAGCAAACACCTCATCCTTTGTCTTCAGAATGTAAATCCAAGTATAGCGACTGTAATCATCAATGAATGTCACATAATACTTCGAGCCTCCCATGGATGCATTATGGGCTTGCCCCCAAACATCAAAGTGCACTAACTGCAACGGACGTGTACTCTGCCTTACATGCTTGACAAATGGCAACTTTGACTGCTTACCAAACTGGCAAGTATCACATACATGACCAATATCTGAATATTGCAACTTGGGTAAACCTGTAACAAGCTGCTTTTTTTGCATAATTTGCAACCTTTGCAAATTCACATGCCCCACTCTCTTGTGCCAAATTTCAAAATCTCTGATAGTGCCAGATTCATGGGCAAACATAGCTAAATTCAACTCTAGCAAGGTAGCATCAAGAGTAAACATTCTGCCATTCCTGTGGCCACAAGCTATCAACTTGCATCCATTGCCAAACTCTTCAATAAAGCAACCATGCTTGTTGAATCTAACCTGCAAGTTCTACTTCGTCATCTGGCCAATAGACAGTAGGTTCTTCGTAATCAAAGGAACATGCAATACATCATGCAAATTTTTCTTTCTGCCATCATGAACCACAAGAGGCACTTTGCCTTTATGCTCAATACTATGCTGCGTGTCATCACCTATAAAGACATAGCCATGTTTTTCAGCCACCATATCAGTGAACCAATCACCGTGAGGAGTCATGTGGTTCGATGCCCCTGAATCAATGTACCAAACTACATCATCAATGCATTTTTCAGCAACTCTGTCTTTTACATACTGCATGGCAAACAATCTATCTCCTGAAGTATCACCTCCCTGACTAGATGTAGCAAAATGTCCATGTTGTTTGCCTTTTTGATTACCCTGCTTCTTCCAATAGTCCTTGGCAATATGCCCATACTTCTCGCAGTAATGACAATCCTTATCCTTGTTTGGAATGACAATCCTTATCCTTGTTCGGATTGTCAGATGGACGTTGCTGTTGCTAGGAGCCTCTACCTTTAGGGCTAGATCTCCCCTTGCCTCTAAAGTTTCCACCACCTCTTGCATTTGATACCTACTGGTTGTTATTACCATAGGATGCATTTTGCTGGCCTCCTCTGCCAGATCCATAGCTTCTACCATGGTTTCCATGGCCGCGTTGATTGGAATAGAAAACTGTATCCTTGTTTTTAGAACTACTAGATCCTGTAGCCAAGCCAAGCTTAACCTCTTCATGGATAAGCAATACAACCAGCTCATTGAAATCAGGCATTTCAATCCACACAGACACAAAAGTGTCAAAAGACTTATACTCAAGCCCCAAGCCATTCAAAGTCACAACAACCATGTCTTCATCTTCAACCTGTGAACCAACAAATGCCAACTGATCCGCAATGGTCTTAATCTCCGTAACATAATCCAGTATAGATCTGCTCTTCCTCTCCATGTTGTTGAACTTCTGCTTCAACTGTATCTTCTTGGCACTTGTGGTTGTGCCATAATACTTGACCAAAATGTCCCATGCATTCTTAGGAGAGCTGCAGTTCATTATCTGCATTACCATGGCATCTGAGATACATAAAGAGAGCCAGTGCAAGACTCTACGAGCTCTTTCTGTCCAAGCTCGGTGTAATCGTCTCTGATCAGTCGTAGGTTGATTTGGGAGCTCATGTTCAGCTTCTGCTCTAGTCACCAACTCCCAATAGCCTTTCCCTATTAAGAAGTTTTCCATGCGGAACTTCCATATGGCATAATTGTTACTATCAAGCTTCTTCCCCACTATCTGGGTTATATTGTTAGTCCTCTCTGCATTAGCCATGTTGTTCCAGACACTATTTAGTCACTGCCTGACTTCCTGCAAGCCAACAAGTATGATTGACCAAGTTCAATCCTCAACTATTTATGACAGTTTTCTGCTGCAATTAATTGCAGTAAAAAAACCAGGTTATTTGCATGGAGTACAACAGATGCATTCAGCCTGCAAACATGCGCAATTCACGTAGCCTGTTAGGCTCTTCCAGCAACACGTGGTAAAGATAATAATGATTTTCAAGCACTCAAATGTGCTCAATGATGTTCCCAAAGTGTCCCAGACAAGTCCTCACCACTGCCATGAAGCATAGAACATCACATGAACAAATGCATACCTTGGAGAAACAATGGCAGCCTGTTTGGTCTTTGAGAAATCCTGATCTTCAACTCCTGCAAGTCTTCTTAACTTCCTCTTGCTCTAGAGAGCCTGCCTAGCATGGCTCTGATACCATGTTAAGATTGAGAGAGGCAGAGATAGAGTGAAGAGCAAGCATTCTCTCTCCTTCTTCCATTCATTCATTATCTCATAACCACACACATAGAGTAAGTGTATACAATAATACTAAGGTCCGTAGGACCATTCACACTGGGTCTAAGACCACCAACTTATTTAATGTCCCACACTTTGTTAAGATTGAGAGAGGCAGAGATAGAGTGAAGAGCAAGCATGCTCTCTCCTTCTTCCATTCATTCATTATCTCATAATCACACACATAGAGTAAGTGTATACAATAATACTAAGGTCCGTAGGACTATTCACACTGGGTCTAAGACCACCAACTTATTTAATGTCCCACACTTGCTGATACTGTTGGACAAGGTTAATGTCAGTCATACATACTAACAGAAGAATAGTATGAGCTTGATATTCTAACAGGTATAGCTTCACACTACTACAGTTAAATGCACCTCCTCTCCTTTATTGTCCAAACCTCCACTATTGTCCATTCTTGGTTTCATACAATTAACCATGACGTACTTCATGACATTTTCTCTTATATACCAAACATGCTCACTTGTATAGCAATCCCTTGAAAGCTATCATACATTTGTAAGAAAAGATTTTTAGTTCATTGTTATTTTTTACAATGGAATATATTATTATCATCAATGGAATATATTACAATGAACCTCTATCTTAAAGTTTAGTATCTTTCACTTTATCTTTAAAAGTTTATCATCATTGAGATAAACAAACTTAACCAATCTTCTCACATTTGCAATTATTCTCTAGCCACAAGAGTAACTATCATCCTAATGAGGACACTACAATCAACAATATAAAGTAAGACTATGAAAGTTGTTTAAGGTAGTTTATAGAATATTTTTTAATTATATTTTAACCATACTAATTGAGATCTTATCACAACTTATCTATATATATTGCATTATTGCAAGTAAATCAGAAGGTATGGGAGACTTTTTCTCTAGCACTTCAATCAATCTTTTTAAAGCTCTATATAAAAAATATAATAAAATTTAGAGTAATTACAAAAAAAAAAGATCAAAATATTTATAATACTTACAAAAAAATATCAAAATATCAAGGAGACCTTAGACTATATAACTTATAACTAAGCATTTTCATGGCTTCCTTTCAAAAAAGTGATGAGGAAGCATTGCTTCTCTACACAGTCTATTCCAATTAGACTCCAATGAGAACTGAAAATAATCATACTTTAATAATTTAGCAAAACAAAATCTTATAAAATCTAACAGAATATCAAATTACGTACTTTTCATTGTATGGAATTAGAAGGACCTCCAAAGTGTCAAAATCAATTGGATTGAACCAATTATTAAATGCACTTGCATCAAGCTTACTCTTCATATAGTATGAGATAGATGGATCAAGAAGCTTAATTTTTTGTTGTATATCAAAGGGGAGCTCATGTATGACACACCAACAAAGAAATGGAGATAGTGAGTGTGAACATAAAAGTCTATTGCTAAAAATATATAGTGATGAGCAAAAACAAATTTGGATATATTATACCACATCCCAGCAAGAAGAATAGAGTCATTTACTTTTCTCATTTTATTGAACACAATCAGAGTTAAAAAATATCATATCAGATCTTCTATTAATATCACTAGATCAAAAGTAATAGACATTGAAGCCCTTAAGATCAGCCCTTTCAAGAAGGGTAGATAGCTCTTTTTCAAAAGATGGTAGTTGCTCTACTTTCTTTTCTTCTGCCTTCTTCTTTCTATACTCCTTCCATTTATCTCCTTACTCTTTTATAGATATCAATGAGGAGAGAGAAGAAAATATAATGCAAGGGTATTTAAGAAAATATCTCTTTACTATCAATACAAAATACACGTACAAAATTTTTGGCAAATTTCTATCAACTATCCTTATGACTTATATACACAAGGGCTTACAAGAAATATGGCAAAGCTACTTCTTTTTTTAAGGACTTTTCCTAGGATAAGGGACATCCTTTTTAGGAGTCCTTCTACCTTTCTTTGATACTTTGGTTGCCTTAGGTGTTAAAATCATAGCTTCACTTATTGAAATTACATGCATCTCTTCTCCTTCATTGTCCATCCTTGGTTTCATACAACTGATCATTATGTACATCATGAGCTTTGCTCTTATATACTAAACACGCTAGCAATCCCTTGAAAAGTGTCATACATTTATAAGAATTGACCATTATGTACTTCATGAGCTTTACTCTTACATATAAGAAGGCATGCTCAGTTGTATAGAATCCCTTGAAAACTATCATACATTTATAAGAAAATATTTTTAGTTCATTGTTATTTTTTACAATGGACTATATTATTATCATCAATGGACTATTTTTCAATGAACCTCTATCTTAAAGTTAGTATATTTCACATTACCTTTACAAGTTTATCATAGTTAAGATAAATAAACTTAACCAATCTTCTAGCATTTGTAATTACTCTCTAGCCACAAGAATGACTATCATATTGATAAGGACACTACAACCAACAATATAAAGTAAAACTATAAAAATTGTTTATGGTAGTTTATAGAATAAATTTTATTATTATGTTCCAACTATATCAATTAGGATCTTACCACAACTTTTCTATATTGCATTATTGCCAATAAATCAGTAGGTATGAAAGACTTTTTCTCTAGAACTTCAATCAATCTTTTTATAGCTCTTTATCAAAAGGATAATAAAATTTAGAGCACTTATTAAAAAAATATCAAAATATCAAGAAGACCCTATATTATATAACTTACAACTTAGTGTTTCCATGGCTTTCTTTCAAAGAATTGATGAGAAAACATTCCTTGTCCACACAGTCTATTCCAATTAGACTCCAGTGCGAGCTAAAAACAATCATATTTCAATCATTTAGCAAAACAAAAACTCATAAAATCTAATAGAATATCAAATTGCTTACTTTTCATTGTATGGAATAAGGAGCTCCAAAGTGTTAAATTCAATTGGATTGAACTAATGATCAAATACACTTGTATCAAGCTTACTCCTCATATAGTGTGAGATAGATAGATTAAGAACCTTAATTTTTTGTTGTATATCCAAGGGAAGCTAATGCATTACACACCTAGTAAAGGAATATCGATAGTGAGCATAAACATAAAAAACCTATTTGCTAGAAAAATATAGTAAGTAAAAATAAATTTAGATATATTATACCTCATCCCAACAAGAATAGAGGTATTTACTTCTCTCATTTTATTCTTGAGGATCTGAATATAACAAGAGTCAAAAAATATCATATTAGATCTTTTGTTAATATCACCGGGGGTAAAAAGTAAGCGACATTGAAACCCTCAAGTTCAGCCCTTTCAAGAAGGATATATATCTTTTTTTCAAAAGATGGTAGCTACTCTACTTCATTTTATTATGTCTTCTTCCTTCTATACTCCCTCTATTTATATGCCTACTCTTTTGTGGCCTTTTCATCTTTCTTATGTTGTCTTGTGTCTTTTTCATGGGTAACATCTTCAACCTTAGAACCTAGATCATCTTTATTTTTTCTATATGGAGACACATTTAAAATATTGAATTTTTTCTCATCAATAAGGGAGACTGGCTCAAGGACCTTTAAAGATCTGTATCTCAACCTCCTAAGAATTATCATGCCTTTCTTTATAAGTGTAAGTCTATGTGCATGAGTAGCATAAATATATGAATCTTGAAAAAACTCGATCAAAAAATATTATGTAGCCTCCTTCATACCAGGAGGCATGTTCCATGGTGGAGTCCGTGAGGTTTTTATTCCACAGTGGATTCCGTGAGGTTTTGTGGTGGATTCCATAAAACTATATTTATTTGACGGGGCTCGTACACAAGGTGGATTTCTTGTGTGAGAAGTTGACAGGGACGCCTATCCTTTTCAGGCATCATGTTAATTTAATGTGCACATGGGTGATTCCACAGTGAGTGATTTCGTAAAATATATATTTAAATTAGTTGATGTTTATGAGCACTCGTATTTAATTAAGGTTAGGACAGAGTTTCAACCTATTTATTTATTTTGTAGCTGAAGACTACTAGGTATTCACTTTTGTTAATTTAATTTTATTATTTTCTAGCAATTGTGAATGCTTTAGTTGATGTGTAGAGCAAGCATCAGTGGCGTTGGGAAGCACCAGGCAATGGCGTGTATTTAAATTACCTAGAATAATTATTATTTTTTATGGGCATGTGCCTTATCATTAAAGACATGCTGCTAATATTTATTTAGCTGCTCTTATTTATTAAAATACTTGATAAATATTTATTATTTTATATGCACATAGACACTCAGTTTAAATATTTCATTATTGGACATTGTATTTGGGCACATACTAACTTTTTAAATGCCCAACCGCTTTATTCTTTATTTGGGCAAAAGTAAACACAAAAGCCAAAGTATGGTATTTGTAAATTGGGGTGTTTTTTAGCTTAGAGATTAATAAATTTATAAATGCATGCCTTGTGGAGTGCTCACATAAGGCATGGGGGGAGATTGTACCCAATTGGTCTTTCTGCTTCATATCGTGCAAAATCTTCTTCTTGCTTTATGAGTTTTAGTAGAGTTCTTTATTATTAGGGACCTTATGACGTTCACTATGCATGCATACAGCATTCGATTTGTGCACCAATGATATCAGAGCGAAGCTGAGATCAAGGGCTTCCAATCTCTTACCATCGCGTGCGAAGGCAAAGCTCTTGGAACGAACATGCTCTACAAGCAGCGTGTTCCTGGCGGTGAAGAACCCCCTACTATGCTGTTAGATTGCAAAGGACCACTCCCAAGAAGTGGAGGACCACCTCTAAAAATCCTTTGTAAGTCTCTTTGATTGACAGAGAAACAAAAAAGAAGAAGAAAAGACTTAAGAGCTCTCAATTTCAATCGTCAGCGGTGGTAGGATAACTCGTCGGTGCCGAATCTGATGTCAAGATGCCGCCGTCCTATTCGATTTTCTTAAAACCAATTAAGCTTTTAATAAATCTTAAGCTTCTTAAAGATTAAAAGTTTCAATCTTAAATCTCTTTCCCATAGTGGGTGTTCACACCAAGCTTATCTCGAATCCGTTTCGCAATTTCTGCAAGCCTCTGTTCACACCTGCACCTTGACAGAGTCGATTTCCAGTAAGCAAACTGACATACGCAGACTATTTCTCGCTTGGAAGAAGACCGACATCAATTTCCATACTCACAAAAGAAGCAATATCGCAAAAAACCTTTTTTTTTTTAAGAAGCAAGCCTTGAAAACCTAAATTTGAGCTATGCTCATCCCTCTAACGAGATTTCGAGTGTGTGAGGTTGTTTGAGATTTTATAGGATGTCCAATCAAAACATGGAAGATTTTATGGGGCCGAATGTGATTTCCTAGAACCAACCATGGAGCAAAAATTGAACCTAATTATGATGCAACTTCAAGAGGAACGAAGAGCACGTCAAAATTTGCAAGCACAACTGGCTACTCTTCAACAATCCAATGTCAATCAAGATGGAGCGCAACCCGAAGATGTTATTCGACGTACGATTGATGCGACACTTGACGCACAGTTTCTCAGGAAAGAAGCCAAGATAAGTAAAAGAAATTTCAAATTCCATACATTTAATGGGCAATGTGATGGAAAAAATTGTTCTCACTTTTCTCCATTAGTTTGATGATTATTTCCATGAAGAGCAGTATACTGAAAAAGATAAACTCAAATGTGTCACTAACCATCTAGTGGACAAAGCATCGTTATGGTGGACTGTTGTCCACAAGAATATTGATTGTTCTACTACTTGGGAGGCCTTTCAAAAGAAATTTTTGCAGAATTTTCTTCCACCTCAATTCCATGAAAAAGTAATCAAACAGTGGAATCTTCTGCAACAAAGAGATCGTGAACCTACTCCACAATACATTGAGCGTTTCTAGAGTGCCTTACTACAACTTTGAATGCTTGAAGATGTTCTTGAGGCGATCCATAAGCGCAAGTATATGTCTAGTTTGCTTAGTCACGTCTATATGGAAGTGAATATGTTCAAGCCAAAGACTTTGAAGGATGCGATTTCTTTAGCTCATGATGTTAAAGACAAAATTCAAGGACGAGAAAAGTGATCGCAACAATTTCCAACTAACGGTAACTTTGGTACAAAGCAATTCAATTTTAACTTTCAAAGATTCAATCAAAATCACTTTATTCCTTCTTTTTTCCATAAACCCTAGACTCAAACCCCTACTTTACCATCAAATACAAATTCAAACCCTAAGCCTTCTCTCTAGCCAAATCCCAACATACCCAAATTTTTAGCCCTTACCAATAATGTTTTCAAAGTAAAGTCTATATGATGCCAGGAGGCATATTACACGGTGGATTCCGTGCCATGGTGGATTCCGTGAGGTTTTACTGTGGATTCCGTAAACTTTTATTATCGGGGCTCATACACAAAGTGGATTCTTTGTGCGAGAAGTCGATGGGGACGCCTATCCTTTTCGGGCGTTTCGTTAATTTAGTGTGTACATGGGTGATTCCATAGTGGGTGATTCCGCAAAATACATATTAAATTAATAAACGTTTATGAGTTTAGAGTGTGCACTTGTGATAAATTAAGGTTAGGATTGATTTCTAACCAATTGATTTATTTATGTAGCTGAAGACTGTTAGGTATTCACTTTTGTCGATTTAATTGTATTATTTTACTAACGATTATGAATGCTTTAATTGATGTGCAGAGATAGCAGCAATGGCAGAGGAAAGCATTGGAGGATACCATGTATTCGAGTTATCATCTATATTTTGATAGGCACATACCTTAGGCATGGCGCCTATATTTTGTCTCACCTATTTATTAAGGCATTGGATATTTATTTATTATTCTTGTATGCACATGGGCGCACGATTATGATATTTGTATTTGGACATTGTATTGGGTATGCCTAACTTCTTTGGTACGCAGATCGGTCGCAGTATGCTCACGTAGTGAATCCCAAAATGTCCCCAAGAACAATGAACTCTACCTTTTTGCACAAAATACAATGTAAAAAGCATGAACGACAAGAGCAAGAGACCAATTGGGTTCAATCTCCCCCCATGCCTTGTGTGAGCGCTTCACAAAGTATGTATTTTATGTATATTTCCATCTTCATGCTCAATAATAGCCCAATTTACAAAAATATGACAAGCTTTTAGCTTTTGAGTTTGCTTTTACAAAAATAGGAAATAAAGCTAATGGACAGTGTCCATGGAGCCTGGCACGCCCAACACAATGTCCCAAATAGAAATAACATATTCGTGCGTATAGACGCATACAAAATAATAATAAATAATCGATGCCTCAATAGACATGGCAAAATATAGGCGTGGCGCCTAACAAAATATAATCCATAGGTCGAATACTCGCTAGACTCCAATGATTTCCTCCGCCACTGCTGCTATCTCTACACATCAACTGAAGCATTCACAATCGTTAGTAAAATAATACAATTAAACCGACAAAAGTGAATACCTGGTAGTCTTCAGCTACATAAATAAATCAACTGGTTAGAAATAAATCCTAACCTTAATTTATTACGAGTGCGCACTCTAAACTCATAAACGTTTATTAATTTAATATGCATTTTGCGGAATCACCCGCTATGGAATCACCCATGTACACACTAAATTAATGAAACGCCCGAAAAGGACAGGCGTCCCTATCAACTTCTCGCACAAAGAATCCACTTTGTGTATGAGCCCCGGTCATCAAAGTTTACGGAATCCATCGTAAAACCTCACGGAATCCACCGTGGAATATGCTTCGTGACATCATACCCCCGGGGTGGGATAGCAATTGACCTCAATTGCTATTAGCTCAATGTGGAGCTAACAGAGTGGGGAAAGCATTTAAGTCTCTAGCATGCATCCATTGTGCTTCCTCTACAGGATGGTTTTTAAATTTAACTAGATATCTAGAATACCTTCGGCCAGTTCTAGTAGTCATAAAATCAGTGTCTATGATAGCTTCTGGTTCAAGTATTTCAGTCTCTTCCTCTAATAAAGGTGGGTTTTCATAAACAGGGTGGACAGGTAATTGGCCTCTAAATGGTCTCAATAAACTAATGTGAAATGTATTGTGAATTTTCCAATGAGATGGTAATTCTAACTTGAATGAATTATCATTAATTTTATGAATGATTCTAAATGGTCCATAAAATCTGGGAGCTAATTTGACAAATGGATGTCTATCTACACTTTGCAGTCTACGTTTTTCTATTCTCAGCCAAACATAATCATCAACTTTGAAATTCATGGCTTGTCTTTTCTTGTTGGCTTGTTTGGTATATGATTGCTGGGCTTTAGCAATCATATCCTTAACCTCATCAAAAATATTGTTATGCATACTAGCAATATCATCAGTACTCTGAATTCTATTAGACAAAGATGCAACAGGTGTAGATAATCTATATCCATAAATAACTTCAAACAGTGCTTTCTTTGTAGATGTGTGCGGTGTATTGTTATATGTAAACTGTAATAAATGCAAATGAGTGTCCCATGTCTGAGGCTTAGAGATAGTATATGCACGTAAAAGATCTAGAATGGTGTTGTTTGTGGCTTCTGTTTGTCCATTAGTTTCTGGATGAAATGCATATGAGAAATCAATCTTTGTGCCTAGATTAGCAAACAGGGTAATCCAAAAATTGTTACAAAATCTAGAGTCGCGATCTAAAATGATAACTTTGGGCAATCCATGGTTAGTAAAAACAGTTTTCAAAAACAATTGTGCTGCTTGTGATGTTGTTAAAGTTTTCTTACATGGAATGAAATATGCTTGCTTACTAAATCTATCTACAACTGTCCAAATCATATCATGGTTAGATTTAGTATTTGGTAAACCAGTAATGAAATCCATAGAAATTTGTTCCCAAGGTTTAGATGGAATAGACAAAGGCATAAGTAATCCATACTGTTTACCATGATGTCTCTTAATTCTTTGACAAATCAAACATTCAGAAACGAAATTAGATACATCTACATCCATATGCGGCCAATAAAAATCTTCAGTTAACATACGTAATGTAGATATGATACCTCTATGACCTTGATATGGGGGAAAATGAATTTCATTCAAAACAAATGATCGGAATGGAATAGGAACACATAGTCTCTTTTCATAAAACATAAATCCACCATTATATGACAATGAATCAACAGGAATGAAATTATTTTGAACTAATTTATTCCAATCAGATTGAAAAGTAATATCCTGGTGATATGTATCTTTCATAACAATCAAAGAATCAAAAGATATGACAGAAATATTATGAATTGCAGGTCTTCTACTCAATGCATCAGCTACTATATTTTCTTTTCCAGGTTGGTATTGAATGATAGGATGAAAACTTTGAATGAAGGAAGCCCATTTGATATGATGGTCAGAGATTTGGGGTTGGCTAAGTAAATGTCTAATACTTTGCTGGTCGGTCTTTATCATGAATTCTGAACCCATTAAGTAGTGTTTCCACTGTCTTAATGCTTATACAACTGCTAATAGTTCTTTGTCATATGTGGAATATTTCAGCTCAGAAGGTTTCAGCTTACACCTAAAATATGCTATTGGATGATTATCTTGCATTAGTACGGCTCCTATTCCTGATCCGCTAGCATCAGTCACAACTAGAAAGAATGGTCTATTAAAGTCAGGCAACTGTAGAACAGGGGCATTGGTTAATGCATGTTTCATTAAGTCAAAGGATTTCTGTTGATTTTCGGTCCATTGATAAACAATTCCTTTCTTGAGAAGTTTGGTTAATGATAAAGCAAGTAATGAAAAATTACGTACAAACCTCCTATAGAAACTAGCAAGACCAAGGAATGAGCGTAACTCATGCACGTTTTAAGGAACAGGCCAATGCAATATTGCATCAATTTTCTTAGTATCAACTTTAATTCCTTCAGATGATACAATATGACCTAAATACTCAATTTCTGTCTTAAAGAATTCACTCTTTTCAGGATTTGCAAAGAGTTGATTTTCTTTCAATAACTAAAAAACCAATGACAAATGCTCATAATGCTCTTTCTCATTTTGACTAAACACCAAAATATCATCAAAGAAAACAATCACACAGTACTGATGTTTTAGAAAGATACGGTTCATCATTCTACTAAAGGTAGCAGGTGCATTAGTCAATCCGAATGGCATGACTAAAAATTCGTAATGACCAAACTGTGTTCTGAATGCAATCTTAAATATGTCAGATTTATCTAGCCTCACCTGATGATAACCAGACTTAAGGTCAATTTTACTAAATATAGAAGATCCTTGCAGTTTGTCCATAAGGTCATCAACTCTAGGTATAGGATACATATTCTTTACAGTGATCTTATTTAGAGCTCGGTAGTCAATACACATACGATAGGTATTATTCTTTTTCTTGACTAAGAGTACAGGTGCACCAAATGGAGAACTGCTAGGTCGAATTAAACCTCTATTTAGTAATTCTTCAACTTGACTCTGGATTTCTTTTTGCTCTATTTGATTGTGCCTATATGGTGCTTTGCAAGGTGGTTGTGTGCCAGGGATCAAATCAATCTTATGGTCTTCTGGATGTGAAGGAGGTAAACCTGGTGGTAAGTCTTCTGCAAAACAGTCCTTAAAATATGCAAGAAATTCCTTATGCCTAGGGTGCATATGATTTTCCTTTACTTGCAATTCATTCACCCAAATGAGATATGATTTACTACTCTTGCGTAATGCACGTTTTGCTTGAGTATGCGAAAGTAGTGGAAAAACATTAGATGCATGCATACCATATAATGTAATAGATTTTCCTTTAAAATTAATATTCATTGTGTGTGTGGAATAATCTATATCTGGATTATGCTGGTGTCGCCAAGGCATTCCTAAAATAATGTCACTCGACTGTAATGGAACAACTAAGAAATTTCTTATTTCAGTGTATGAACTAATTTGAATCTCTAAATCTTGCACTTCTTGTGTACCATTATACTTAGTACCTAAAAATGCAGCTTTTATGCGATAATGCGTAGGTACAGTCTGTAATTTCAATTCCTTTACCAATTTTGCTGAAATAAAATCATGAGTACTACCGTCATCATGCAAGATAGTCTTTTCCTTTCCATGCACCAAACATTTCATAGTCAATAATGAATGTGGAGTAGGCATACCTGGTAAAGTGTCAGAAGTAGTAGTAGTGTCGACCTCATCTTCAGTGAAATCAGGCATATCCTCATGTTCGTCTTCGTCCATGGCTCCAAGATAGTTGATATGAGCTGATGGCTTCTTTGAATGATAATTTGCTGCGAGATGTCCAGGCTGGTGGCATTTATAGCATACTATTGGCTTGGCTTTGGTTACATTATTTGCAATGGCGGGAAGTCTAGGTACATTTGGATTTGCTTGTGGAATAGACTTACGATTTGGATTGACATTGGATGGTAATGCAGGTGGTTTAGCCCAATTCTTGCGGAAAGATGATGAAGAGAAACGACCCGGATTAAATCTTCTAAAATTGGAATTGAATTGTTTAGATCCATAATTGCCATTGGCTTGGAATTGTTGTGGTCGTCTGTCTCTACCGCGTAACTTATCTTCAGTGTCGTGAGCTAGTGAAATGGCATCTTCAAGGGTAGCAGGCTTGAACATGTTCACTTTAGCGTAGTAATATCCAAGAAGTCCAGACATATACTTTCGCTTATGTGTCGTCTCTGGTACATCTTCAAGCATGCGTAGCTGTAAGAGTGCATTCCAAAAACGCTCTGTATACTGAGGTATAGGCTCGCGATCCCATTGTTGAAGTAGATCCCATTGCTTGATAGCCTTCTCATGAAATTGCGGTGGAAGGAAATTCTGCATGAACTTCTTCTTGAAATCTTCCCAAGTAGCAGGACATTCTATGCTCTTGCGTACTATAGTCCACCAAAGTGATGCTCTGTCTACCAAATGATTAGTAACACACTTGATTTTATCTTTTTCTGGATAGGTTTCCTCATGGAAATAGTCATCAAAATGACTAATGAATGATAAAACAGTCTTTCCTTCTCGTATGCCATTGAAAGTGTGAAATTTGAAACTTCGTTTACTTATCTTTGATTCCTTATGAATGGTTTGAGCTTCAAGAGTGGCGTCGATGGTACGTCGAATCAAATCTTCAGCTTGAGGTTCTTCTTTATCGGTGGACGCTCTTTGTAATTTTGCCAATTGCGCTTGCAATGCTTGCCTAGCCCTTCGTTCTTCTTCCAATTGCATCATGATTAAGTCCAGCTTTTGCTCCATCGTAGGCTCAGGTAGGTCGTCTTCAGCCATAGGATCATCCATATGTGGTTCCGTCATCCTGTAAAACTCAAAAGACCTTTCTCACTCAAAATCAGGTTAGCGGGATGAGTGTAGCTCAAATTCGGGGTTACAAGGCTATGTGTTTTTGGTATTTCTTTCTCAATTTATAGAAAATCTGCGATATTTTCTTCTTTGTATGCTGAAAATACTTCAGCGAACTTGCGTATAGGTAGAATACCTTGCCACGAACAACTTTGCAGTTCGGAGTTTCTGCGTAGGAATAACCCTTCTAGGAGTTTTGAGCACAAGTCAATTCTGACTCCAGTTGACTAGTCTGACTTGCAGAGTTACAGACTGAGGTGACTTGCAGAGTTGCAGACTTGCAAAACTTAGCCGACTTAGTGAACTTGCAGGACTTGATCACAGTTGACTTGCAGAACTTGATTTGTGGAGTGCAGGACCTGGAGTTGCTGACTTGGAGAGTTAGGAGCTTTGAATTACTTAGTGGATTAAGAAGCTTCTTAATCCGTCGTTGATTTTTAGGACAAAAATATGTCCTTAACGGATTTCGCGCCGCCCTGAACAGCCTCACGCCGCGTTCAATTCGATTTGCTTAATTGAAGCTTTATGAAGCTTCTAATCAAGCTTACTAATTGTTAACTTTTGTCTTTGAAGTTTAATGAAAAGAAAATTACTCTTTTTGTCTGTTTATCCACGATTTTGGTGAAGGAGATGAATGCGTGGTCCTCCGCCTATACAGCCTGGTCCTTCGCGATCTGATAGCAGAAACAGGGGTTCTTGATCGCCAAAAGTCTGCCTGTATTGACGGTTCGCGATGAGATTGACCGTAGAGCCCGATTGTTCCAGGAGCTCCGCCTTCGCACGAGATGGGTAGAGATTGGAAGCTCTTGATCTCAGCTCCGCTCTAATACCACTGGTGCGCAGATCGGTCGCAGTATGCTCACGTAGTGAATCCCAAAAGGTCCCCAAGAACAATGAACTCTACCTTTTTGCACAAAATACAATGTAAAAAGCATGAAGACAAGAGCAAGAGACCAATTGGATTCAATCTCCCCCCATGCCTTGTGTGAGTGCTTCACAAAGCATGTATTTTATGTATATTTCCATCTTCATGCTCAATAATAGCCCAATCTACAAAAATATGACAAGCTTTTAGCTTTTGAGTTTGCTTTTACAAAAATAGGAAATAAAGCTAATGGACGGTGCCCATGGAGTCTGGCACGCCCAACACAATGTCCCAAATAGAAATAACATATCCGTGCGCATAGACGCATACAAAATAATA
Organism: Lygodium microphyllum; assembly: GCF_053477565.2. Taxonomy (NCBI): domain Eukaryota; kingdom Viridiplantae; phylum Streptophyta; class Polypodiopsida; order Schizaeales; family Lygodiaceae; genus Lygodium; species Lygodium microphyllum. Next base: position 9,575,419 of record NC_141149.1, on the reverse strand, counting down.
ATAAATAATCGATGCCTCAATAGACATGGCAAAATATAGGCGTGGCGCCTAACAAAATATAATCCATAGGTCGAATACTCGCTAGACTCAAATGCTTTCCTCTGTCACTGCTGCTATCTCTACACATCAACTGAAGCATTCACAATCGTTAGTAAAATAATACAATTAAACCGACAAAAGTGAATACCTAGCAGTCTTCAGCTACATAAATAAATCAACTGGTTAGAAATAAATCCTAACCTTAATTTATTACGAGTGCGCACTCTAAACTCATAAACGTTTATTAATTTAATATTCATTTTGCGGAATCACCCGCTATGGAATCACCCATGTACACACTAAATTAATGAAACGCCCGAAAAGGACAGGCGTCCCCATCAACTTCTCGCACAAAGAATCCACTTTGTGTATGAACCCCGGTCATCAAAGTTTACGGAATCCACCGTAAAACCTCACGGAATCCACCGTGGAATATGCCTCCTGGCATCATTCTTGGGCGCCCGCCCATTAGCTTTATTTCTATTTGGCACTAAAGCAAACTCAAAAGCCAAAAGCATGCTATTTTGTAATTTGGGCTATTATTTGAGCTTGAAGATGATTATTACATAAAATACATGCTTTGTGGAGCGCTCACACAAGGCATGGGGGGAGATTGTACCCAATTGGTCTCTTGTTCATGTCGTGCATACTTTCTACATTGAGTTTTGTTCAAAAAGTAGAGTTCTTTTGTTTTGGGGACCTTCTGACGCTCACTACACGCGCTTACGGCATCCGATCTGTGCACCAGTGGTATCAGAGCGAAGCTCAGATCAAAAGCTTCCAATCGCTACCCATCTTGCGCGAAGGCAGAGCTCTTGGAACAATGGAGCTCTACAGTGAGTTTCATCGCGAACGGTCGATATGGGTGGATTCCTAGCGGTAAAGAACCTTTGTCTACAGCCTCTGACCGTGAAGGACCGGCCTGAGGAGGCAGAGGACCACGTCAACATCTCTCACTACAAGTCGTTTTTCCACAGTCAATGAATAAGCTTCCATATCTTTAAAAAAAAGTTTAATCTTAAAGTTAAAGCTTAGAACTAAGCTTTAAAAAGCTTAGTTTCTTCAATTTGATCATCAGCAGCATCAATGGCATCTCAGCGTAAATTTTAGTGTCAAAAACGGCCCTCCCCCTCAAAAATTCGTTGACAGTTTCAGACTTAACAAGCTCAAGTCACTCAAGCTTTACCAAAGCTTAATCACTAAAGTCTTTCAAGTCTACAACTTCTACAAGTCAACTAAGTCCACAGAGATCAAAACAGACTTAACTCCAATTACTCCCATAAGGACTGTTCCTGCGCAAAAGCACAGAACTACAAAATTGTTTCCTGGAAGACTCTGTTCACATATGCAGACTTGCTGAACCAGTTTCAGCACACGTAGAAGGTCATATGCAGTCTCTACGAAGACTACAAATCCCGCAATCGCAAAAGACAAAGACCGTAAAAGCCAAACAAAAACCTATAAGCCTTGTATACCCGACTTTGAGCTACGCTCATCCCACTAATTGGATTTTGAGAGTGTGAGGTCTTTTGGATTTTTACAGGATGATGAAACAAAATATGGATGATTTAATGGCTGAAGGTGATCTTCCGAAACCTACGATGGAACAAAAGTTGGATTTAATTACGATGCAGCTTGATGAAGAACAAAAAGCCCGACAAGCTTTGCAAGTTCAATTGGCCAATTTGCAACGATCTACCACTGACAAAGATGGACCACAACCCGAAGATCTTATCCGACGTACCATCGATGCGACACTCGAAGCTCAATCCATCCGCAAAGAAACAAAGATAAGTAAAAGAAATTTCAAATTCTGTACTTTCAATGGAACTCGAGATGGAAAGGCTGTCCTTGCATTTATCAGTCAGTTTGATGACTACTTTCATGAAGAGACATACACTGAAAAAGACAAAATTAAATGTGTTACTAATCATTTAGTCAATCGAGCATCTCTTTGGTGGACCGTGGTTCGCAAGAGCATTGATTGTCCCACTACTTGGGAGAGTTTCAAAAAGAAGTTTCTGCAAAATTTTCTTCCTCCTCAATTCTATGAAAAAGCCATAAAACAATGGGATCTTCTACAGCAAAGAGATCGTAAGCCTATTTCGCAATACACCGAACGTTTTTAAAATGCCCTACTCCAACTACGTATGCTAGAAGATGTACTTGAAGCGACTCACAAACACAAGTTTATGTCTGGTTTACTTGGACATTACTACGCTGAAGTCAATATGTTCAAGCCTACAACCCTTGAAGATGCAATTTCTTTGGCTCATGACACTGAAGACAAGATTCGAGGAAGAGACAAGCGTCCACAACAATTTCAAGCAAATGGTAACTATGGTTCCAAGCAATTCAATTCAAATTTTAGAAGATTCAATCAAAGTCGTTTTCCTTCATCATCTTTCTATAAGTCTTGGACAAAACCACCTGCTTTGCCATCAAATACCAATCAAAACCCTAAGCCATCCTCACAGCCAAATCCTAATATTCTCAGACTTCCTGTCATTGCCAACAATGTATCTAAAGCCAAACCAATAGTTTGTTACAAATGCCATTAACCTGGATATTTAGCAGCCAATTGCCAATCGAAGAAGCCACATGTCCATATCAACTATCTTGGAGCAGTGGATGAAGAAGAACGTGAGGAAATGCCTGACTTTACGAAAGATAAAGACAACATTACCACTACTTCGGATATTTTACCAGGTATGCCAACTCCACGTTCTTTGTTGACAATGAAATATTTAGTGTATGGTAAAGAAAAGATTATTTTGCATGATGATGGTAGTACACATGATTTTATTTCTGCAAAATTAGTGAAAGAATTGAAATTACAAATTGTTTCTACGTATTATCGCATTAAAGTAGCATTCTTACGCACAAGATATAATGGAACACAAGAGGTGCATAACTTAGAAATTAAAATTGGTGAATACACTGAACGTAGAAATTTCTTAGTTGTACCTTTGCAGTCTAGTGATATTATCCTAGGTATGCCTTGGCGTCATCAGTATAACCCTGACATAGATTATTCTACGCATTCAATTAATATTCATTTCCAAGGAAAACAAATTACATTGCATGGTATGCACGCATCTAATAATTTTCCACTGCTTACTCATACTCAAGCTAAACGTACATTACATAAAAGTAGTAAATCTTATTTAATTTGGATAAATGAACTTCAAGCTAAAGAAAAACATATGCATACTAGGCATACATAATTTCTTGCTCAATTTAAAGATTGTTTTGCTGATGATTTACCACCTTCACGTCTTGAAGATCACAAAATAAATGTAATTCCTGGTACACAACCACCCTGTAAAGCACCCTATAGGCATAACCAAATTGAACAAAAAGAAATTCAAAATCAAGTAGAGGAATTGCTAACTAGAGGATTAATTAGACCTAGTAGTTCTCCATTTGGCGCACCTATTTTATTGGTAAAGAAGAATAATAATACTTATCGTATGTGCATTGATTATCATGCCTTGAATAAAATTACTGTAAAGAATAGATATCCAATTCCTAGGTTAGATGATCTTATGGATAAACTACAAGGTTCTTCCATATTTAGTAAGATAGATCTTAAATCTGGTTATCATCAAGTGAGATTAGATAAATCTGATATATTCAAAACTACATTTAGAACACAATTTGGACATTATGAATTGCTAGTGATGCCTTTTGGATTGACTAATGCACCTGCTACATTTAGTCGAATAATAAATCGCATATTTTTGAAATATCAGCATTGTGTTATAGTATTCTTTGATGATATGTTAGTATTCAGTAAAAATGAAAAAGAGCATTATGAACATCTGTCTTTAGTTTTCAAGTTGTTAAAAGATAATCAATTGTATGCTAATCCGGAAAAGAGTGAATTCTTTCAAACAAAAATGAGTATTTAGGTCATATTGTTTCATCAGAAGGTATTAAGGTTGACCCTAAAAAGATAGAAGCAATATTGAATTGGCCCATACCCAAAAATGTGCATGAGTTACGTTCTTTTCTAGGTCTTGCTAGTTTTTATAGAAAGTTTATGCAAAATTTTTCATTACTTGCTTTGCCTTTGACTAAACTTTTAAAGAAAGGTATTGTTTATCATTGGACTAATAATCAACAAAAATCTTTTGATTTATTGAAACATGTATTGACCTATGCTCCTATATTACAACTACCTGATTTCAATAGACCATTCTTTTTAGTAGTTACTGACGCTAGCGGATCTGGAATAGGAGCCATACTTATGCAAAATAATCATCCCATAGCTTATTCTAGTTGTAAACTGAAACCATCTGAACTTAAATATTCTACATATAATAAAGAATTGTTAGCTATAGTACAAGCTTTACGACAATGGAAACATTACTTAATGGGTTCTGAGTTTATGATTAAGATTGACCAACAAAGTATTAGACATCTCCTTAGTCAACCCCAAATATCTGATAGACATATCAAATGAACAGCTTTCATTCAGAGTTTTCATCCCCTTATCTAATATCAACCAGGAAAAGAAAATGTAATAGCCGATGCTTTAAGTAGAAGACCAACAATTCATAATATCTCTGTCATATCATTTGATTCCCTTATCCCTATGAAAGATACTTATCATTTTCTTACCGATTAACCTAACACTAAAGCTATTTACAACCGATTCCCTTATACTTAATAAATTAGTTGCAAATAACTGGATTCCTATTGATTTACAATGATGGATTCATGTTTTATGAAAAGAGATTATGTGTTACAGTTCCATTTAGATCTTTTGTTTTGAATGAGATTCATTGTCCTCTATATCAAGGTCATAGAGGTATTATCTCTACTTTGCAAACATTGACTGAAGATTTTTATTAGCCACATATGGACACTGATGTATCTAACTTTGTTTCTGAATGTTTAGTTTGTCAAAGAGTTAAGAGACATCATGGTAAACAGTATGGTTTACTAATGCCTTTATCTATTTCATCAAGACCATGGGAACAAATTTCTATGGATTTTATTACCGGTTTACCTAACACTAAAGCTAACCATGATATGATTTGGACTGTTGTAGACAGGTTTAGTAAACAAGCATATTTCATTCCATACAAGAAAACTTTAACATCTCAAGCAGCTCAATTATTTTTTAAAACTATTTTTACTAATCATGGTTTACCAAAAGTTATTATTTCTGATCGTGATTCTAGATTTTGTAATAACTTTTGAATTACTTTGTTTGCTAACTTAGGAACAGAGATTGATTTTTCATCTGCATTTCATCCTGAAACAAATGGTCAAACAGAAGCTACTAACAGTACTATTTTGGATCTTTTACGTGCTTATACTATTTCAAAATCACATACATGGGATACACACCTACATTTACTTCAGTTTGCATATAATAATACACCACACACAGCTACAAAGAAAGCACCGTTTGAAGTTATTTATGGTTATAGATTACCTACACCTATTGCATCTTTATCAAATAAAATTCAGAATACTGATGATATTACTAACATGCACACTACTATTTTTTATGAAGTTAAAGATATGATTGCCAAAGCCCAGCAATCATATACAAAGCAAGCAAATAAGAAAAGATAAGCCATGAATTTCAAAGTTGATGACTATGTTTGGTTAAGAATAGAAAAACATAGATTACAAAGTGTAGATAAACACCCAGTTGTGAAATTAGCACCTAGATTCTATGGACCATTTAAGATCATTCACAAAATCAATGATAATGCATTTAAGTTAGAACTACGACCCTTTAGATGCCAATTACCTGTACACATTGTTTATGAAAACCCACCTTTGTTAGATGAAGAGACTAAAATCCTTGAGCCTAAAGCTATTATAGATACTGACTTTATGGCCACTAGAATTGGCCGTAGATATTCTAGATATTTGGTCAAGTTTAAAAACCATCCTGTTGAAGAGGCCCAATGGATGCACGCTAGAGACCTAAATGCTTTCCCCACTCTGTTAGCTCCATATTGAGCTAATAGCAATTGAGGACAATTGCTCTCCCACCCCGGGGGTATGATGCCAGGAGGCATAATACATGGTGGATTCCGTAAGGTTTTACGATGGATTCCGTAAACTTTTATTATCGGGGCTCATACACAAAGTGGATTCTTTGTGCGAGAAGTCGATGGGGACGCCTATCCTTTTCAGGCGTTTCGTTAATTTAGTGTGTACATGGGTGATTCTGCAAAATACATATTAAATTAATAAACATTTATGATTTTAGAGTGCGCACTTGTGATAAATTAAGGTTAGGATTGATTTCTAACAAATTGATTTATTTATGTAGCTGAAGACTGCTAGGTATTCACTTTTGTCGGTTTAATTGTATTATTTTACTAACGATTGTGAATGCTTCAGTTGATGTATAGAGATAGCAGTAGTGGCGGAGAAAAGCATTAGAGGATAGCATGTATTCGAGTTATCATCTATATTTTGATGGGCGCATACCTTAGGCATGGCGCCTATATTTTGTCGCGCCTATTTATTAAGGCGTTGGATATTTATTTATTATTCTTGTATGCGCATGGACGCACGATTATGATATTTGTATTTGGACATTGTATTGGGTATGCCTGACTTTTTGAATACCTGTCCATTAGCTTTATTTCTATTTGATACTAAAGCAAACTCAAAAGCCAAAAGCGTGCTATTTTGTAATTTGGGCTATTATTTGAGCTTGAAGATAATTATTACATAAAATACATGCTTTATGGAATGCTCACACAAGGTATGGAGGGAGATTGTACCTAATTGGTCTCTTATTTATGTTGTGCATGCTTTCTACATTAAGTTTTTTGCAAAAAGTAGAGTTCTTTTGTTCTTGGGGTCCTTCTGACGCTCACTACACGCACTTACGGCATCCGATCTATGCACCACTATAGTTTGCTACAAGTATCAATGACCTGGACACTTAGCAATAAATTGTCAATCCAAGAGGCCAGTCATTGAAATCAATTACTTGGAAGTGGCTGAAGACAAAGACTATGAAGATATGCCATATTTTATTGAAGATATCGGTATTGCTTCAGATATTTTACTAGGTATGCCAAATTTTCATTTATTTTTAATAATGAAATGTCTTATGCATGGTCACAAAAAGATTGTTCTACATGATGATGGGAGCACATATGATTTTATTTCTGCAAAGTTGGTAAAAGAATTGAATTTACATACTGTTCCAACTCATTATCGCATAAAGGATACATTCTTAGGCACTAGATACAATGGTACATAAGAAGTTCATGATTTAGAAATTAAAATTGACAATTATGTTGAGCACAAAAATTTCTTGGTCGTGCCTTTGCAAGCTAGTGATATTATTTTAGAAACGCCTTGGCGTCACAAATATAATCCCAACATAGATTATTCTACACATTCAATGAAAATTCATTCGAACGAAAAACAAATCACATTACATGGAACACACACCTTTGATAATTTCCATTGCTTAGTCACACACAACCTAAATATGCATTGAGAAAAGATAGCAAATCATAATTAGTATGGGTGAATGAAATTGAAGCTAAGAAAAATCAGATGTATCCTAGGTACGCACAATTTCTTTCACAATTTAAAGATTTTTTTGCTGTTGATTTACCCCTTGGTTTACCACCTACACGTCCTGAAGATCATATAATAGATGTAATCCCTGGTTCTCAACCACCATGTAAAGCACCTTATAGACATAATCAGATTGAACATAAAGAAATCCAAGTATAAGTTAAAGAATTGTTAACCCGAGGACTTATTAGGCCTAGTAGTTCCCCTTTTGGTGCACATGTCCTATTAGTCAAGAAGAAAAATAATACATATAGGATGTGCATTGACTATCGTGCCCTAAATAAGATCACTGTAAAGAATAGATATCAAATCCCTAGGGTAAACAACCTCATGGATAAACTATAAGGAGCCACTATTTTTAGAAAAATAAATCTCAAATATGGATATCAAGTACGATTGGTTTGACTAATGCACCAGCTACATTCAGTCATATGATGAATCGAAAATTTTTGAAGTATTAGCATTGTGTAATTGTTTTCTTTGATAACATATTGGTTTTTAGTAAAAATGAGAATGAGCATTATGAACATTTATCTTTGGTTTTCAAGTTATTAAAAGAGAATCAATTGTATGCTAACCTTGACAAGAGTGAATTTTTCCAAACCCAAATTGAATACATAGATTACATTGTTTCTTTTGATGGTATTCAAGTTTATCCTAAAAAGATAGAAGCAATTTTGAAATGGCCAATCCCTAAAAATGTGCATGAGTTACATTCTTTCTTGGGTCTTGCTAGCTTTTATAGAAAATTTATAAGAAAGTTTTCATTACTTGCATAGCCTTTAATCAAATTATTAAAGAAATGTGTTGTATACCATTGGTCTGACAATCAACAAAAGTCTTTTGATTTACTGAAAAATATTTTAACACATGCACCTATTTTGCAATTACCTGACTTTAATCGGTAATTCTTTCTAGTAGTCACTGATGCTAGCAAATCAAGAAAAGAAGTTGTCCTTATGCAAGATTCACATCCCATAGCCTATTCTACTTGCAAACTTAAACCCTTTGAAGTATTCTACCTATAATAAGGAATTGTTAGTTGTAGTACAAGCCTTACGTCAATTGAAATACTATCTAATGGAATCCGAATTTATGATCAAAACTGACTAACAAAGTATCAAACATCTCCTTAGTTAGCCACAAATCTCTGACTGTCATATCAAATGAACTGCATCATTCAAAGTTTCCATTCACTTACCCAATATCAACCCAAAAAAGATAATGTTGTTGCTGATGATTTAAGTAAAAGACCAAGTATCCATAATATTTCCGTTATATCTTTTGATTCTCTTATTTCTATGAAAGATACACATGATCACCATGACCCCAATTTTCAAGCTGATTGGAATAAATTAGTTGCTAATAATTGGATTCCAATTGATTATTTGTCTTATTATGATGAATTTATATTTTTTTTAAAAAGATTGTGTGTCACTGTTCCATTTAGATCATTTGTGTTGCACAAAATTCATTGTCTCCCATATCAAGGCCAAAGAGATTATTTCTACTTTAAGAATATTCGTTTAAGATTTTTACTAGCCACAAATGAAATATAATGTTTTTAACTTTATTTTTGAGTATCTAATTTGTGAAAGAGTCAAGTAACACCATGGTAAGCAATATGGTTTGTTAATGTCTTTACCAATTCTTGAACGACCATGGAAACATATTTCAATGGATTTTATAACTGGTTTGCCTAATACACAAGTTAATCGTGATATGATTTGGACTATAGTAAATCAATTTAGCAAACAAGCATATTTTCTACCATGCAAGAAAATATTAAGTGCATCTCAAGCTGCACAATTGTTTTTTAAGATTATTTTCACTAACCATGGTTTACCAAAAGTTATTATTTCTGATCATGATTCTAGATTCTGAACAATTGTTGGACTACTTTATTTACTAATTTAGATACTAAGATTGATTTCCATCCTGAAACTAATGGGCAAACAGAAACTACTAACAATACAATTTTAGATCTTTTATGTGCATATACAATTTCAAAACCACAAACATGAAATACGTACTTGCATCTACTTCAATTTACATACAATAACACACCACACAGCTACTCAAAAAACACCTTTTGAAATCATTTATGAACATAAATTGCATTCATCTATTACATCATTATCAAACAAAAGTTGCGGATGATATTGCAAATATACATGCTACTATTTTTGTTGAATTCAAAGACATGATTGCGAAAGCCCAGCAATCATGCACTAAACAAGCTAATAAGAAAAGAAAAGCCATGAGTTTCAAAGTTGATGATTATGTTTGGTTACGCATTGAAAAGAGAAAATTGCAAAGTGTTGAGAAACATCCCATTGTTAAGTTAGCACCTAGATTTTATGGACCTTTTAAAATCATTCACAAAATCAATGATGATGCATTTAAATTAGAACTATCCCAATACTGAAAAAATCATAATACTTTTCATATCAGTTTGTTACCATCTTTTAGATACCAATTACTTGCATATCCTGTCTATGGAAACTCTCCTTTGTTAGAAGAAAAAACTGAAATCCTTAAACTTGAAACTATTTTAGACACTGACTTTATGACCACTAGAAGTGACCGTAGATATTCTAGATATCTAGTTAAGTTTAAAAAACATCCTGTTAAAGAGGCCCAATGCATGCACGCATGTGATCTAAGTGTTTATCCCTCACTGTTCGCTCCACATTGAGCTAATAGCAATTGAGGACAATTGCTATCACACCCCGGGGATATAATGCCACGAGACATATTCCACGGTGGATTCTGTGAGGTTTTGCAGTGGATTCCGTAAAACTATGTTTATTTTTCAAGGCTCGTATACAAGATGGATTCCTTATATGAGAAGTTAACAGGGACGTTTGTCCTTTTTAGGCATCATGTTAATTTAATGTGCACGTGGGTGATTCCACAGCGGGTGATTCCACAAAATACATATTTAAATTAATGGATGTTTATGAGTTTAGAGTGCACTCGTATTTAGTTAAGGTTAGGAGAAAGTTATAACCTATTTATTTATTTTATAGTTGAAGATTGCTAAGTATTCACTTTTGTCGATTCAATTTTATTATTTTCTAACAATTGTGAGTACTTTAGTTTATGTATGCAAGCAGCGATGGCGTTGGAAATCATAGAGCAATGACATGTATTTAAATCACCTAAAAGAATTATTATTTTTTATAGATGTGCGTCTTATCATTAAAGGCATGACGCTAATATTTATTTAGACACACTTATTTATTAAAACGTTTGACAAACATTTATTATTTTGTATATGCATAGACACTCGGTTTAAATATTTCATTATTAAATATTGTATTTCGACACAACTCGACTTTTTGGATGCCCAACCGTTTTATTCTTTATTTGGGCAAAAGCAAACACAAAAGCCAAAATATACTAATTGTAAATTAAAATATTTTTTAGCTTAGAAATTAACAAATTTATAAATACATGCCTTGTGGAGTGCTTATACAAGGCATGGGAAAGAGAGAGAGAGAGAGAAGCACAAGAAGCAAAAACGTTCAGCATAGAATGCAAAACTTTTCTTGGGTGGAAATGGGCATGGGGACAATTTAAAAGGCTTAGATTTGTGCTTGGATGAGAAGTCGATTAAAGAGTGAAAGAAAGAGCCCAACGTTTAAGAAGTTGAGTCTTAACGTGTCAAAGCACCTTATGCAACTTAATAAAGAAACAACCTACGGGGAGTAGGAAATAGTAAATCCCCCCCCCCCCCCCCGCCCTGCCAAGCGTCGGCGGCTCCTCTCGCACTGTTCTTGGCACTTGCTCGTTCACCACCAACCATGAAGCGCCGACTCGCCTCCCTACCAGGCCGCTGGCCAAGCGCTGTCCCATTTCCGTGATCGCCTGTCCTAAGCCCCACGGGACGATTTAAGAAAATTCCCTGCCCACCTTCTCTCACTCCTTCCCAAAATGTCAGACTTTCTCTCACCCCATCTTATTCTTAATATTTCTCTCTCCCCGACAGCCAAATTTGGCACGCTTCATGAAAACATTTATATCAAAATTAATTGTGATATTAAATGTGAAAACGATACTAATATTTAATGCCACGCCGACATTAAAAATGCTAACATTAATTTCAAATGTCTAGTCGCTTTCAATGAAAATTTTCTGCTGCTGGTTCGAGCTTCAACATTTTCAGTTTCCGTCAATGGTCTGCCATAGCCCCGGAGTGGCAGCTCCCCGGACTCCCACCATTGGAACAACCGAAAAACTCTTGCACACTAGCATCACCCCAACACAAAACTCGAGCAGCACGCATACGGAACAAACCTTGCTCTCATATCCACCACCTGCAACACATGCCCCCCGTGCACACCCCTCCTACCACCAGTGTCCCATACCATCCCACCTTTAATGAGATAAAAGGCTTACCTATCAGGCATGAACCATCACACTTTCGTGAGCAAAAGTGGTTTTGTGCACTTCATCGAGTCTCAAGTCCAATTGCAGATTGATGCTCTGATACCCATGAAATGTCCCCCTAAGATCCAACCTACACATGCGACACGACACCAGCCAACAAACGCAACATAAAAGGGACTAGACATCAAACTCACCTACTAGCTATAGAGCCAAATGGACTCACCCCCAAGCCTGCGAAGTAGCAATACATCAGGACCCACGACCACATTCTAAGGATGTGGGCTAGTGGTATGGGAAGGCAACCCTAAGGTTTCCCAATGTGCGTTGGTGGTATGTCGGTTGCCCTAACCCCAATGTGTCCTTAGTGCATTCACACAACTCATGAGCACTATTGTGTGAATGCACTACTAGCACCCATCGAGGTGTCCAGGGACATGACACGCTCCTTGTGCTACCTCTCCATTGTGGGCCACAGAGATTGTTCTTCATTGGCTCTTAGCTTATTATGCTCAAGGCAATAAGACACATCTAATGTGTACTAAGTCCTCACGAGTAGACAAAGCACTAAGACCTCACGAGGCAATTAGTCCTCCTAGAGACCACCACATTGCATGGAGGTTTCCACCATCCATTTTTGGGTCTAGGGGCTACCATGGTCCACATCTCCTCCCAAGTCCACTCCATTGAGAGCCCGCAACTGTTCCCCACCCTTGGCTCACCTTGAGCCTCCTTCCATCCCATCCTCTTCTACTCAGGTTCAAGAAAACACCTTTGGGCCACTTTTGAAGTAACTTGGAGCAATATAGCTTTTAAAGCTACATGGTGCTTAGAAATGTTGTCGACACAGGGTAAGCTAAGCAAGACTGACATGGCGAAAAACCAATGAATCCTTGTACTCTCAGTAGTAGTAGTGCAACAGGAAAACAGACATGCAAAGCTGGAGAAGAAGAGCTGTTGTCTAGATCTTGTGTTTCTGGAATCTTGGCATTGCTAGACTGCCTCGGAAAGGTAAGGCCTGCCTTCAAGATTTTGCCTTTTAAGCTTCTATCTTCGCAGCTGTGCTAGCTTTATAATCTGTACTTTAATGCCTATGTACTCTTTCTCAGTATCTAATTTTATACAGCAGACTCTCATAACACCCACTGCTTCCCCATTCTGATTTGACAGAGCTGGCACGGAGGGCTACATGAACAAGCAAAAATCAATGCTTATGTATCCTTGACGAGTTCAATCTTATTGAGATCATTAGATTTTTGTGACGCTCAGTCCGCATTCTGAATTGACAGAGATGGCATATCTAGATAAGATGGACAATCGGAAAACAACCGGTATTCTTGCAATTTTTTAAAATTTGTTTATTATATGCTTGTTTAGGAGGGGGGACAGGTATTGCTCTATACCAAACGATCTCTTTATGCTTTGTTTCAGTTGCCAAGGTTCCACTATAACATGGATTCCCTTTGCTTTTAGTTTGGGTCGTTTCAGTATTGAATAGTTTTAAACCTTTGAACTCACACATTCAACACACAGGCAAACATCTTTTGGCAAAGCCGACCGGATTATTAGTCCTGCTCAGCTCAGATTATCAGAGTGGCTATCATAACATTACCAAGTTATAGTACCATTTAATTTTCTTTGTGTAACTTCATTACTCTTGGGGAATTGGAGGTGCCAACCACAAAGTCTATCTCAAAGGGATAACAAAAGCCTGCGCTTTGTATGGTCAAAAATGGTTGAACAGATGGACTAAACAGTAAGGGACACTCTCATGCTAGTTGTCAGTATCCGATGCTACAGAATGTCCTACATTTTAATAAGCATACCTGCAGTCCCTTCACAAGTTACAATACATTCTTGATAGTACAGTTAGCTAGTAAACACTCGTGGATGCCTTCATACCGAGAGCTTGCTCTCACGTCATAAGTGAACCTCATTGCCTGATCAGCAAGTTAAAATGGGAGAGCAGGCATCTCTTTAGGACAGCGATCACATGTTTATCAACTTTCCAGATTGCTGCAACACATGCAAACCATATCAGAAATCATCTTGATGTAACTTGAGATTTAGAGGGTGCAGAGCTTACAATTCTGCTAGCCTCATATACAAGAAAAACTGAAACATCAACAGCCACAACAATTGTTAAGCTATCAAGCTGGAGGTTATGACAATCCAATCCTCTTTCACACCTTTGCTTCCCAAAAGCAATGTTGAGATCTCATTGTGACATCAAGAATTTGATAAGCATTGTACACATCACCAGTGCAACTCTAGAAAATCAAAACACTCCCAATAGAGTTGCAGCAGCAAATCCAAGAAACAGCACTCCACCAATGTATCCAACCTGTGAACAAAATGCAAATGATGAGACAAAGGTGGTCTACCAATTCTAATTACCCATTCCTTTTAGGGAATAATGAGGACAGGACAGGACATACCATCTTTTCTGAGATATACTGAGCAAGGAAGGCCCCACCAACAATAGCAAGACCAGTGGCAAGTACATGTCCAGCTATTGCACCAGAAGCGACACCAAGAGGAGCCTATATCATAGGTATTCAGCCCAGTGAGAAAAACAGCAGTGAAACTCATGGTCAAGTAACAGGAAAGTCATCATTAAAACTGCTAATCATAATCAAGTTATAAGGATCTTAAGTTTATCAAACATTAAGAATGTAGCAGGGTGCGTACACGCACATATCTACAAGTTAGCACCAACCTGAGCAGCAGCCAAAGCTATTGTTGCAAGCATTGATCTATCCCCCCACTCCTGCAAAATTCACGCTTACTATCAGATGTATTTAACAAAATAAAGCCTATTACTAGCAATTCTGAAGCAGATTCAGTAGAATTTCTCATGGATGACTCCAAAATAAAACATCAGATTATCTCACAGTACCATTGACAAACATGATGCAGCTAAATGAGAAGACGAAAATTTGGACCTCCATGCAGGGGATCCACCCTTAATCTGATTAAGCATATCTGTTTTTACCTTATTACCTTTATCAATATACAACTTAACGTTCTCCTCGAAGAGAGAGAGAGAGAGAGAGAGAGAGAGAGAGAGAGAGAGAGAGAGAAAGAGAGAGAGAGTTTTCGCTTCATAATTGTGAGGTCTCATAGCTAGTACATGGCTCCCATGTCCCATAAAATAATGTATGTGTGCATGTTTCATTAACATTTGAAGTAGATAGAAGGACACTTACAGCTACAAAGACTAGACTAAAAGTCTCTGCAAAAACTCCCAATGGCGAGTTTTTCTTGTCCACCTGAATATTTAGAGCCAGTATTAAAGCCAATGTTAGACTGGGACAATATTCCTTCTTTATCAACCAAAACTTCAGGAGTGCAAATGACAAATCGCATGCTTGGAGACACTTTTGCTCATGTGTACTAGTAATTTAATAAAGGAATTCACTTGTAAGATAAACATTAAATCACCAAGGGAGGAATTGCATTCCTCCCCCCTTCTCATGGGAATGATAGCCTGATATTTTCATTCGCAACAACAAAACAAGCAACACAATTCGAAGAGCATACCAACCAAAGAAAATAGGAGATAGCAGTTTCTAAACTCAGATGTATTGCTTCACATACTCACTTCAGACTTTTTAATGACCTCCTCTGCTTCTGTCAACTCACTTATCTCGACAGGTTCATTTTCCTCACTTTTAGGTGGTGCTGAGGGCATGTCCCAAGCATTCTTGATGCACTTGAAGCCAAAAAATAAAAGAAGAGCCACTGCAGCATATTCACCCACTGGCAGGGCTGCACATACATGAAGATTTCAGTGTTATGAGAGATCTGTAAAAAAAAATAGAAAGCAGCATCAACTTGCACCCACACACACACACACTCTCTCTCTCTCTCTCTCTCTCTCTCTCTCTCTCTCTATATATATATATATATATATATATATAATGGGTAGTTATATTATATCAAATCACATAAGGAATACAAAACCCATCCCTCCGCCATAGTCATTTCCACCAAACCTTAGATTTATGCATACCCCAAATAGCATTGGCTCTGTTGGTCA
The DNA here is from genome assembly GCF_053477565.2 of Lygodium microphyllum. Classification (NCBI taxonomy): domain Eukaryota; kingdom Viridiplantae; phylum Streptophyta; class Polypodiopsida; order Schizaeales; family Lygodiaceae; genus Lygodium; species Lygodium microphyllum. Next base: position 9,559,368 of record NC_141149.1, on the reverse strand, counting down.
GCCAATGATGATCCTTAATCATGAGATGGTGGACCAGATTGGCTGAAGCCTTTTGAAGATTAAGAAAGCAAGGTCGTAGTCCAACCAGGGATGATCAGTAACAGGTGCAAGAAAGGGTTGCATAGGCTACAGCATCCTATAAAGCTGACCCCATAACTTACTGTTAAAGTTACGGGATCTAGAGCATGGCAGTGAGTTATGGTGGATGGAAGGAGAAGTGTGGACTCATGATGAAGAAGACAAAGACACTGTTTGTTACACAAGTGAATTAGGTTCCAAGATTGAGACTTGGACTCATAAACACAATCTTGTGTATGTGGACAATGACACTGACGCTTCACTGGAAAGAAAAGAGTACTATCATTGCTTAAGAAAAGGAAGCAAGTACAATGCTTTATAGGAAAGTAGGAAACTGCAGTAGGCACCACTGTGCATATGGGATAGGTTAGCCTGCATGTCCTTGGCCCTGAAGCTCCATACAAAGAGGCTGTTTAGTGAGTGTGATTGTTGATTCTCAACACCCCTCCTCAATCACAACTAGAAAGGCACAAAGTGTGTAGAGGCTGTAATGAGAACCACCTGCAAAGTGTGGGCACACCACAAACATGGTAGACACCAGAGGCTGTCGCAGAAAAGGCTAAGTGTGGGCACCAAAACATGATGGACATCCAGAGGCTGTAACAGGGGCCTCACAAAGTGTACAGGGACTGTAATGCCAAGTTACATGAGGAGTTTACAAAGCTTATGGCAGGAAGCATTAGGGCAAGGAAATACAAAACTAAAAAAGTCTATCTGAATAGAAGGACTGATGAGGTTTATCCTTCTCTTGGTGGTTTTCTTCTTCTTCTTCTTCTTTCTTTACTCCATTTTCTTCTTCTTCTTTGACTGCGACTAGATAGGCCTTTTGGGATCTCTTTCTTGTGTGGCAGAACTTCTCGGTGTGTCCGGTCCTTTTGCAGAAGTCACAGAAGAGCTGATCCTTCTTGCCTTTGTACCTGTTGCCAACATATAATGCATGCTCATCTCTAGAGGTACTTGGTTCTTCCTTAGTTTTTAGCTTCTTTTCCTCTTCTAACAGTGATGCTTGGATATCAACAAGTTCAGGATTTGGCATGTTGATTAAAGTTGTTGATACATTATTATATTCAGGAGGCAAACTCTTAAGTAGAACACCGATGCAAACATCTTCGTCCATTTTAATGTTGATTTCTACAAGTTGGGTTAGGAGTCCTTCCATGTAATTTAGATGTGTGGCAAGTGATGTGCTGGACTTCATTTCAAGCCTGAAGAACTCAATCAGGAGACCATACTTTGATGATTTAGATTGTGCACCGAACAAGGTGTCAAGTCTCTTCCATGTATCCTGTGAGGTCTCACAGTTATCCACATGGTGGATATAACTGTCGTCTAGCTCCAGTTTGATAATGGCCTGGGCTCTGTCATCATTCTTTTGCCAAGTAGTTGCAAGGTCCGCATCCCGAGGTTTCTTCTCTTTGCCATTTGTGATGGCCCAGAGACCCTTTTTCATCAAGATGAGCTTGATGCGGGTTTGCCAGGTGTGAAACCCGACTCCTTTGAATCGAGCATTTGGAGAGTCTTTTCCCATGTTGAGGTTGCAAGATCAGCAATAAATCAACACCAGAATTCTGAGATTTTATCAGTAGAAGAGCAGATTGCAATGTGTCAAGAGACACAGTTAATGACAGTGTGAAAACACACTATGTCAGTGTTGATGTTGAGCTTGATTCTTCTTGTTCGAGATCGTTCGGTCGTTCTTTAATCTTCTCAGGTTCTTCCCCTCCTTGATTTGGTGCTAGAACAGTAGCTCAGAGTGGCAGTGGGTTTCTCCAGGTGGCAGGAGAGAAAAAAATGATGAGATTTTTGAGCTTTAATGAAATTGGCTATGGCTGACAGTTTAGGGTTTCAGATAGGGACCTGGTTTTTTTTGCAGATTGCAAGAGCTATGGTTGATCATTTCCAAAACTTTTTTTATGGAAATGAAGCTTACTTCAAGCTCTTCAAAAGCCCTATCCTCCTCGTCAAGATCGTGGCCTGTATGGCGCGCGCAGAGTGGACGAACAGGCACGGCGCAGTTTTGGGCAGCGATGTCGAATGTCTGCAATGCCAGGGCTGTAGATCACCAATGTGGTCGATTGTTGTGCCAGGAGGGAGCGCCCTAAGTAGAGGAAGATATATCTAGAAGAAAGTTCATGAAGATATGCTCTACAGAGAGAGATATGAAGGCTGCATGGAGGGTATGTCCTGCAGGTCACAGTTGAAGACTATGGCAGTGACTGGGAATTTTCACAATGCTGAGCTTCAGATAGCCAAATGTCATGGATTGATGTGATACAGGGAAGCTTTGTGAGTTGGGGAATACTTTTCCAGAAGGAAGCTCCAAGAGATTTGACATGTGGAGTGAGATATAAGTAGCTCAATCTGACAGGGTGCTGCTGGCTATGGCTGCCATGGAAGCTTCAGTGAGGGTAGAGTTGGGAGATGAAGTCATGGGATGGAACTAAGCTGACCAGAGATTAACATGAGCTGAGAGAGAGCAGAGAAGAGCTAAGCCGAGCTGAGCCATGCCCGACTGGGCTCTGATACCATGTTAAAGTTACGGGATCTAGAGCATGGCAGTGAGTTATGGTGGATGGAAGGAGAAGTGTGGACTCATGATGAAGAAGACAAAGACACTGTTTGTTACACAAGTGAATTAGGTTCCAAGATTGAGACTTGGACTCATAAACACAATCTTGTGTATGTGGACAATGACACTGACACTTCACTGGAAAGAAAAGAGTACTATCATTGCTTAAGAAAAGGAAGCAAGTACAATGCTTTATAGGAAAGTAGGAAACTGCAGTAGGCACCACTGTGCATATGGGATAGGTTAGCCTGCATGTCCTTGGCCCTGAAGCTCCATACAAAGAGGCTGTTTAGTGAGTGTGATTGCTGATTCTCAACACTTACATACCCACGACATCCCTAGAGTTGAGTAGATCTACAAATTATGCCAGGAGGAGGTAGAGAGTGAGGAGCACTACATCTGCAAATGTGTAACATGCCCGCTTATCAGCTGTCCAAGCACGTTTTTAGTGGTCCATCGAGAGACGAATCTAAGCGACGCTGCCCGCCGACACTCCCATGGAATGTCACGGGATTTGTCGCCGAGTCTGCCTCACAACACGGAACATTCGTGGCCGAACCCACTGGGATCGACCTGAAATTTAGGTTCCTAGTGGTCAAGGTCTCCTGACAACATTCCAGCATCGGGTCTTGGACATCCCACTTTTCGCTAAGATACCCAAGCCGAAGTAGATCCATGCCGCACTTGGTTCAAAGAGAATGGGAAACGAGAGGGATGCACCGCTCAACCTCTCTACCCGTAGGGCATAGTCCCATTCTGCTCCCCTAAAACGATATGAATCGAGGTTCTAACCTAACAATTACTAAGGGTCGGTCGTCGGAAAAACCTTGTGAGAAGCCGCCCAGTTCTCTGGGTCCACCTTGTCGGGCCCGTTGGGGGTTCCACCTACCCGCTTCCCTCAATAGGCATTCTTTAGTTATTTAATTAGGTCCTATCACATTTATGTGTAACATTTAAAATCAACTTCCTTAATTAAGCCTTTTAGGGAACAGGGTTCATTCTGTAACTTATAGCACTGACACGAAAACGGAGCAAGCAGTCCTTTTGACAAACAAGTTCAAACAAGCTCCTTAACTTATCTTCAAGTTAATCTTTGTTTCCTGTCCATACAGGAGAAATTATATATCCCTTTTGCCCTGTGGAAGTACCCAGTCTAAATCACGTGGCACCATAATTTCCATCCTTTATCTAGAATAGGATCTTTCAACGCCACAGACGTTGGGGCCACGGCAGTCTTCAACTCCGTTCCGGACTTGGTAAGGGGTGTCCAGAGCTCCACCTGACCCATAAACGGCCTAGGAGTGCAATACCATTTCTGTGATTGGCCTTTCCGCAACTCGACCTTCAACCCGTAAATCGAGTAGTGCCCTTTTCGAGTTAATCCGCGATGTGATCTCGGAGGTGATTCACCCGTGCAAAGAATCTTTTTTTAATTAAATCATTTAAGAATCAAGCACATTCAAGGCAGTCAACCTAATACCGTCTTCCAAGAAAACATTCCTTTATTCCCATGGCAACTTGTCGTCACAAACTCCTGCCATGAATTTGCCATCAATCACAAGTACTTGAAATAATTATCCAAACGACAATCCAACAATCAATTGACTGTAAAAGAACTTAGGATGTTATTTGATCAATCTAACAAAACCAATTGTATTTTTTTAAACAATGCAAGAATCGACGCAATAATAATTCCATCATATATTCGCTCTCCCCCTTGGAATCAAAGAGCGATACTATGCAAAATTTTACTTAACACTTTCACTAAGGCATATGTTAAGGTTTCAAACACTGTACAAGACATATGTTCTATTAATCACTTATATTGTTCGATAACCCAAACTTTTTTCCCTCCACTTGCCTTTAAGGCTTGGAGTTGTTGTTTGTATTTAGCCCAGCCTCGAACAGGATTGATAAACATAGTAGTAGTTATCAGACGGCGGATCTCAAGGCATCTTAGTTTTAGTCCTAAGTAAACCCTTCTATGTCTGATAAGCCTCGGAACAAGTAAACTCTCCCTCTTAAGGAGTTTTCCCATTTCAATCAAGAGTTAAGACAAACAATCTACTTTTAACTAGCAACAATGTATATCTCAAAATATTTTGACATAAACCAAAACAATTTCATTTGAATGTCTTTTTCTCCCAAAGAGTGTGATTATCTTAGGGATTAATACATAGGTTATTGGTACCTAAGTGTCAACCAACCACAAATTCTACTTGTGAATCTACTTAGGTTAATTTGTACATTCCATACATTGAAAGGGAATTTATAAGAAACAATATCTTAAGAATACTGAACGAATAAAGCCCATATGTAGGAACCATTTTTTCTAAGTTTCTCACAATCTCATAGTGATAGTCTTTTTTGCACAATAGCACATCTTTATAAGCACTCAGTAGTAATTAAAAAACATTATATTTGGCCATCAACAAGGGATTCATACTCAGTTATTAAGTTGGAGTAATATCCTAAGTTTGATTAACTTAAGGATTCTCACAACTTGTAGATGTTTTCTTGGGGGTTTCACTCTAATTTTTCCCCTTATTGTTAATGCTAGAGTAAGTTTACCTCCCAAGATTAGGTTTGACTTCTAAGGCTCCTACTGACTGACTAAGATTGCATAGTTACTTACTTAAGAGACTTATGTTGAGGTTCATAGCAACCAGAAACATCAAAAACGTTTAGAAACGAATCATCAAAAACGTGTTTTGTAAGTTTCTTTCAAGAGGGGGTAAAATAAAAGACATAGGCTTTTTTATATGGGGATTTTTAATAGTTTTGATTAGGGAAAGAGGTTCTAAATCTCTATGGAACTCTCTCTTAAACAAAGAATGGTCAATTGAGCTTGAGTGATAATAGAGTCAATTGAGAATAATACGTTACATATCCACGATCCATTATTAACTTGTCACTTATGTCAAAGTTAGTCTTTAGACAGCTATACTATGGTTTAGAACTCAAACATTATGATTCATACATATCATACAAAGAAAATTGAAATTAACATGTAAATAACCTATCTACAATATGGACCGAGTCAAGTTGCAACATCATGATTCTCATTTCAAAACAAACTGACAAAATGTCAAAATCGAGAAAAGTCCAATAACTAAACAAAATCATAAAAAAATCAGTCTCTTGTCCAAAATCTAGAGCCCTCATGAGTCATTACACTGTGAAATCCACTCTAGTAGTTGCTTTGGCCGAACATCAACACCCAAAGGGTACCCAAGATGCCTAACAATGGAACCACGGGAAACCACCAATCCCTGCCAGCCCAATGACTGTAAATCTGACTCCGTGCAACTAAGAATGGCTGATTTGAAAGCATTGATATGAAGACCAGACGCCTGTCCAAAGAGCGTCCAAACATCCAATGCTTTGCGAAGATTATCCTTGTCCGCCCGCAAAATCATAAAACTGTCATCAGCCAAAGATTGACTAATGAAGTGCTGTCCAGAAGGAAGCGACAATCTAGCCATGTGAGTCGAAGCTACCATAGAAGATAACATCGAAAGAACCGGATGAGTCACAAGGGCAAAGAAGAGAGGACTCAAAGGGCAACCCTGTCTCACAGAGCGTGCAAGGACAAATGGCTCGGTAACGCTGCCATTTAGCATAACTCGCGAAGAAGCCGCCACACTAATGGTGTAGATCAATCGAGACATCCGAGTGCCAAATCCCATAGTAGACATAAGTTCTCCAATGAAAGACCAGTCTAAATAATCAAACGCCTTTTCTAGGTCCAATTGAATCAATACCACTTCTTGATTAGAGTGCCTTGCATAGTCAATAGCCATTTGCACATTTAAGATATTATGCAAAATGTTTCGGCCCTTAATGAAACCATATTGAAGAGGATGCACAATGGCCGGAAGATGCTTGTGGAGCCGATTCGCCATCACTTTGGAAAAGATTTTATACATCGAACCCATCAAAGAAATTGGTCTCCAATGTTTCAACATTGACGGCGAAGGAACTTCGGGAAGCAGTTTGATAAGACCTTCTTTCCATGAGGAAGGCATGAACCCCGTTTCCCAAACCTGCTGAAACATAGTCGTCAATGGTTTCACCAGTTGAGTAGCAAAAACCTCAGAGAATTCATTGGTGAGACCATCCCAACCGGGGCTTTTATCCTTGGGCAGGTATAGTAAAACATCCATAACCTCTGCCTCACAAATATCTGTCTCCAAAGTAGTTTGCATGTCATGTGGAACCTGATTGCGGACCAAATCATAGAAAACTGAACGTGCATGAGTAACTTGGTCAAAAGGTAAAGGAGAAGAACCAAGAAGGTCGAGAAAATAATTCTTGCACATGTTCACAATAGTCTGAGGATCAATAACCATTTGACCTTCTCGATCCTGGAGTCTAGTCATATTTTCTCGAGCAGGAGATGCATGTAGAGCTCGAAAGAACTTATGAGTCTGACAAGCACTATCTTGCAAAGTCTCAGTCAAATTTTGCAATTTGGCCTGCTGATAGGATTTCAACTGAAACTCTTTAATAAGATCAGCCAAACGCATCGCCAGTGGCAGTAGAAATACATCATCTGGAGTGTCCACCAGCAAAGAACAAACCAAAGCTAGTAAGTCCTCTGCTGCTTGTCGACGCCGCCGATAAAGAGAGGCATGATGGATCCCATACTGCCGAGCAACCTGCTGCACATTAGAGAGCAATCGTTAAAACGAAGCATTGCCCTCAAAGGAGAAGTCCAATAGGAATCTCTCAATCAATTGCTGCATATAGTCCTGAAAGATTGAATGCTTCAAATAAGACGAGTTGAAACGCAAAGGGAGTCTATCCAGAAACTGCTTATAAGGTGCAATGGGTTGTGCAAGCATCTCAAGTTGTAGAGGAAAATGGTTCGACAAGGCATATTGTTGCAATACTTTCATTTCGAGCATCTCAGGAAGAAAATCATCGTTCTGCATGATGTACATGCGGTCCAACCGCGACCATGTAGTTGCATACTGCGCAGAATGGAAAGTAAACCCTGTAGAAGAAGGGTGTAGCCAAGACCAAAGATCTTGCTTAAGTACGGCAAGAGCAAACACATTCCATACACGACTTTCTGGAGCGTCCATCACCGAATGCTCTGATGTGGACTGTGAAGAATCAACATACATATTAAAATCCCCCATCAAAAAGCCCCCTCTGCCAAGTGACAAGGAGGACTAAAAAGTATTCCAAAGATCCCGGTAGGATAAAGGATCATTCAGAGCATAAAGGCCAAGTAACCATAAGATCTCTCCTTCAAATAAAACTTCAATCACCACAAAACAGCCATGTACATCATTTTTAAGAAGAATAGGCTGTTCTCATCTCTCTCTCTCTCTCTCTCTCTCTCTCTCTCTCTCTCTCTCTCTCTCTCTCTCTCTCTCTCTCTCTCTCTCTCTCTCTCTCTCTCTCTCTCTCTCTCTCTCTCCTATTGTATACAGATGACATTGTATTGATAGCTGACTCTCCAAAGGGTTTACAAAGACACTTGGATGCATTACACTCCTATACTTTGGACAGTGGGCTTTCAGTGAACCTTGGTAAAACCAAGGTGATGGTATTTAATACTACACCACAGTGGGTTAAGAGATCAGTAGCTAAATTCACATATGAATCTGAGGAGCTGGAGTATGTGGATTCTTATACATACATGGGAGTCTTATTCACAAGGCTCACCTTTTCTATGTGAGAGGCAGCAGACACTAGACTGACTTGCGGATACACAGCACTAAGTGGTTTGGAGAGGATGTGCTCACAGGTGCAATTCCAAGAACCCCACACCAAGCAATGGCTCTTTGATACACTGGTCACATCCACACTACTTTATGGAGTACAGATATGGGGGCCCAGTCTTGACCACCATAGCAGATCAGGGCGCACTTATGACAGATGGAGGTCAATGGAGAAACCCCTAGTGTCCATGATATCCAGGATGATCAGATATAAGGTCTCAGTGCCACATGAGATCATCAAAGCCAAGCTAGCAGCTACACCGATTGTGATAGAGGCCCTCACCCGATCGTCGATCGCATCATACATAGCCTATGGGACTTACCCAGACACACATATACACGGTTGGCCCTTGAGTCCTCCAAGTAGCTTGCTAGAGAGGGTGATACTTCATGTTGGTATGCACACATGTCAACCTAGTTTGAGTTGCATGGCTTTAGCATGGACAAGTTACCCTCCTTCCAATACTCCCTTGATGCACCATCTCTTGATCTGAGCAGGTTAGAGATTCGCAAGATCATCAGGATGGATCTTACCCAATTGGATATTAAGCGGACATGGTTGATGCCAGGGCAGGAGCTAGGGACAAAGATGGCTTTCTACCGCGAGCATTTTCTTCATACTACAGATGATGGATTTATTGTTCGCTCGAGATACATGGATACCCACCTTTCCCATGGGATCAGATGTACTATTGGCCAGTTGTGCACCTCCTCACATCAGCTAGAGATTGAGACTAGCAGATATAGATCTATCCCACCAAAGGAGTGCATATGCCAAATATGCCAATTAGAGCCAGAGACAGAGAAGCATTATATCTGTCGCTGCCTAGCGTATTATGAGGTCCGTGGTCGTTTCCACTGTCTCTTTAGAGATAGATTTGGACCGCTATCTAAAGTCATGGATTTTACCGATCAGCGATGCCTTGGCCTCTTTCTTCTTGAGATACGACGGCTTCGTGACATGCGCCTCAGGAGTATAGCTGCTCCAGGACCCCAAGGCCCTTCACAGAGGCAGCTCACAGACTTCTTTGCAAAGGAGACTCAGAAGACTTCAATATAGTTACAGCCACAGTCCACACAAGAGCCTCTCTCACCGCCACAGTCCACACACAAACAAGGAGTACTGATTGATCGAGCCGTTCAGCTTAGCCGATCCAAATGTCCTAAGCCTCGACACAAACATCGACAACACCTTCATAGGCAGATACAGGGGATTATTGCTCGGGCTAGAGCTAGGCCCTCCATATCCACATGAGATTGTACCATTTGGAGCTCATTGTTACTAGATAGAGCTCTATGTTTTGCACATAGCCATAGTTAGTTTCCTTTCTTATTTTGCTTTGTGCTACATATTTTTCCCAGACAATTGTACCATCATACACATGATTGTAACTCATGGTCTCATAGGTCATTTTGGCCTTTTATAGACATTAATATATCATTTCATCTGTCATTTAGGCCCTTTTTTCTCTAGCCTGGGGGGGGAGGAGAGAGGTTGCACGCTTGTGCCCCTGCTTCCATCATCATCTCCGTCGTCGTCCTCATCTTCCTCGCCGTCGTCGCCTTCCTCCTCCACTCCTTTCTCGTCAGCATCGACTGCTTTCTCCCCAACGTTATCTTCCAGTTCTTCTTCCCTCCGCGTCAATGACAACCGCGGCGAAGGGGGGGGGTTCTATGTGAGAGCGAGGATATTATAAAATGCAAAGCCTATAGCATAGTTCGAGCTACATACAACACACTATTTGGAGGAGACACCTCACTCAGACTAGCTATGAAGTCCCCACACCAATGCCACTTTGGTTAGTTCCTAGTTGAGATCCAGAGGCTCGACACATCACTACTACAGGCTAGCACTACACAGAGAGGGGGGCATCAATCACATGTTACTAATTTCTTCTAGGCAGTGACCACCCACACGGCACCTACACAAGTGGAACTAGATAGCCACACAACTAGACCTGTACTATCTCATCTTCCAATTGTACTCATTTTGATGTCTAGTGATGATCAACATTGTACATGATTTTGTCTCATAGGCCAATTTCAACCTCAGAAGACGCGCACGCATGCGCACGTGTGTGTGTGTCTCTCCTTGTAATCAAGTGGCTACCCCAATGATAAGCCACCTGTTTTATCAATCCATTAACCCAATTTCAAAACTCTCATTTTTATTCCTATATTAAATGACCTTGCAAATGTAAGAGTTGAACTCAAGACCATCTAGTCGACATCCATTTAACTTGAGCAGTTGATCTACATTCATTGGTCTCTCTCGCTCTCTTTTTCTTTTTCATGAACACCATTGCGTCGGGACTACACATTAATATATCTAAGTTGGCCCTATTAGTTGCACTAAGGGTGATCTCCGGGCCTTGGGCTGGTAAGGCAAGGTGGTAATTTCCAAGTACATCATTAGGAGCATAGAGACCCACCAGCCATAGCACTTCCCCTTCATATGTAATTTCCACAACTACAAATCTGCCCAGTACATCTCTCTTGATCACTACTAGTTGAAATTTCTCCCTGACAATTGCCAACACACCGGAATTGGTTCCTATTGAAACACCAACATAAAAAAGCTTGAAGCCATGACAGGCTAGGATTCTCCTTGCTTCTTTTTGACTCTTGTGCTCTGTCACACACAAAACATCCCAGGTATTAGTGTAAGGCTTTCCACATAGCATGCTATTGCCACGTGAACAAATACCTCGAACATTCCATGTACCCATTTTCACGATGAGATGGGAGATCAAGGGTGGGGTTGCAATTCCCTTGCTACAGCTTTATGCCAAAACAGCAAGAACATCCTCATCCAAAAAATTTACCAATACAACGAAGGCATTTTTCCAATTACCATGTGCTTTTGAAGTCAAGGGCTGATCCACATCCACTATGCTACTGTGCGGGTATCTGCAGTCACATGGAGTAATGACCTTATCATGCTTGTCAAAGGCCAGACGCTTAGGGGGCGCATGTAATGACTCCTATCAAGCCTCAAGGTTAGAGGTTGCTTTAATGCTCGAAGATGCAATACTAGCACCTTGGGAGTCGAGCCAAAGGCTTGTCCTTATAGCACACATAGCTGTGGAAGACGTTCTGTGTATCCTCCAAGGATCCAATGTTCTGAACATCATTTGACTTTTTGCCCTTTTTCAACTGCACCTCTTCCCAATCATGGACACCATCAATGAGGGGTGAAAGCAATTGTTTGCCTTTGCCCAGATTTCCCTCTGCGGGCGGCTAGGCATCTATATGTATAGCAGTACCATCCTGTTGAACAGCAAGAACCTCATTTGTCTGTGTTGTCCCTTCTTTGGCTTTAGTACATTTTACAATAAAGTGACCCAATTTTCTGCAATTGAAGCAATGTCCCACAAAGGCTCCCCATTTGAGATGGAAATGCAAAATGTGCACCCATAGCCAAGTGGGACGCTTGCAAGAGGTATTCCAAAGCATGCACATTCTGTTTCTAACACACAAGGATACTCTCTAAGCACCTCATATGGTGGCTGAAGAGAGCTTTCCTTGCCCACATGGAGAGTGTTTGTATCAACTATTCTCAAGCCACAATTTCAAAGAGGCACGGAGAATTTTTAGAGCGCATTGTCCGGCCACAGCTATCACATCCCCCCCACACATGGAGACAACATGCAGCTAGCCTATACGCAATATCAGATCAGCCCCCTCTCCTAGATCTACTAGCATATTTCCCACAATCATCTACTTTCTTCGCAAAGAGCATGGTACAAGAGGCCATTGATGGGTTACACACAGGTAAGGCATAGGATCATGATGGATTGGTAGCTGAGCACCTAATATGTGCTAGAGATATGGTGGCAAAAGTCTTGCCATACATGTTTGATAGAGCCATGTGTGAAGGCTTCCCTAAGAGTTGGAGCACTAATATCATTGTACACAACCTTAAGTCAGGAGATCCTACCTCACCCAGTAACTATTGCACCATCATGGTTGGCAACACATTGGTCAAATTATATGCCTCCATCCTTCAGCAAGAATTGAGTCAATGGATAGAGGGAGTGGGCCTTACGGCATAGGGGCAAGCTGAATTCAAGGGGGGTTTTCCAACATTGGATTGTATCCTCACACTTATGCGAGTGGCAAAATTGGCGGGCTGATCTCGTTTCAGGTCCATGGAGGCCCACAATTCGGTAGCTAAGTCGACAAGCAAGCGACGCTGGTCTTCTTGTCGTGGAGGGCTAGAGAGGTGTCCTCACACACAGTTCCAAGAGCCCTGCACTATGTGGTTGGTGACCATGATCATGTGCTGTCCTTAGTGGACCTTTTTGCCAAATGTAGTCTACGAAAGCACTATCAACTATTTTGGCATAAATTTAGACAGTCAGTCTCCATTAGAGCCCATTCCTCCACTACCATCAACATTCCAAGTTATAAGATTAGAGTTTACAACGACCCATTCCACCACTAGACCTCTGCCTTTATCTACATTGTCTGCTAAATTAGTGTACCTCATCAACATCTCTTCGCCATGGATCCAGAAGCATGTGGCATATGGACAACCATTGAAATGGTGGTGGAAGCATCATCGGTGAATTTGAAAAAGGAAGCTCTCTCAAATCATGATTATTCTTAGAATCTTATGGCATTTTTTTTGTTGGGTGCCTTCCCTGTGGACAGCTTCCTTGCAAAGCGCAGCATTGGCATGATCAACTTATGTCTATTTAGGGCACCATAAGAAACAGTACAATGTTCTACGAGGCTTCCCTACATATCGGTCCCTCATCCATATCTCAATATATTTGAGAGTTCAAACTCCCACTAGTACTTTGGGGAGTACTTCGAACTCTGACATGGTTTTGGGTCCCTTGAGATCTTACTCATACTTTGATTGGGCAAGATACTAGCAAGACTATACTACTATCATCTGTGGCATTGGTGTGGACCATATGCTATGGGCTAGAGTTTTAATCCTTTGGGACAGACACATAGTATACACATTTCAGTTCCAGTAGCCTGTTCCAGGTTTGACAATATACAAGGCTATCCTTGGCAGTGTTCCTTAGCACATATGAGGTCGAGCACAGAGGATTTGACTCTTTGCCAATGAGATCCATCATTATCAATTGCTTTTACTTGATTGGCAGCTACTAGTCCTTTGTTCTGGAGGGATGAGAGGTTGCAGCAAGCCATCATGTCTTCTTTGATGAGCCTATTCAGACCCTGCTCTTTTACAGAGGCTCCTCTATCCAAAAAGGTTACTCAAATAGAGCCCCACCTCTTGCTATACAGGTTCCAACTTCATCTCCCCCAATTACCTGTTTTGCTACCCTTCACCTATTCATCAACAGTATTAGCCAGTGCATGTGCAGCATGGACCAAGATGGCATAAGCACCAGTTAGCAATATACATGTTAGCAGTTTTGGCATTGTTGATCGATCATTTCATTCCAAACCCTCTTACCTCCTCCACAGCACCAAAAAAAGGATTTCTTTTCTCGTGTCATAGGACAATTTCAATAAGTCTGATCAACAGAGTTCTCTACACATAGGGCTGTCAGCCTAGTGGGATGAGCTCAATGCACAAATTTTTAAGTTGACATTGTTCATTTAAGCCCATTGATTCAACACACAGGCGAATGTCCATTTGCCTTATATGCCCACATCATCTGCTTACGCAAAGTTTTAAGTCAATACTGATCATGTGAGCCCATTGATTCCACACACAGGTGAATGTCCATTTGCCTTAAGTGCCCACATCATCTGCTATGATCAATGAGATACATATCTATCTATCATACAGACTGCAGATCTGCCTTCATAATTCTGTGCAGATTGATTTCTTCGCATACATTACTCTTTCTCTTATGTTGAAATGCAACTGATATACTTTTCCCATAGGGCATTATCAATGCCACTTTGATCAGCACGCATGCTGTTACTAGCTGCTTCAGCATGTCCTCTACCATAAGACTCCCAACAAGATATGCCCTTCACTTTGCATTCTATCTTAAAGAAACCAATGAGCACGTTGAACAACATGAATTTTCCGAATAGCAAGCACTTACATCAGAGAGACCAGATGCTTGAATTTCAGGGTTTCTCAGATCTTAAGCAACAGCCAACTTTCTTGTGGGAGAGATAAAAGTGCCGAATTTTCGAATTTCATGGAGGAAGACCAACCAATAGATTGCTTCAATTGGGAAAGAACAGCTTTAACATGAGCACATGGTGCACATATATACATTTGTCATCCATATGATTATCTTTCCACTCAAATCCATTTTCCTTTTCTCACAAGCATGACTCGGCCTTTGTGGAGTGTTGACAAATCTCAAAGACATACTACAGTTTTGACACTTAGATTTGTTGCAACTCTTTCGGAGGGTCCTCATGAACTGCCATTGATTATACATGGCTTCATCAACTCCTATTTTCAAGTAAAAGGGGGTCATGGTTCTGCTTCGGTGCTACCACCAGACCTACTTTGATTTCTGGAACAAATATGTTCCTTAACATTGAGTCCATTTCATAGTGTGAGAAGGGAACCATAAGATCAAGGTAGGATGGCATTTATAACACGAGCTACTATAGACAATCACAACCCTTGCAATCACTAGAATTAAACAGCAGTGAGAGAACTGTCTTTTAACTCATCAACGTGTCAAAAGTAAGTTGCCAAGGAGTCCTCCAGATACAGAGAGGAACCAATAATCACATGGGGAATCAGCACTTGCATCTCCTTTACAAATGTAAGATTGTCCAGCCTAGTAAAGTCTGTAAGGCATCAGGAAAAGAAATAACTTGTTTTCAGCTGAGCTGGCACTGCCCGGAAAATTCTCCCAATGACCACAGAAATGATTGTCATCAGTGTCAATGCTGCTGTTGAGCCCAAAAGAACCTGCACAAACCAAAGAGGTGAACATAAGCTTGATTTTAAAGAAGTGTGACTAGAAGTTTAATTAGACCAGAATAGAGCTCAATGTTAAAAGTTGTGAAGACCATACAGCTGGGCAAAATCAAAATAAAGCATTGAGCTGTTAGCAGGCTCTTAACTTAAAATGCTCAGATAAGTTATCTGGTCCACTTTAGTATTGAAATACAACTTGATCTTTGTCTGAGTCAAAAGAAATAGCAAAGACAGGTACAGCTTCTCCATACAGCTAACTAGGTCAGCCAAAACAGACCCAAGAGGGCTTCTGCTCCAGTTTCTGTTACTGGGATGTCACACAAGTGCATACATGAGCTCTAGAACAGGCCAGACACACAAATACCTACATGATACACACTTTTTAGAGGTTTTGTATATGTCACTAATTTCATGGGTTATGTACAGCAATACACATCCACAATTGAAGAAAACTGAATGCAGGAGCATTCACTCAAACTCAACTTACAAAGATGGAGGGATGAAATGAATGTGTACAAGGAGCTGACTGACTGACAAACGATACAACTGACTAAGTGATAGTACAACCAACCAACTGATCTGTGACAAACGATACAATCGACTAAGTGATAGTACAACCAACTAACTGATCAGTGAGATACAGCTGCGTGATTATAAATAGGTAATAATGGACACCATTCATGGTCCATCAACTGTGAACAAAATGTGTAAAATTGTGGTGCACCACCAGAACAAGAAGATAGACGTGCCAAAAATGGAGCTGAAAAGTATATCAACACATGAAGGCCATAAAACATATCAAGACCTAAACCACAACAGGAAAAGGGAGTACCCAATGGGTCTGCACTAAAACCAGCCTAGTTGCAATCAAGTAGTTTATGACCCCCTCACTTATTAGCTTTCTTGAGCATGTACCTACCAATCGTAACCATGAACATTGATCCAACCACCCTACATCTCCCATCTTTGGCTCTATTCCCCCTGTCATCTCTATTTGCAAAAATACCAAAGGTAAAGAGAGTCATTGAGTATCTAAAAATTAGTTATCCATGTCATGTGCACAATCTAGCAATACAAAACTGGCCCAGAGTAGAGGACCATCCAAATCTGAGAAACCAGCTAAGAGCTCTTTGCTAAATATCCTCTGATAGAGGTACACTTTTTTGGGCAAGCTTTCTCAGCCAACTTTGGGGATGTGTATCTAGTTAGACAAGACTTTTTGTGCATGTACCTATTAATCATAACCATGAACATTGATCAAAACCCCCCACTCATATCTTTTGCTTGCCAAAATCCAAGAAAGAAGGGTTTTGATGCATCTCACACGTGAATAGGGAAAAAGATAACATCACTCCTTAGCTCCTTGAAATTTCTATAAGATATGCTTGCTTTTGTATGGTTTTGACTATTTTGAGAACAGAAATAAGCTCATAAGGTGCAAAAACCTTAAAATGACAGCAAATGTGAGCACGTTTGGACTCAAAAATCTAGTTTTGTTTATGTATACCTAACATACATTTAGCTAGTGATATCTAAGTCATTCTTCTAAAGAGGATGAACTGTACTGATTAGATTGGTTTTTCCTTCCACATTGCAAATAAGCTTCTATCATAAAAACTCCCCAAACTTATGAAACGCCTAAACAACTCACCTGGAACATCTTGCCAAAATATTTCCCCCTTATTCTAGAGGGCGATCCCAAAACCATTGTATTGTCTTCGAATCTTCATGTGATGCCCAAATTTTTAGTAATGTGTTGGAAGAGAATCTTGTGCTGGAGAAGTGCTTGCTGAAACCAGCCTTCCTTGCCAAAGAGGGTGCTAAATCCCTTATTTCTTAAAAGATACCAGCAAGAAGATCTCACATAAATAAACAAAATTCAGCACAATAAAGGTTAAGGGCTCACTGAATAATTTATTACCACCAAAACCCTTGTTGACTCGTTGTATTCTTTATAGTTTATTCCAAAAAAAGGGGGGACAATTGACAAAGGCTGAAGCTTTGGTAGTAGACCAAGGTTTCACTGCCAATCCTTTACAAACCTTAGTTTTGGACATTCATTGATTAATGTAATTCCCTAACCCCCTTTGATACTGAAAGTCGTTCACAAATGGCAATTTAATGTCTCTCACCCAAGATCTCTCTCAGGTACTCACTGGAGTACCTGGCATCTGTCCTCCACAACTTCTGCCACTGTCCCCCAAAGCCCAAATGAATTTTACCAATCACCGTGACTTAGATCTTAACTCGATTTCACATGTGCACAAATTAATTGTCCCTAGAGAAATAAGTTGAAATTTCACAACCCTACGACAGACCTCCCCCTTAGAATCTTACAATTACCTCGATTGCATTGCAATGAGACAAAGGCAGTAGTTTGCACTAAAAATAAATGTGGCATCACAACCAAACAATATCTGCAACTATTGCTCAACAATGCTTAAGCCCCCAGCATGCTGAAATTTCCACCCAATAAATCCAAGTTACAATCCATACATGAATCATAACTACTGTCAAAACCAAAGGCAACAAACTAATATGCAAAAAATCTGAATATGTTCTGACCAGCAAAAACAATGCCTCAATTCTTAAGATGTATCCCATGCAAATGTACAGTCTTAGAGCCTGATAGGAAAGCCGGAGTGGAAGCACAAGAGCGGAAGCAAGAACAAATAATAGATTAAGGCCGTGCATTTTTGGACCTTGAACATCCAAGAGACAACACCTCTCGCAAAAATGAAGACATACACAAAGGTGGACTTCCTACTATCTGCATGTCCTACATAGTCGGAGTCCGTGTAATCCACGACTGTAGTATCCTAGCCACCATAGCAAATGCACATATCTATAGTGGCTTTCAGGTACGTCATGATACCCTTCACAACGTCCCAATAATGCCGACCAAGTGTCACCATATAACATGCCACAACTCCCACTGCAAATGCTATGTCAAGGGAAAGTGGCCATCATGGCATACATCAAACTTCCCATTGCAAATGCATATGGGATCTCGGCCATCTCAACCTTTTCATCATCAGTCTAGGGACAATCAGCCTGACTCAACTTCACATGAGAAGGTAAAGAGCAACTAATTAGCTTACCACCTTGCATATGGAACCGCTTAAGTATCTTTTTTTTGCAAATAAAGTGTGGCTAATTATATTACTTCAGAAAAAACCTGAGTACAAGGAAGTGCTCATGCTCAACAGACTAGTTGGAGCTGCTCAGAGTCACAAATATATCAAGTATACAAGCCTCTCAGGGCGGTCTAGGGGGTTTGGGGCAAGAAGCCATGGAGCCGTGTATCGCCATCTAGGACTGCCTGCCTGCATCACGAAAAACACGTCCTAGCTGCCCCAAGTGCGTATGAAATGAGATCAGAGCTCCTGCTCGAGACTCGCCCTACACCTGGTCCCATCGACCGTGGAGGGAGTGGATGATGGAGGTCCAAAGCTCTACTAAAGTTGACTGTACTGAAAGTCTCTCCCCGCCCAAAACCCCCTAACACCGCACCTTCCAAATATGCCATCCAGTAAGACTTCCAATGATCTCCCATACCTCAGAGCGGTCTGTTGTGGGCTCCAGTACCTGGCGGATGGGTAGAGCCTCCAAGCCAACTACTGCGCATGACCCGGTCTTAATAAGGAGCATCGTGTCCTGCATCCCAACCTCATACAGAAGG
Organism: Lygodium microphyllum; assembly: GCF_053477565.2. Taxonomy (NCBI): domain Eukaryota; kingdom Viridiplantae; phylum Streptophyta; class Polypodiopsida; order Schizaeales; family Lygodiaceae; genus Lygodium; species Lygodium microphyllum. Next base: position 9,540,418 of record NC_141149.1, on the reverse strand, counting down.
TGACGACCCTCACTAACTGCCTGCCAACAGAAAGCTCCCCATGAGATACATCCAAGGTTGGGTGCTATGCGGCGGAGGATGCGGCATGCTCCTCTCCACACTAGCTGCGCCGCCTCACACGACCAAAGGCAGTGCTTTGGAGTTTCCAGAAACTACTGTGTGCAATGTTTACATCTTCCGTCCTTTTGCATCTGGGCTAACCAACTCCCTATCGCCGGGCCTCCATGTGCCACCAATCATACGAAATACGATACCATCCTCGGCCTCCAAAAGCCCCATAGGTGGCACCAAAAAGTCCGTCAGAAAGCATCCCTGGTGCTGTGCTCCGCCCAATACCTGCCACATAACGGCGCCCAATCCATGTCCTCCTGCATCACCACGTGTCTACCAATCCTGGCTGTGTACTCCAGGTACCTTGGTGGCTTCTTGGCGACCGCAGTGGCCGGCCATAGCCACTCTCCTGGATCCCACTCCAGCTCATCAAACGGTCTGCCCTCCCAAATCTAAAGGCGCCACTCCCAGAGCTCCTCCCAGAAAACACAGGGGTCCAGATACGAAGTCTTCCCCTAAAGGCCCACCACCCGAATCCTCCTCCACGCAAGGATAGCTATCCCCTTATCCTGCTGCCCTCTATCAAGCGCCCAAGGCCCCCCCTCCTGAACGATGAAGAAAGTCCCATGCGAGGTGCCGCCCACTCTACCTATCACCTATAGGGGGATACCAATCGGTGAAAACTTAGCGGCCCATATCTCCCTGAGCTCTACCATCTCTCGTATCGGGGGGCCAAGCCACTCCTGAGGTATTGCTACGTCGATCTCCCTTCTCAATTTGACTTCTCTCCGGCAACCTAATGCCTGCTGCAACATCTCCTCGTCCACCAACCTATATACTGTTAGCAGATATTAGTCAGCTCATGGTGTGAGTCTGTGTTAGAGGCTGGGCATTTTATGCAGTATTTTATGGCACATTTTAGTGGCCATTTATGATGTATTATTTAGCATTTGTTGCTGGCCGACCTGCATTTTATGCTCCCCACTTTTGTGGCTATTTATAGGGCTCCTCCTCCACAGTCTTTGGTACTTCAGCCATCAGTGAAGATCCTTCTGGGAGAGAGGAGCCGGTGTTGAGGAGCCCACGCAGCCAGTGACTCACCGTTGTATGCTGCTGTCTCGTGTTCGATATGGATTCCATTTCCCGAGCATACATCTGAGTTCTCATCTGTCTACTGTGTTCATTCTTTCTTTCTTTCTTCTGTCTTGTGTTTCAGCATTTATTTCAGCATATTCTTTACGCTTCCATTGCTGCACCACTTCTGACATATACCTCCCGCCAGGTCCTGATGGTGCGAGCCGAGCCGACCTCGCAACCAGCCCACTGGATGTGGGAGCGGTCGCCGATCTATATCCCCTCCTAATCTCTGACCTAGGGGTTCCATATCACCGACTAGCCGTCTATCTCCTCTTGGCAACCTGGGGGGCTCTGAATTAGGGCCTTACGAAGGCCCCGCCACGCCCGAAGTAAGCTACATGGGAAGGGGGATCTGGGGGGCATGATCAGGGCCGTCGTGAAGATCCATCTCAAGGACCGTCTCCAATCCCCGCCAAGCCTCGATCTGCACTTCTAGAGACCCTTCTGCAGTAGGACCTTCCAAATTTGCCCTCCTGGTGTGAGACCGCAAACTACAAGCTTGCCCAAAAGGGCCGTACTCTGATACTCTGGGTCAATGATCCCAAGCCCTCTCTCTCTGACCGATGCCGGATGATGGTTGTCCACGCCACCTTGGCCCAAGAGTCCTTAGAACCATCTGACCTGGCCCAAAGGAAGTTCCACACTAGGCGGCGAAGCTGAACGACACAGGACGAGGAGAAGCACCAACATGAGGCAATGTACCAAGCCGTCGCTAGGAGGACCTGGTTGACCACTAGGGCTTAGCCCGCTAGGGAGAGACCAGCAGTACTCCAATAGGTCAGCTTCCTCTGAATAGAGTCAAGGACTGGAAAAAACTGCTAGGTAGGAGTGATGTCGAGTCCCACCTAGAACCCTAGGTAACAAATCTCCTATGGATATACTCCTGCAATAGGTAAAGGAGCCCTTTACTTATTAGAGCGATCACACATAATGCACATACTAAGAATGTGCATAGCATGTCCCAAAATCCTTCATCTCAAAGCTCTTCATGAGCTAAGTCTTCAAGGTATCCAGCTCATCATGAGCACTCCCAGCAATCAATATATCATCCACATATAGTTCCAAAATGATAAGGCTACCATCACGGGTCTTCTTCATGTACAAACACAAATCCATATCACTACGAGAACTACTCTTGTGAATGCATGAAAGCATCAAACTTGTGGTACCATACTTAAGTCCATAGAGACTCTTCCTCAACTTGCACACTAGATATTCCCTGCCCTTCTCCACAAAGCCCTTAGGCTATTGCATATAAATCTCATCATCCTAGTTCCAATGCAAAAACACCATTTCACATCCATATGATAGAGATCCAAATCTAATTGTGCAACCACAACCAATGCCGAGCAGAGGGTCATCATCTTGACCATAGGAGAAAAGACCTCATCGAAGTCAACTCCATGTTCCTGCTTAAAACCCATTGCAACCAATCTAACCTTATTAGCTAGCTTAGGGCAACCATGGGTACTCTTTAGCTTATACACCTATTTGCATGGCAATGCAGCTTTACTATCTGACAAGGAAATCGAGTCCCACGTAAAATTTTGTTGGTCTTGAGATGGCAACAAGATTAGTTGAAAAGTGTGTAACTCAAAGTACAAAGTACATAGTACAACCCTTAGACTTAAGGGTCGTGTAAGTGGCTTAAGGTGCGTTCACACATGAAAGTGTGTAATGTGCAATAAGTGACCAAACTGTATAACATAAATACACAAATAAAGAATAATGTGACTCGGGAAAAAAACCTCTTACGGAGAGTAAAAAGTACACGTGTCCTGCATGTGGACCATCAACACTCCTGTGTGAGCGTAGGCGTGAGTAAAACCCAACAAACCCCCCTGGAGTGAAAAGTGATCAGCATACAAGGATCATCCACTACAGGAGATCAAATTTAAAGCATTGCAAAATGCTTCAAATTTGTCGCGAGAAAGAGCTTTCGTGAAGATGTCTGCCACATTATTGTTGTTGGCAGGACAATAGACAAGGCTAATATCCTCTACATGTAGCCTCTCTCTGAGAGAGTGATAATGCATCTCAATGTTTTTCGTGTGTGCATGAAACACTAGGTTTCGTGCCACTACAATGGCAATCTGATTGTTAGCAAACAAAGGAGTAGTCTCCGTGAGACATACATCAAGATCAGCCAACAAACGTCTCAGCCATACATATTCAATTGTGGTAGTGAAAGCTGCCTTGAATTCAGCTTCACAAGACGATGTGGCAGTAGTGGATTGTTTCTTGCTAAGCCAAGAAATGTAAAAAGAGCCAAGAAAGAAACAATTTCCACTTGTGGAGTGACAAGAATCAAAATCTCTAGCCCAATCGGAAACACTGTAAACATGTAACTGCAATGATCCTCCCTTGGCATAAAGCAATCCAAGAGTCAATGCCTTGCAAGTAATAGAAAACACACTTCATAGCTTGCCAATGTGACATGCGTGGGCTATGCATATATTTGCTTAAGGCTGAAACTGCAAATTAAATATCTAGCCCTGTGTTGCATAAATAAATTAGACATCCAACTGCTGGATCATATATATGAATGTCAAACATGTCACTATCATCATGCAAAGGAAGCTTAAGTCCACTCTCCATTGGTGTACTTACAGGCTCGCAATCCTGGAAGTCAAATCTCTCAAGGAGTTTACCAATACATTTGAATTGTGGCAATCCAATGCCTTTAGTATCATGAATAAATTGAACACCCAAATAGTAATGCACAGGTCCCAAATTTGATATTTCAAAAGTTTGCTGCAAATTTTTCTTAAATGCTGAAATTTGACCAGCATGTGTCTCTATGAGTAGAAGATCATTCATATAAAGACAAATGACCAACAAGGATCCCCTCTTTGCATATGTAAATTTCTTCCTGAAGTTTCCCATGTAAAAATGCAGTTTTAATCTCAAGCCGGTGCACAATCCAACCATAATGGGCAACCAATGCAATCGTACATCTGATAGTGGTCATATGGGATGTAGGAGAAAATGTCTCCTCATAATCAACTCCCTTCTTTTGCACATAGCCTTTTTCCACAAGGTTGGCCTTGTACTTATCAATGGATCCATTCGCTTTTTTTTTCAACTTATAGACCCATTTAATACCAATGGCTTTCTTTCAAACAGACAATGTAACTAAATCCCATGTTTGATTCTTCATGATAGAATCATATTCAACCTGCACTAGTACCATCCAATGCACACTGTGTTGTGCATCCTCAAAAAAATCGGGCTCATCATCATCAAGTGTATTTGCTACCATAACAAACTCCATAGTATTAGCATGATCATGCAACTGTGTTTATCTTTGAGTACAACTGGCAAGAGGAGCATCCAAATGACTGTCTTGTAGAGTCTGCAAGTACCATCTAGTTATACATCTAACTTCTTGATTATGTACATACTCTTGATGCTGAATAGGCTGAATTTATGCATTATTTAATCGAGTTGTTGACTAAACATTTTGTTCATTTAATGAGGCTGAACATTTTGTTCATTTAATGAGGCTCCAGCTGTATCACTAAAAAAAGTAAGCAACAACCCTTCAAACACATCGTTTGCAGCCTGATATGTGCTATAACTATTGAGAAACACGGATCCTTGAGCAAGGTTTAGCTATGGAGGATGAAAGTCAATGATAAGATGCGTGATGACTGAGACTAGACACACTGACTATTACTCAAGCGAATAAGGTTTCAAGATAGATTAGCTTGGACTTATAAACACAATCTTGAGTAGCTAGGGACAAGATTGAAAGTACAAAGTACAATAGCATTCACATCAAATGATTGTCAAGTATATTGCTTTATAGTTGCGGGATGGTACCACTTTTCTCACTGTGCCTATGGGATAAAGGCAACTTCTTCTACGATGTTGCATGTCCCTTGCCCTACTACTTCATACAAAGAGGTTGTCTTAGGAGTGTGACTGCATAAATCTCAACACTCCCAACTTGCATACCAATTGTTCGGATCCTTCAACTACAGGGGCGGTGTGGACAGATTGCAGGTGGCGGACTGGACAGGCTGCAGGAGGCACAGCCTATTGAACAGGGTAGGAACTGCTGCAGTAGGCAGGCTGCCTGGGCGTGGGAGCTCCAGGGCGGCCTGCAGAGAGGCGACACTGGCTGGACAGGCAGCCACTGGCTGTGACAGAAGGTGGCTGCTGGAGCAGCTAGCGGACAGGGTGGAGCGTAGGCAGCCCGGTTAACCTTGTGGTCTGATACCACTTGTTGGTCATGAGATGGCAACAAGTAGCTCAGCTCAGCTTGAGAGTGCATAGACAGTAGAGGGAGAGTGTGTGGTCACTACTCGACACTTGATTAGTTGGAAAGTGTGGAACTCAAGTACAAAGTACAACCCTTAGACTTTAGGGTTGTGCAAATGGCTTAAGGTGTGTTCACACATGAAAGTGTGTAATGTGCAATAAGTGATCGAATAGTAATGTGCAGTAAGTGATCGAATAGTATAACATAAATACAAAAATAAAGAATAATGTGACTGGGGGGAAAAACCTCTCTTACGGAGACTAAAAAGTGCTCCAATGTCCTACATGCGAATCACTGACACTTTTGTGTGAGCGTAGGCATGAATAAAACCCAACAAATTCTTCTACACTGAGCCAAACTCACATTGCATACCCCTCTCCCAATAGCTCAAATCATCTCTTCATATAGCCTCCCCATAGGTCAATGGCTCAGCAAAGTTTGCCACCGTGACATAATCCAGAGAGGGCTCAAAACAATTAGGAGGATGTCTAGCTCTAGCAAAGCATCTCTGTGGTACCTATACATCCTGTCCATGTCCAACATCATGCTATCTAGATTGTATTGTAGCAAGAGGCTCCTCCTAGAAGATCACCCTACATACCTCAAATACCTGCTTAGGCTGCTTATGCATCTTCTCTTCATAAAAGACAACATCATGGCATAGATAACCTTCTGAGCCCACGGATCCCATAGGAGATAGCCCATCTCACCTCCATTCCCATAACCAAGAAAGGTGCATTTCACTTTTGGATCTAGATTATTGCATTTGTCCTTGGAAATATGGCAAAAAGCCTCACATCCAAAGACCCACAAATAGGCATATGACAAAAAAATTTCCACAAACCATACGTCTTATGCAACTTGACAACCAATGGCAGTACATGGGGATCCTTTAATCAAGTATATGGTAGTAGAGATTGTCTCAGTCCAAAAGTGTTGTAGTAAACCTACATGACTAAACATACAACGAGTTGTTTCTTGTATACTAAGCATACTAACCTTATCCAAAACATGGATCAACTCGTCTAATCCATCCTATCCAGCAAGACATATCCAATGGAAGTTATTGGAGTGTTTCAAAGTGCCTATTTGTAACCATTTGGGATTACTTTTGGGATAAATTGTAGGTGTTGTTTAGGCTTTCTCTCTATAATACACTTGCATAAACTTTCTATTTGCCATTATCCCAGCTATGTCTAACTCAGAGGGAAGTCACTATAACGTACTTGAAGCCCTAACATCAAAGCTGAGCACTGTGTTCTCAAAGTCATAGGTCCATTTGACAGGGCATGGTAATATGCATAGTCTTGTACAATGGTAGTCAAGATGTAAGGATAGATTCACAACTCCTAGTACTATAGCCATGGGAATGACAGTTTGGTACTCATTGCTATGACTGAGCCTAGGGATTGTCTTTCATAACAATAGCTAGTTCGTAATTGATAGGTGTAAATAGGGTTGTGTTTATACAAGTTCAACAAAAACTTGAAAGAAACTCTTTTATTTGTTGCCGCTAAGGGTAACGGAGGGGTGTGAATCTCTCTCTCTCTTTTTTTTTCGTAAAAGAATCTCTCTCTCTCTCTTTTTTTCGTAAAAGGTAATTGTATTAATTACGAAAAAAGGTACAAGTTTACATGATTACAAAATACACGAGGGCCCTAAGCTAACGTATGTAAAAACCCAATACTAGGCTACGAAAAAGTTACACAAGTCATGGCAAAGACCCAGAGGAAATTGCCATATGCCAAGGAAGCAGGTCCTCCCGAGGGAGCAAGTCCGAATGCCGAATAAGATCTATCTGCCAATGCAAAAGACCTTTAAGCCGGGCAAGGTGTCTCGGTACATTAGATGCTGAATCAAAAAGAAAGGCATTCCGAGTGGTCCAAGTGTGCCAGCATCCCCAGTATCTGAAGAAGTGGAATAAGATCTTCATATGCAATTGGGGCGGTGTGGGATATTTTGGGCGCACAAAAATCCAATCGAAAGGGGTTAGTGAGGATCCCACCACTGCGCGCCAAACCTGTGACAAGAACGACCAGATATTCTTGGCGAGCGGGCAAGAAATAAATCGATGTCGGGCCGATTCTGCAGTAGTGGTACAGAAGAAACAATTGCCGTTCGAGATGCGATGCTTGGAAAGGGCTGAAGCAAGAGGGAGACCACCAATCATGACGCGCCAAAGAAAGACTTTACATTTGAAAGGGGTCTTATTCAACCAGCCTTCCACCATGACTCAGATTTCCGCAATCCCCACACAGTATTAGCTTTCATAGCCAGCCAATGGTGATCTTTAATCAGAAGATGATACACCTGATTAGCAGAAGCCTTTTCCAAACTCAAGCGGCCTGCAAGGTCCTAGTCCTGCCAAGGACGATCCACAGCGATGGCAGGAAAGGGTTGCCTGCTCTGAAGCACCGACAGAAGCTTGTCCCACAAATCACGATATCCGCACGGGATTTTGAAAAGTCTCCTGGCAGTACGAAAGGATGCAAAGACATTGCGACTGGCAAGGGTGGCATCCGCAACTGAAGTCACACCCAAACGGGCCATGCGGTTAAATCTTGGTCTGAGCTCATGTTTGGCTTCCCATGAAAGTAATCTGGAGACTGCCAGCAATTCCAGTTGAAAGGAGTTAGCATGCACGCGATCCCCCACTGGCTACCAACACGCCTTTTGGAGCACCACTTTCCAAGAGCCAACCAAATGCAGTAACAAAGAGGAGGCGGGACTGGAAAACCGAGAGTCTGCATTAAGGACATGCCACCAGGAGCACCGAAGTCGTGTATTACCATGCCGGAGCCCGCTGTCCTCAAGAAAATAGCGGGCTGTAATGGTCCATGGGTGATGATCCACACACAACGCGCGAAAAAGAGACCAACGAAGAGCCCGCATATGAGTTTCAGCATCCAAAATAGCCCCCCCACCCAGGAGTTTGGGGGTACATGTATGTGACCATGAAATCCACGAAATACCTGCGTGCAAAGAATCCTTCTTCCATAACATGAAACGAATGGGGCGAGTGAGAGCCTTCAAAGTAGTAGGCGTCCACGGCAGCAATGGTAAGAAGTATGTGAGCATCGGCAGCATAATTGTCTGCGCCACTTTGAGGCGGACATGGAATGGCCACGCTTGCGACTTCCAATACATAAACTTAGCTGTCAATTTCTGTGAAATCCACTCCAACAGTTCCTTTGGCCGAACATCAACCCCCAATGGGTATCCAAGATGCCTGACAATGGAGCCACGGGGAACAACTTGACCCTGCCAGCCCAATGACTGTAAATCAGACTCTGTGCAACTGAGAATGGCTGATTTGAAGGCATTGATGCGAAGACCAGAAGCATGATCAAAGAGCGTCCAAACATCTAATGCCTTGCGAATGTTGTCCTTGTCCGCACGCAAAATCATAAAGCTATCATCAGCTAGTGATTGGCTAATAAAGTGTTGTCCCAAAGGAAGCGACAATCCGGCCAGCTGAGCAGAAGCTGCCATTGAAGATAACATTGAAAGAACGGGTGGGTTGCCAGGGCAAAGAAGAGAGGACTCAAAGGGCAACCCTGTCTCACTGAGCGTGCAAGGACAAATGGCTCTGTAACCCCACCATTGAGCATGACGCGCGAAGAAGCCGCAACACTAATGGTGTAGATCAATCGGGACATCCGAGGACCAAAACCCATAGCGGAAATAAGTTCTGCAATGAAAGACCAGTCCAAATAGTCAAAAGCCTTTTCCAGATCCAGTTGAATCAATACCACTTCTTGACTGGAGTGCCTCGCATAGTCAATAGCCATTTGCACATTCAAAATATTGTGCAGAATGTTGCGGCCCTTAATGAAACCGTATTGAAGAGGATGCACAATAGCTGGAAGGTGCTTGTGAAGCCGATTCGCCAGCACTTTGGAAAAGATTTTGTACATCGAACCCATCAAAGAAATTGGCCTCTAGTGTTGCAACCTTGACGGCGAAGGAACCTTTGGAAGCAACTTGATAAGGCCTTCTTTCCATGAGGAAGGCATCACCCCTGTTTCCCAAACCTGCTGAAACAAAGCCACCAGTGGCTTCACCAATTGGGTGGCGAAGTTCTCAAAGAATTCATTGGTGAGACCATCCCACCTAGGGCTTTTATCCTTAGGCAGGTGTAACAAAACATCCATAACCTCCTCCTTACTAATATCTGCCTCCAACGTTGCTTGCATATCAAGTGGAACCTGCTGGCGGACCAGATCATAGAAGACGGAACGCGCATGCGTAACCTAGTTAGAAGGCGACGGAGAAGAACCAAGAAGATCCTGAAAGTAATTCCTGGACATATTGACAATGGTCTGCGGATCAGTGACCATGCAACCTTTTGAATCCTGGAGTCTAGTCATATTTTCTCGAGCAAGACAAGCATGCAATGTGCAAAAGAACTTATGAGTCTGACAAGCACTATCTTGCAATGTGTCGGTGAAGTTGTGGATTTTGGCCTACTGATAAGATTTTAACTGAAATACTTGAATAAGATCAATCAAACGCATTGCCAGTGACAGCAGAAATTCATCATCTGGGGTGTCCACCAGCAGCAACCGAACCAACACCAGTAAGTTCTCCGCTGCCTGTTGGCGCCGGCGAGAAATAGACGCATGATGGATGCAGCCATGCAAAAGAAGCCAAGCCCTCAGAGGCGAAGTCCAATAGAAATCTCTCAATTAATTGTTGCATATAGCCCTGAAAGCTTGGATGCTGCAAATAGGACGAGTTGAAACGTAACGGGAGTCTTTCTAGCCATTGCATAAAAGGTGCAATAGGTTGCGCAAGCATCTCAAGCTAGAGAGGGAAATGGTCCGACAAGGCATATTGTTGCAAGACTTTCATTTCCAGCATCTCGGGAAGAAAATCATCCCCCTGCATGATATACATTCGGTCCAACCGCAACCAGGTAGTTGCATATTGAGCGGAATGAAAAGTAAACCCTGAAGAAGAAGGGTGGAGCCAGGACCAGAGATCTTGCTTAAGTGTGTGAAGAGCAAAGTCATTCCACACCCGACACTCCGGAGCATCCATTACCGAATCCCCTGAAGTGGACTGAGAAGAGTCAACACACATTGAAATCCCCCATCAAAAAACCCCTTCTGCCAAGTGACATGGAGCTCTGCAAAGTCTTCCAAAGATCCCGTCTAGATGCAGGGTCATTCGGAGCATAGAGGCCCAGCAACCATAAGATCTCTCCTTCAAATAAAACTTCTATTACCACAAAGCGGCCCTGTACATCATTTTTTATAAGAACAGGCTGATATTTCTCATGAACAATCATAAGCACGCCAGAATAGTGCATCGCATGTGTCCCTGCATAAAATAGGCGAAACCCATGGCAATCCACAACTTTTCCTACTTCACCGTGACTCTTGTGCTCAACCGCACACAAGACATCCCACTAATCTCTTTTTTTTCGTAAAAGGTAATTGTATTAATTACGAAAAAAATACAAGATTACTTGATTACAAGATACATGACGACAAGCCAGGCCATCATGTGAAGAGGTGCTAAGTACTACGAGTTACAATTTCATGGCAAGGATGCGGAGGAAATTGCCATATGCCAAGGACGGAAGTCCTCCGTAGAGAGCAAATCAGAACGATGGAGAAGAGCTAACTGCCAATACAAGAGGCCCTTAAGCCTCACAATATGCCGCTGAACATTATGGGCGGAGTCAAACAGAAAAGCATTCCGAATGGTCCAGTTATGCCAACAGCCCCAGTATCGAAGAAAGTGGTACATGAGCTTCATATGTGGCTGTGCGGGAGTAGGGTATTTGGGCTGGCCCAAAACCCAATCAAAGGGGCGCAGTGTGATACCAACCACCCCTCGCCAAACGGCCAACAAAAACAACCAGACTTTCTTAGCGACAGGGCAAGAAATAAATCGGTGGCGGGCGGATTCCATAGTAGTGGTGCAAAAGAAACAGGTGCCATTGGAGATTCGTCGCTTGGAAAGAGCCGAAGCAAGCGGAAGACCCCCAATCAGCACTCTCCAAAGAAAGACTTTGTATTTAAAGGGTGTCTTGTTGACCCAGCCCTCCATCACAGTTGCCCTCCACCATGACCGGGATTTACACAATCCCCATAATGCATTCGCTTTAGTAACTAGCCATTGATTGTCTTTAACCAGAAGATGATACACTTGATTAGCAGAAGCTTTGCTCAAATGCAGCCGGCCTTGTAGGTCCCGATCCTGCCAAGGATGATCCAAAGCAAGAGCAGGAAAGGGTTGTCTGCTCTGGAGCACCGTCAAAAGCTGTTCCCATAAAGGCCTATATCCACGCACTAATATCTCTCTCTCTCTCTCTCTCTCTCTCTCTTCCTGAAGATAATTGAATCAAGTAGAAAATATTTACATTAGACCATTAGGTCAGAAAAGAAAAAAACACAGATACAACTGAAAGACTACCACAACTCTAACACAAAAATGTCACTCAGAAAGGACAATTGGAGTGGAGCAAACAATATCTAGCCAGGAAGTAGCAATGTCAGGAAAAATCAGATCAGCTGAGACCATAGAGGAAATCTGCCATAACACTAAACCAAGAACACGGGCCACATGACCATGGATATCCGATATTGAATCCAAAATGAAGGTATTCCGAGTACGCTAAATATGACATAGGGCTGTCCATCTAAGGAAATGGAAAAGGCATGAATAATCCGAGTGCAAAGAGGACGAAGAAGTCATCTTTCCCATAATCCACGAACGAACCGATATCCAATGTAAAGTTGCCATAGACCACACACAAGAACCATTGCTCAATTGACATTCAAGCAATCAGCCTTAAGAAACATGAAGGAATCATCTGCCAAAGATTGCCCCAAAAGTTGGGCCCCACTGGGAAGAGTCAAACCAACAATCTCACCTTGATCGGCCAACTTGTCTAACAATGAAAGCATCGGGTGAGTGACTAAAGCAAACAACAGAGGGTTGAGAGGGCAGCCTTGCCGAAGAGACTAGGATAAGGCAATTTCATCTTTGATCCCTCCATTAAGTGCGATGCGGGCTCCAACAACTTGACTAATGGTATCCACAAGAGAAATCATACAAGGCCCAAATCCCATGGTGGTCATTAGCTACCACAAAAAAGACCAGCTAACATGATCAAATGCCTTTTCAATATCAAGCTGAAGCATAACAACCTGTTGGGCTGAAGCTTTTGCATAGTCAATCCCCAGTTGAACATTCAAAATATTGTGCATTATATTCCAGGCCTTAATGAACCCGTATTGGCATGGATGAACCAATTGCAAAAATACTTTCTGCAATCTGTTGGCAATGATTTTAGAAAAGATTTTATATAAAGAACCCATAACAACCATTGTTTCAAGGATGGAGAGGGAACCTTAGGCAATAACCGAATGATAGTAATCTTCCAGTCTGAAGGCATCTCACCAGAATTCCACACTTGCTGACACAGACGAGACAATGGGTCTTGAAGTTGCTCCACATGAGCCGAAAACAATGCATTAGGAAGCCCATCCCAGCCAGGGCTTTTCCTTCGAGGCAAATGAGATAGCACCTCTTCCACTTCCTCCTCCAAAATATCGGCCTTCCAAGGCCACCGCCCCCCTCCCCCACACGCCTCCTACCTCTAATCACCCCACCATCCCTCGATCTTCCTCCTCCCCACCATCTCCCCTACCGATCAGTCCCCCTGATCCTCACCTAGTACAGGTAAACCCCGCCGAACCATGCTCAAACTGCAATTGCACACTGTCAATACTTGCAATGTCACATGCATAGTTGTCCCCAAGATGGACAACACCATGTCGACCCCCTGTAAAGTCAGAGAACCACTCACAATGAGGGGTGACATGAAAGGAAGCACCTAAATCGAGAATCCAAGTATGCATGTTATCATCTGTATCTGCAAGTAAAGCATGTGCACTAAAGTGTGAAGAGACCAAGAGTACGTCGTTTCCCCTATCACTGTCATGAGTGACTACACTCACCTCTTCAATTTGACATTGCTCTTCTTAGACTGACTCTCTTTCTTCTCTTCCTTTGCTATCATCTATCTTCTTGCCCTTTCCTTTCTCTTTCTTCCATTTGTAGCAGTCACTTTAAAGTGATCCTTCTTGCCACAATGATGGCATTCAACATCCTTGCCACATGATTTACTGTGTCCCTTGCTATCAAATTTGCCTTTCTGTTGTGATCTGCCCCTAGTATGCAAAGCACTTGAAGACTTACTGGATGCATTGTTCTGTCTATTCATTTCTTTCATGAGTAGACCACTCTCTACATCAGCATACAAAAGAATCGCATTAGAATTGCTCATAGCAGTCTTGAATTTATCCCAACTCTCTGGTAAAGTGCAAAGCAAGAACGTAGCCTTAAATTCTTCATCAATCAAGAACTTCAAGGCAACCAGCTGGCTGAAAATGGAGTTAACTCACTCAAGTGAGTAGACATTGTTGTACCCCCTTTTATACGCAAATCCATAAGCTTTTTTCAGCCAATATACGTTGCTTGTGGCACTCTTCTGTGCATACAATTCTTCCAACCAAGTCCAAATAGCATAGGCAAAATCCAAATCTTCAATGTTAAACACCAAGGTATCAGAAATTGATAGTGGTTGAGCATACAAGCTCATTTAACTCATCCCAATCTTCCTATTCCATATCTACAAGCTTTGCCCCTTTGGTCTTAATGAGCTTTGCGTACTTCTTCTGCAATAGGATATTGTAGCACTGTTTTTGCTAGACTGCAAAGTTATGTGCTCCTTCAAGCTTCTTAATGTGCATGAGATGACTGCTGCCAGCCATGATTTTCAGCCCAAATGTGACTAAAAATTTCAGCAAATGCAAGCCCAAACTGTCAACAAGTGACCAAGGTACAAAACAATACCAACCAGCAATAAATAACCATATAGAAGCAGAAACTTCAATTCTGCAGATAAATTTTCAGAAGCGTGCTACACCACTCCACAACTGATTACAGCTCTTTTAGGGGCAAATACGTCACATTACATGAGAAGTCCCAAATTTTAGCTGCAATTTCTATTGTACATGCACCCACGAGCACAAAATTTGACACGCACGGTCAAAAGCCCCAAGATTTTGTACTCAAAGCATCAACCATACATCTGCACTGTCTCTAACATACATAGAATAGGCCAATTTTGCCAAAATAGAGCAATTTCATCAAAACCCCCAAATTTCACTGACCGATCTGTCCTGATTGCTTTAATAGATGTTCCCGAAAGCATAGAACGGACAAAAAACTAGCAAAATTTCACAATATTTTGCAAAAGCCCCAAATTTCTTGAGTCCAAATGTGCACCAATGTCAGCCAATCTGACTCAGCTGAATAAAATTTCACCAATACAACAAAAGCCCTAAATTTTATGGGTCCACCTACTAATAGTTGTGTGGCCTCCACCTACTCGCTCCGTCGCTCCCACTGGACATGCCTGCCCGTCGACTGGTCCCGTCAGGCAGGCTATGTTTGCCTACAACTCACCGACCCTGTCGCCTAGCGCCACATGTTTTGCAACATGTCGTCTGCAACTCCGACTCTTTTGACTTGTGTGCAGCCCTGGAACTATCCACGCCTGACTAAAGTATGACCTGTTGAACTATGGTGACAACTGCAAACTGCCGTCTGCTGCTCGTCCACCTACCTGCCTACAACCCTGCAACACTTCCTCCTCCCCAACGATACCTCTCCTACACCTACCAAATGCTGACGACTCCTATGCCAACTCCGGAAAGAGTGCACGACCTGCAAGTTCTGATACCAGTTTGTTGCCACCTGTGGCGAGGATTGAGACACAGTGCTTGCTAGCAGCAAAGAGACAGAGAGAGAATGCAGAGTAGGAAGTGAGAGTGAGCACGACTTGTGGGTACAATGTCGAGTGTACCTCTTTAGGTTTTTTGAGATATATATATATGTATATATATATATATGAAAGTACAAGTGTACTAAGGGTGTGTTCACACCCGAGCACATATAAAAGGCACGAGGGCCCTTTATTCCCAACAGCTCTCTTTTTGAATGCAATGTCATAGTACTTTTGTACTTTCTGCAAAGTGTCTGTGTCATTGTCAACACACAAGATTGTTTATGAGTCCAAGTTTCCATCTTGGAACCGAGTTCACTTGTGTGACATTCGGTTTTGATGTCTGTTACCTCACGAGGGCCCTTTATTCCATACAGCTCTCTTTTTGAATGCAATGTCATAGTACTTTTGTACTTCCTGCAAAGTATATGTATCATTGTCAACACACAAGATTGTTTATGAGTCCAAGCTTCCATCTTGGAACCGAGTTCACTTGTGTGACATTTGGTCTTGATGTCTGTTACCTCATGAGCTCACTCTTCCTCTTTCAACCTCCATAGCCATGCTCTAGATCCGACATTTTCTAAACAAGTGGCCCATTTCCAGGTGCAGGTGGCTCATTCTCAAGTGGACAAATGCTTGTCAAACCCTGCGTTTTACAATTGGGCATCACCCCCTAACCTGGGCGGCATCACAGCAGCCTGGGCGGCCTGTTTTCAGGCAGCTAAACCACAGCCACATCTGCGTTTTGTTCCTCCAGGGCAGTCTCCAGCTTTGGGCGCCTTGATACACACCCGAGAGACCTTGTCCAAGCTGGGAAAAACGTTTCCAGGCTGGGCAACATCTTTGTGTACTGGGCAGCCTATTTTTACAGGTGAGCAGACCTTACGCTGTATTTTCTACTGGATAGTCACTCTGCCAAGCGGCCTACTCCTTGGCTGGGCAACAGGTTTTTGCCCTGTTTGACTACATTTCTTGCAGCCATATCTGTGTTTTGCAAATCTACCCCTCTCTGCTCGGCATTGAGTCATCTCTCTAACCTTGGATACTCCCGGCCTACATTGTTGTGGATAGATCTTTTGTTGCCTCACATCTCAAGGCACCTATACAGGCGGAGGACATTCCAGTGGCATCATCTTCTTTTGTTTTCTTACAGGTACTTTATTGAAGGACATCTATGGCTGAGGTGTATGCTATGGGGGATCGTGTGGTTCAAGATCATTCAGACTGACCACCATCCTATTACTCTTTTCCGTTATATTCTTCCAGGGCTTCTAGTCCTTGATAGGCATTGATGGCATCTCTTGAGAAAGAGCCCATCCTACCCTCTCCATCTGCATTCGACAAGTTGGATGGAACAAACTACCCTCTATCATTGTGCCGCATGGTGTCTCCTCGAGTACTATGACCTTTAGGATTTTGTTATAGTCTCTATACCCCGACCTATTGTGGATCCTTATGATAGTGTGCGTTGCAGCCCCTCATTTATGCAGAATGCATAATAAGACTGCAATGCCTCATACGGAAATACATGTCAATGCTATAGGCAGTGTGGAGAATACACAATCCTGTATAAAGAAACTCATAAGAAACCCAAATATAATGACACAGAAACATGAGAATACATACTACAACACTAATACTCAGAGAATTAGAAACATAGAACACAGAGAATATACTGAAAATAGACAAAAACATAGTGAATCATGACGCTTACTGTCAAATCTCATACATGATCATAGAAATCCATCATACAACAGGTCGTGAATATCAACAATGAGCAAAAATACGAGACACCTACAATACCTCTTCAGACCACCACGCTGAAAACTGCCTACATAACTATAACTTCATAAGGCATTTTACGTCTACTTCATACAAAAAATAGTAAAGACTAAGATAATAGATCATGCTAAGGGCAAACATGATGCGCGATGTGTGAAGCCATAGCTAACACTTGGCATAGCCCGATGGATGGCTAATGCAGCCATGACTCGAACCCTTGCATAATTCATGGTGTCAAATGCCTTATCCAAAACTAACATAACTAGTGAAAAAAATTATGCCTTACAACCTTGCACCATGAAATAAGCCACAAAGAGTAATGATAAGTAGAGCTGCTCTAGTAGGATACTTACAACCCTCTAGTACGGTTGCATAATCTCCTCAAAAGACAATCACAAAACATAGGCATACAGAGTATAAGTATAATGGAAAAGAGAGAAAGTCTGATAGTAGTACAAAAGAGTCTCATGAGCTCTGAGGCTCATGAGCATCATGAGAGTCAATAATGGACTACTCCTATGCATGCTACTCGTGTGATACAAAAGGCAAAACATCAACTTAATGAATCCTAACAGATGTAAGCTTCCTGATCATAACCTGTTTACTAATATCATGCAATACATCATTGATATCAGCCTTCACAACATCAATATCCAAGGACTGATTTTCAGCACTGTCATATTGCTTAACACTTTGCAACTTAGAAATCATGCCCAAAATTCTATCATACTCAACCTGCGTACCTTCAAGCTTCTGCTTGAGAACATACTTCTCATGAATTAATGATTCCAAATTTTCAAAAATAAATGATTGCTGCAGCACTGCATAGGGTCGAGAGATAACATGAGACATCCTCCCAACATGAAAACCCATTGATCATGCATAACCCTAACCAATGTAGTCTTCATAACAGCCAAATCTTCTACATAAAAATAGAATCATCTAAGTCCACTTCCATGTCATTCAAAAGTTGCTTCTCAACCTTAAGCAAAGGTTCCAACTGTGCATCTAAGAGAATCCTCTCGGCTTTAAGTTTAGCATTCTCGTGTCACTAAATCAAGCTCACTCTGAAACTTGTCCTGCATAGTATCTATCCACTCCTTAAATGCAGCCAAGGATATCTTACACTTTGACAATATGTAACCATAATCATCAATCTGTCTTTTCAAAGCATCCACTTCACTAGCATGCAAATGTTTCATTTTATCCATCTCAATGAGCATAGTATCCTTCTTTGACTTCATACAAGACAACTAAACCTGCAATGATTGAACAACATCCAATTTTTTAGCACCACATGCATTCATGTCAACCATAAACCTATGCAATCCAAACATAAGTGAACATGCTACCTCAAGGCTATGAGAAACATAACCTGCAGCCAATGATTTCCTGTCATGAGACATGACATCCCCCTGCCGCATGCAATCCGATTGCTTGGACATAGTTTCCATCTTCACTTTAGAGAATTTGACTTTCTTTTGCATACATGTCATGATAACATCCTCATGAACCACATCATGTTTAGCATCATCATTTAACCATTCAAAAAAATCCAAGGGCATAGCACTACCCACAGCATCACCATGTGGTATTTCATGTAAAGAAAATCCCATATTCAATGGAGCAAAAGGCTTGTTGCCATGATCATTTCCACTATCCAATAAAGCATTAGAGTGACCTAAATCTTTGTCATATATATCCACAAGGATACCATCCACTAACGTATGCTTCTAGAATGCATTAAGCTTGTCACCTTTTTGCGAATCCCATAAAGATGCATGAATAGTCGGACATACAACCTACAAGTGTGCATATAAAGCCACTAACATTGATCAATCCAACTCTTCTGCTGGTGTTTTCTGATAGTAGGCACATGGACTTCCTGCATAAGCTTGTCATGAAGAGTTCCTAGCCAATTGGGAATAGCTACATTTTCAGCATACCAAAGGATTCCAAATGTATCCTTAGTGATTGTGTCCATCTTGATAAAGAGAAGAAACAGTTCCATAAATCATTTAATGAAATACCTTCTCTTAGGATCGACATGTCTAAGAACATACTAATTCCTTGCACTTGTGGCACTCCCAAATTCCTATTGCATTGCCTCATCCGTGCAACACCAATGTTTAGGACGATTGAGTTCAAGGGAAAAAACTTGAGACAAAAGAGAAGGTGCAATCTCCAACTTCCCTCCAATTTTACCACTCCTAAAGTATAGCAAGTTGTTGCTTTGCATGCACACTATTACTCCATGATTCCCATGGCAACTTGGCAAAAGACAATAACCCAATTTGCATCACCCAACCTCTAGTGTTAGGCTCTGATGTATCCATGTAAATAGAGCAATCTATCAAAGGGGTTGCCAACTCACCATCTTCATTACTGAACATGACCGACGATGATTTTGGGGTCGTCTCCTTTGCCCTTGAAGGATAATCTCAGGGGGGCTATCACTCCATTCCTCCTCTTCATCATACACTTCTTTCAGCTGCTGTCACCTCCTATTCATGGACAATTTTTGTGCCTTCTTTCCCCTAGTCTTCACCATGTTTGCATCAGCAATAACCTACTAAAAATCAGGTTGTAAGAGAGGCTGAGAATAGGATGAAAGATGAAGATGATGGAGCGAGATATGGTGCTGCTGGTCATTTCCTCCAAATGCATGAGCAAGACATCATGCCCTCTTTGCCATAGTTCCCCTTTTTCCCTCTTTTCCAAACTCACACTGAGTGAAACTCCCAAAAAAGAGGAAATGTTCCACATACTAATTACACAAAGTACTCGTAGTGACTTTGATACGTGTCTTTTGGGTGGCCTTCACCCAACTAACATTTCATGACTTCATACAGTTCCATCTATAAAATAGCTTCAGTTGAAGTCAGTTACTCCAATGTCCCATCATTGACAAATTCATGGTTAGAAATTGAAAGTCCTTTCAAAGAATACTCCACCAATGCCATGATGATATTCTCCCATGTCATGATAGGTTGTAAAAATCCTTTAAATATATATCCACCATAGCCTAAGTTCCCATGGCCAAGCCTTACTTGTGGATAATACCACCACTTCATGAAGTCCCATATTGCTTGTAACAGAACTGCAAACAATTTCAAAATATCCTACACCTCATATAGCAAATAGCAAAGTCAAAACTTGACTTAACTTCCACATGAGAATCAAAAATAATCTGAAAGATAATAACATCAGCAACAATCTCACAGTAGTATAGTGGTACTCCATGTAGAGAATCAATCCATGAAAACCTACAAACAACCATAAGAGTTAAAAAAACATAGGCTGCCATATTAGGGAGAAAATCATAGCTTGTTGTATCAAGTAACACTGCTGAAGGCTGAACTAAATTAATTGCAATTGTCAGCTTTTCTCGTGCCTCTTGAGTTGAGTCATCATAATCTAGCTGTACTAATCTCCGCAATCTAAATCCATTAACTATTGGCTTAATTATCTCACCTTGTAGTGTAGCCAAAACAAAAATTCCTTGGCCCACATCTTTGACAACTTTATACGGACCTATATACTGCAACTTCAACTTCCCTAGGTACTTACCAAGCTTAGAATTGTATACCATCACAAGATCTCCCTCCCTAAAAATCTTCTTTTTAATATGTTGATTGACCCATGCTTGCCATCTTGACTGCACTACCTCTAACAAGTAGAGAGCTATGATCGGATCCTCTTCAAGTTGCACCAACTTTCGTAACCTATCATATACTAAA
Source organism: Lygodium microphyllum (assembly GCF_053477565.2). Lineage (NCBI taxonomy): Eukaryota > Viridiplantae > Streptophyta > Polypodiopsida > Schizaeales > Lygodiaceae > Lygodium > Lygodium microphyllum. The sequence continues at coordinate 9,519,630 of NC_141149.1, read as the reverse complement.
TCCTCATGAGATAATCTATGAGTTATTACCACTCTCAGGCTAGGAACTAAGAATTCCATTGGGACCACTGCTTCAAGTCCATAGACTAACTTAAAAAATCAAACATGTTGACACCTTATATGCTATGTGGAAAGACCATAAAACTGAATCTAATTTAGTGCCCAATCCTTAAGGTTATCAGTGACTATCTTCTTAAGAATCTACAGCAAGATCTTGTTAGAACTCTTGGCCTACCCATTTTCTTGAGGGTGGTAAGGTGTTGACTTCTTATGCAAAATCATATATTTAAAAGTCGGCTCCTTAATCACTTCATTCAAAAAATGCTTACCACAATCACTCACCAACTCAATAGGGCAACCAAACCGAGTCATTATATTGGAGTAGAGAAACTATGCTACACTTGCTACTTTATTATCCCCCAAAGCTTTGGCTTCAACCCACTTAGTAAAAGTATCCGTACACACCAAAATACACTGATTTTTGCTTTGATGGGCTAATGATTTAATAGGATCCATAAAATCAATGCCCCATTTTTGGAAAGGCTCTAGAGGCAAGACTAGATGATCCTACATCCTGTCTCTGGTCTAAGATTGATCTTTCCGCATACAAGTAATGCACTCCTTTACATATTGAGAAGCATCTTTGAGCACTGTTGGCCACCATAAACCAGCTTGCAGAACCTTCTTGCCTATAATCTCACCAGAAAAATGGCCTCCTGTCAGTCCTGCATATGCCTCATGCAGTACAACGGGTTGTTCTTGTCTCTCTTATAGAGCACTCCCATGATAACCTAAAAGTGTCTCTTTGCAATGCCAGCCTTCTACGTTATGGCCACTATAATGCCCTAAGGCTCACACAAGGCCTCAAAGTTGCCCAATGATTATCCAAGTACACTAGGAGCTTTAGGTGAAGTAAACAATGCCAAATCTGATCTGAAACAAGGCTAGCCTAACAAGTGCAGTCTGTGCACGTACTGCAGACGTTTTTGCTACTATTGCTGATGATGGCGATGACTATGGGGTACTCAATGATACTCAATAGAGCCTCTTCAATCCCTAAAACAAGCTGTAGGTTCAACGGTTACCTTGGATATGGCTGCACTGAATCTTTGACTACTATGGATGTCTGCAAACTAAACCAAAATGGTCAGATGAAGCTTCTCGAACCAATGCTCTAATAGCAATTGAAAGGAGAGCCAAAGTGGAAGCACACGAGCAAAAGCAAGAGTGAAGCATATGTTAGCAGAGTATTTGTCAGCTCATGTGTGAGTCTGAGCTTGATCTGGGCTGGGCATTTTTATTAGGTATTTTGGGTATTTTTCTGGTGTGGCATTTTATGCCATTGGGGTATTTTATGCACCAGTCGGCCAGCATTAATGCTGTCCGACCAGCATTATTGCTCCCCACTTTTTCAGCCTATTTATACTCAGTGGCTCCTCCTCAGTCAGTCACTTCATTTCACCATCTGCAGACTCTGTGGAGAGAGGAGCCAATGCCAGTGCCCACGCAGCCAGTGACTCACTGTTGTATGCGACTGTCTCGTGTTCAGATATATGGATTCCATTTCCCGTGCATACATCTGAGTTCTCATCTGTATCGTGTTCTTTTCTTTTCTCTTTTTGTCTTGTGTTTCAGCAGTTTATTTCAGCACATGTTTATGCTTTCACCGCTACTCCACTTCTGACATGGTATCAGTTTTCAGGATTTGTGTTTCTGCTGTGTTTTCTTGCTGATTTCAGGACTATTTTGTACCCCTACTGATCAGACGACTGCTGTCGCAGCCAGGCGACTTGTTTTGGGGCTGTTTTCAGCCTGCGTTTTTTGCAGTTTTGCCATCGCCTGCTGCCTCCGCACCCTCTGCTGCCTGCGTTTTTCATCTGCAGCTGCTGGCGACAGTTTACTACCTGTTTTCTCCAGTTTACAGCCTGCGTTTTGCTGATTCAGCATCTCTTGTGGCTGGGTGACTGTTACTTCAGGCCGTTTTTGCTGTTTTTGGCAGTTTTTGACTGATTTTTTGACTTTCTACAGCAGATTTTGTCTTCTATTGATCAGATTTTGGGTTATATTGCATGTGAACTCTCTTTTTCTGTAGTCTGTGCTTGTGTTTTGGCTGTGTTTCCTCTCTAAATTCCATCTCTTCTCTACTTCTCTTCTTATCCTCTCCATATGGCTCCTCCGTGCACTTCCACTGATGATAAGTTACATGGACCTGATTATCTCACATGGAGTGCTGTCATGAAAACTTGGTTTGTGCAGAAGCGGTTATGGTACATCGTTTGTGGAGCTAATCCTCGACCTCTCCGTCCTTTTCCTCTTCCTGAAGACTTTGATGAGGACAACCATGAGGAAGCGGTGCTCACATGGGACTCGGACGATGCCCGTGCTTACTCGGCGTTGCTTCGGTGTATTTCTAAAGCGGTCTTACCGGAGGTTACCTCCTGTAGGACATCTCCTGAAGTATGGCTGAAGTTACAGCAGATGTACGAGGCACCTTCCACCATGCGGGCCGTCACACTTTATGGCCAGCTCCAGCAGATGAAGTTTGAGCCGAAAGATACTATTCAGTCTTTTCTTCTTCGTATTACGCAGGTACAGGACTAGCTTCGGCACATGCAATCTACTCTTCCTGAGGTGCATCTTGTCGGGACGGTTCTCTACAAGCTTCCCCCGGAGTTTGATGGAGTGGCCAATGCTTTGCGGGCGCAGACATCATCGACTCCTGTCAGTTTTACACATATGACCTCGATGCTTCTTAAGCATGAGGCATCCTTGAGATTACAGGGGCGGCTTCCGGCACATTATGGAGGTGAGGCTTATGTAGCTTCAGAGAGGGGTGACGGGAAGAAGAAGTCGAAGGCCCAGTGTTACCACTGTGGCAAGAAGGGACATTTGCGGAAGGACTGCAAGAAGTTAGCGGCTTCCAGGAAGAAGAAGCAGAAGACGAAGCGGGATGCTGACTCTACCGATGAGTCCTCTCCTTCATCAGACTCCGACTCCGATCCTCCGACCAAGGTGAAGTCCAAGGCGCGGAAGGGATCCTCTTCTTCGGATCGCGGGAAGGGCTTGGTGGCCCCTTCCTCGGCTGCTTTCTAGTGGTGGTGATGAGGTCATCCCTCACGACTCTCTTGTGCCAGAGAGGGAGTGTGAGCGGGTCTTCAGATGGGGCAGCCGCGCCTCATCTATACTTTTATACAGGTGCATAGGTTCCAGAGAGGGATGTCCCTGACGCATCGACTTCAGTCTGGCGGAATCAAATCCTGGAGCTGGGATTGACATCCAGGTTCATGCTGAGCTGGTTATCTGACAGAGAGCGGGAGGCTTTCGTCTGGAGCTCACATGAGGGGACACTTTGGCAGTCTGGCCAAAGGCAGGGAATCCATGGTCACCTATGTTCAGGGGCATTTTTGACAGGATGGTCTTGTATGCTACTGCGAGACATTGATGATGGACACAGAGACATGCTATGATCTTCTCTATTTTTTAGGTGTTTGGTACGATCGACATCGACATCAGGTTCTCTCCGAGGCACCTTGGTGGTGGCTTGATCACCCACTGCTTGGGTATCCATGGTTCTACTTGGTGGTTCTATGTTGTATAGTTTCTGATCCCTTTTCATTGTACTATTGTATTGTATCAGATCACCCATGATCTGAGAGAGGGTGTTAGCAGAGTATTTGTCAGCTCATATGTGAGTCTGAGCTTGATCTGGGCTGGGCATTTTTATTAGGTATTTTAGGTATTTTTCTAGTGTGGCATTTTATGCCATTGGGGTATTTTATGCACCAGTCGGCCAGCATTAATGCTGTCCGACCAGCATTATTGCTCCCCACTTTTTCAGCCTATTTATACTCAGTGGCTCCTCCTCAGTCAGTCACTTCATTTCACCATCTGCAGACTCTGTGGAGAGAGGAGCCAGTGCCAGTGCCCACGCAGCCAGTGACTCACTGTTGTATGCGACTGTCTCGTGTTCAGATATATGGATTCCATTTCCCGTGCATACATCTGAGTTCTCATCTGTATCGTGTTCTTTTCTTTTCTCTTTTTGTCTTGTGTTTCAGCAGTTTATTTCAGCACATGTTTATGCTTTCACCGCTGCTCCACTTCTAACAGCATAAGCTATGGAGGTCAAAGCTTGAGAGCAAGAGAGAGAGAGAGAGAGACATAATATGCAGGAACTTCAACAGTCACAATGTATGACCAAACTCTCTTATTCAATAGTCACTAAAAGAATAAAGAATAAGTGACAGTGATGGCCAGGCCACCACCTATAGTGCACAAGCGTAAAGGCCACTACATGTGTAGTTACTAGTAAATAATGGCAGCATAGGTACACCCACCTTATCAGAGCCGGAGTGAAAGCACATGAGCGGAAGCAAGGGCGAAGTATAAGCAATGGAGATCCAAGCTTGGGAGCGAGAGAGAGAGAGAGAGAGAGAGAGAGAGAGAGAGAGAGAGTGTGTGTGTGTGGGAACTTCAACAATCACAATGTGTAACTAGCCTTCCCTTATTCAATAGTCACTAAAAGAATAAAGAATAAGTGATAGTGATAGGCGGGCCACCACTTGCAGTGTACAAGTGTGCGGCCATTGTATGTGTAGTAAATGTGGGCAGCATAGGCACAAGTGCCCTTGTCCCAACAAAGCCATGGTACAAACTATAGCCATCTGCATTCCAATCCATGGTGACTAGTACATAGAACTAGTGATACTCCATGTGTAGTGACAATGATAATATGTGAGAGAGTGCAACCAAAGAAAATTGAACATGGAGAGGAGAAGAGAGCGAAAGAAGACAAACACTGAAGAAAAGAACTCTAATCTGAGCACAATATGAGGCTGTGAACAATCAGCACCTGCACTGTGAGAGCCACATCCATGAAGGTGCCAGATTGGTGGCAATTTAAGGGGACGACGGAGGCAATGATGTTACTGTTGAGGCAACAGGCTGCTGGAGGGTGCAAGAGGACTGAATATAGCTGCCTATGTAGGCAATAACATGGGGAACTGGCCGCCCTCTTGCCATGAAAAATGCCCAACCTTATGCACCCCAAAAATGTGGTCAACCTATTGTCCATGTAACTAGTGAAGATTCAAAATAGGCCCCTATGCTGTAAAAGATGTCACCAAGGCAGCCACATAGCAAAATCTGAAATGCACCTCATAGACCAGGCTGAAACCAGCACTATGGCATGAATCCTAGTGCATGCAAATGAAAAGACATGTCAGAGCTCCTCCAAAGAGAGCTCACAACCAGGAGATGATTGCAAATAGAGAATACTAACACATCCATGACATAACAAGCAAACTTTGTCTACAATAAGAGCAGCTTGGAATGACACCTTCCCCCTAAGGTTACAAACTAGGGCCCAACAGTCTTCTAGGTTCTCAAGCTCACATGATAAGGTGGACAAGCTGAAGAAGGCTTTTAATGGCTTTAAAAAGGAATAAGAAGATTGACACCTTTCTTAGGGAGAGGTTGAGGTATCAAAGGGCAAACTCTGATCCAAATTCATATGTCCACACTTCAACCGGTCAACATGAGGTGTGTGTGCTACATGTAGACGACCTCATACATAGGCGTGAGTGAAACCCAACAGCTCCTGTCTCCAGCAAAAGATTCACACCTGTGATGGTGAGTGTTTGACTGAGGAAGGGGGGCCTGAATAAATAGGATCAACCTGACGATGCAATCGCCCAGCCAGGAGGAGATGCAAAAATACCAAAACGCAAGTGGAACACTGCTGCCAACAGGAGAAAAATGTCACAAATGCAAGTTGGATCAGAAACGCAGGCAGCAGAGGAGCTGACATAGGCTGTATGGATGCTGACATCAGCAAACGCAGCATTAAATGCAGGTAAACAAGCCGCCTTGATCAGAACAGCAGTTGCCTGATCAGCAATGGTCAAAACAGTCCTGAAAGCTTACTCTCTTTCAGTCTATTGCATTGGGTGTCGTGCTTCACTCTCCACACTATCTACTGCACTCTCAGCTGAGCTTTGAGCCTCTCACCCTCTCACAAGAGCTGATACCGATGCCCACACAACCAGTGATTCACTGTTGAATGCAATTGTCTCATGTTGGATATATGGATTCCATTTCCCAAGCATACATATGAGTTCTCATTTGTATTGTGTTCTTCAGTGTTCCTTCTTTTCTCTCTCTTTTGTCTTGTGTTCAGCAGTTTATTTCAGCACATGTTTGTACTTCCATTGCTGCATCCACTTCTGACAAGTGTTTCACAAACGGACAAAGCACGTTGAGATCCAACACCATTTCGTTTGAGAGAACTTGGATGATATAGTCGAGGTGAAGTACTGCAAGATAGAAGACCACTTGACGGATCTCTTCACCAAAGCTCTTCCTCATGCCATTCTTCGATAGCAATTCATATTCCTAAGCCTCATGATGCATCCAATATTTGTGAGGGGATAGCAATCACTTCTTGGATATGTAGGCAAGGCAACATGGGCAAAGACCAACAAAGTAGTTTCAGGCAGTCAAGACAGCCCAAGGCAAGTGGACAGGGTTTTGGGCAATGGGTAAGTCTACACAATCAAACAATGCACTCGACCTGCCATGTGGCCAATCCGACCTGATCTGATCAATTGAACCACATTTACTAGCTGGCTGCTACGTCTCTCCTTCTTTTGTGCCTATTTATATGCACCCTATCTACTGGTCACTTTCACTTTAGTTTTGTACTAAAAGTGTGAGGTTCCAACTATTAGCATACACACATATCCTATTGTATTCTTTGGACCCTGATTGATTCACTATTCAACACTCAGTCAAAGGTAGCTTGCAAAGTCTTGGTGGATTCCATACACTGAGAGGGAGATACTCTATACTCTTTCAGTTTTTCAGTTTTCCATATTTTTCATTTTACATTTCAATTTATCATATAGACCTAGACATAATTTTGTTTTCTTCTCCCATGAGAGATGATGATACCAGTTGTATTAATTATGGTCTCATAGGCCATTTTGGCCTTCTAGAGACATTGATAGATCTCTCTCTCTCTCTCACCTCCTACGAACCACGGAGCAAAGACAAGGAGCCACCAACCAACGCACACTCAACGAATTCTACCAAATACCAGCTACCCTCCCCACCACCGAGCCCCCACCAGCCCAACCGGCCTCCTGACCCCGGGGGACCACCTTAGAAATAGCCACAGCGAGAGACAAAGCCCGGCGCCCACGCCCCGCCGGCCCCCGTCCCCGCAGAAGACACATGTCAAAGATACACGGGATACTACGCCGCCATCGGAGGGCCTTGCCCCGCCGCTTTAGTCTCTCCATGTTAGACCAACCCATGCGGGACATCCTAGGATGAACACTCCAGAAGCAGTTCCACACCGCACTGGGAGTACCTCTAGATTGTATCTAGTCCAGATATCATTTTGTACCTACTCAATTTAATTCAACATAGCATAAATGTTAGCTTCACTGGGACTTTTGAAATCTCCCAGACATTTTGTACGCAACACTTTGGTCTCATAGGCCAACTTGGCCTGTTGTAGACGTTAATATAACTCTCTCTCTCTCTCTCTCTCTCTCTCTCTCTCTCTCTCTCTCTCTCTCTCTCTCTCTCTCTCTCTCACGAGACTGGTGTGATGGGAGGATGACAAGACTGGCATAACGGGAGGCTGACGGGACTGGCGTGACGGAGACTGGCGTGACGAAGGCTGACGAGACTGGCGTGACGCTCGCATGACGGGCATGACAGGACAAATGCGGACGAGATAGGCGTGACGTTGGCATATGTGTCTGATGTGCCTGGCGTGTCGGGGACGCTTGTACTGATCATGTCTTGGAGTATGCAGTAATGCACTGGCTGGGGCTACAATCTGTATTTCTGAAGTGATTGTAAACAATGTGAAGGCATTTGGGCTAGTAAAAGATTACTAGGCTTACAAAAATTTAGTGAGGGGTTAGGGAAACCCTGAAAATTTGCAGGAATCGTAGAAATTGCTCTGATTTGACAGTACAAAGTACAAGTTGAGTGGCTTTGCACACAGTGTGTGAGAGATGGATAATGTAGACAAATACAAGCATCAAACCGTGGAAAATGAATATTTGGGAGACGAATTTCATCAAAAACTAACACAACCGTCCATGGAAGCAATGTTCAACACCCCTTCTAAGAACACACGGTACAAGACGTATGGCCGTAGGGTCCGTGATTGGACCGTCTCCCCAGCATCTAACAGGCATGGAAAGACCTCACGCACTATGAATGAAAAGAAATACGAAGAAAGTCATCTCATGATTTGCTCTGAACTAACGAATTATGAGACAAGAATTACAGAAAGAAATACGAGAGCAGATCAAAGCCGAACTGATGGTAAATCAGAGGGCAGAAATGCAAGACATGCACATAAAGATTAAGAATGACTTACAGGCACAAATGCTGTCCGAAATGCACACGTTGAAAACTGAAATGTTGAATGTTGTAGATGTCTACAAATCTGAAATCTTAGAACTGAGGGAAGAATTGAATACATTTTAGAAAAAAGAAATGAACGAGCAAGAAGAATTACAAAAAGAGAAAGCGGCTTTAAAGGCATGTGAAAGGGAGGTTCACTCATGGGCAGAATTGGCAAAGACAACACAAAAGCAAATAGAAGAAGCCAACCCATGGATTGAGGTAGTAAAAAAGAATAAGGGAACATCAGTGAACAAAATTGAAGTAATGAATGCTGCCTTGGAAGAAGAGGCTAGGAGACGGGCTAGGGTTTTACATGTAGGGGCAGTAGGATGGGAGGAGAAGAGCAGCCCACAGGTAGATGCTAAGACACTTGCTGACAAAATTGGGGCTTCTGACGTACCTATCATCAGTGCTTGGAGAGTGGGGAAAGAGGACTCTAAGTCCAAGGCTCTTATTCTTCGCTTTGGAGACAAAGAGAAAAAAAAGGCCTTCCTCTCCAAGAGGAGAGCCCTCAAGGGTGAGAAGATTTATTTGAATGAGGACCTTACCCCAACACAAATACCACATCGCAGAGAACACATGCCCAAGATATTGGAGGCTCGCAAAGAGGGAAACTGGGCTGTTTATAGGGATGGACGAGTCATCATCACTGACAAAAGGACTTCATGACGGTATGAGACCTACGAGACACTTCGGATGTCAATATGGAATTGTAATGGAGCTCTACACTTGGATGTTGGTTACTTTGAAGATAGCTTCCGAAACATAGATATAGCAATGTACACAGAAACACACCAATGTAAAGGCAGCCAACTACCGGACGTGCAGGGATACAGGTGGCAAAGTGCATTTTGTCCAGCAGCTAGAAAACCAGGAAGCACTAGGGGTTCTGGAGGTGTGGCCATACTATACTGGCAAGACCTCAAAGGGATAGTGCAAGTAATGAAAAGAGATGATGATGCACGATATTTATGGATTAGGATACATGCAGGAAGACCACGGATATATTCATTGCAATATGCTACTTTCCTCCTACAAATTCTACCTATGCCACACGAGATGGATCAACCTTTGATGTACTTTATGAGGATATCATGAGATATGCTAGCATTGGAGACATATTATTAGTAGGAGATTTCAATGTACACACTGGAGATAGACAGAGTGACTTTTATATGCACGATAATGCCATGTTCAAAGAGATCGACATAGATGAAATAGGCCTATGTAGGAGAGCCCAAGATAAAGAAGTGAGTACCTATGGGACACACCTATTGACTTTGGGAAGTGCACATAAACTAGCCATCTTTAATGGTGTGCCACAATGGCTAGGATCTGACAATTTCACATGTTGGAATCACAAAGGAGGGGCAAGTACTGTGGACTACTTGATAGGCTCACCAGCATTGATACCAGACATCCAAAACTTTAAGATATCTAAGAGACCAATTGGCATAGCAGTAGATCATGTTATTTTGACACTCATGCTCTCTTGTGTACATATGAAACATGAAACACCATGCCTCCCTAAACATCCCAAGTACTACTTTACAGATAAAACACCATGCCTCCCTAAACATCCCAAGTACTACTTTACAGATGACACGTCACATATCTACAGTGGTTCTCTGCAGACCAGTTTACATACATTGGACTTGAGTAGATCGTTGGAAGAATGTACAAGGGATTTAGCAGAGGCCATACATGGATCAGCCATGTATGCATTCCCACACACCTTACCCTGATGTAGACCCACACGATCTACTGCTCCCCAAAATAGCTAGTATGATGATGAGTGTGTAGTCACACAAGCTCGCCTACAGAGAGAAGTGGAGCTAGGCACTCAGACACATCGCCAAGCAAAGGCGTTCTTCAAACGCCTTGTTCGGAAGAAGAAACGAGACTACTTAGCGAAAGCAAAAGCAAAGATATATCAGCTATTATTGGGGTGGGATAGCAAAAGCGCAAGGAAGATGTTCCATGAAAGACAGCCCCCCATACAGATTACATCACCAGATGCATGGCTTGACTACGGGAGACAGCTGTATAACCTGCCAGGACAGCCACCTATGCAGCCCCCACAAGCTTGTAGGCCAACACAATGGTCATTCTTCACATGGAAAATGGTTAGGGATGCAATTTATAGATTACAAAATGGGAGGGCACAGGATGAAGATGGACTAGTAGCAGAACATTTCTCACATGCTTGTGACATATTAGCACCCATATTAGCACACATGTTCAATAGAAAAGTATGTGAACGTTTCCCTATGAGTTGGTCAAACAATACTATAATCCCGCTATTTAAAAATGGTGATCCCCTGATTCCTAGCAACTACAGGACTATCATGATCGGTCATACTTTGGCCAAGATATATGGATCTATATTGGAGCATGAACTCAGTGAGTGGGCTGAAATGCAAGGCAAGAGAGCACAAGGACAGGCAGGTTTCAGACGAGGATATACCACGCTGGACCATATTCTCACACTTAGAGCCATTATTGAGGAGGATCGAGACGAGGATTTATTGTTGCTTTGTAGACTTTCGCAAAGCTTTTGATACAGTGCCTCGTACACGCATCATGCAGAGATTGCAGGAAATTGGAGTACCAGAGGGTATACGATGGGGTGTCTATGCATTGTATGAGGCAGTGACAGGTCATGGACGAGCACCTGGGGGGCTATTAGAGAGGATTAACAGTACCATAGGAGTGAAACAAGGATGTCCGCTTTCACCCACATTGTTTGGTCCATACATAGATGAAGTGCTTGATTACATAGACTGAGGAGGAGGAGCTGGAGCCAGCCTGGCAGGGGTGCTGATACCGATATTACTTTATGCAGATGATATTGTTCTCATTTCAGATTCACCGGAGGGATTGCAGTGCCATATAGATGCTTTGCACATCTTCTGTAGAGATAAAGACCTCACAGTGAACTTTGGGAAGACCAAAACCATGGTTTTCAATACTTCAGCAGCATGGGTGACTAGATCTATGTACCAGTTCACATTTGGGGGAGACATACTGGAGCATGTGAGGGAATATGTCTATTTGGGAGTCACCTTCTCTGGCCCGCGTTTTTCGTTGAGAGGGGCATCAGAGGCACGTCTGGCACGTGGATATGCAGCACTAGGGGCACTTGAGAGTCAATGTGCTCAGATACAGTTCCACGAGCCCTGCACCAAACTCTAATGTTTGACACCCTAGTCACACCTACATTACTATATGGAGCAGAGGTATGGGGTTGCAGCTTGTACCACAGGCGTCTTAGTCCACTCACTGATCAGATTGGAATAGAGAGGGATTATTATGATGGTTGGTATAGCGTGGAAAGGCCATTGATCATGATGATAGCATGCATGATTAGGAGTAAGCCCTCCACCCCACATCCCATTGTCTGAGCAGAGCTAGGGGCAACACCTATACTTACAGAGGCACTCTTCAGGGCAGTGACCTTTTGGCACAGACTATGGGAATTTCCACACCATAGATACTCTAGATTGGCACTAACCTCATCTAGACAACTAGCAACTGAAGGTGAGAAGAACTGTTGGTTTTCACGGATGACTATTTGGATGAGCCTACATGGTTTGGATATTGATTGTCTTCCACCTTTGGAATATAGCCTTGACTGCCCTATACTTTCTCTCAGCCGATCAGAGTTGAACCAGGTGATCAGAGCTGATATCTTGAGGATTGAGACAGCAAGGACATGGATCCATCCACCACTCCCTCTAGGATCGAGGATGGAGTTCTACAGGAGTCATTTCTCGTGTCTCTCTGATGATGGTGCCAGCATATATGGACACTCATCTCTCCCATAGCGTACGAGTTGCTATCGGACAGATTCGCACCTCCTCACATAGGCTTCAAATGGAGACAGGCAAATGGATAAATACCCTAGCAGAGGATAGGACTTGCCAGCTCTGTGGTCGAGAGCCTGAGACGGAGGAGCACTACATATGCACATGCACAGTATACTATGACATACGAGGACGGTACCACTGCCTCTTCCGTGATGGATTTGGACCCCTTTGTCGCATCATGGACTACGAGGACCAGAGATGCCTAGATCTTTTCCTCCTGGAGCTCGAGAGGCGCCGAACTACACTACTACGAGACAGGAGGCCAACTCACCCAGAGGGACACACACAAAGAGCAGTGACAAACTTCTTCTACAGAGCCGACCCTACTGACACTACCAACCTAGCAGAGACAGAGCCACCCCACCAAACACCTTACAGGCCACACCGTGGCGTCACATTGGATAGAGCCACTTTCCTTCGTCGAGCACAACGACCCCTCTACCAGGACCATGTTCGAGGAGGCCACACCACAGTCGGATTAGAGCCATTATCACGAGACACCGCAGACTCACCACCAAGCATATCAGTGAAGCAACTAGGGACCGCATCGTAGCTGAGATCATGTGCAAATCTTGAGATCAACTACAGCCCATAGTCCCCACCACACTTTTGTACATGGTTCTATCAGATCTGGTTCTCCTTTCCTTTCCTTTTCTTTTCTATCGATGGATAACACTACACATGGTTCAACCCTAGTATAGTCCCATCATATAGTTATTTTCAGTATTGTTTCGTAGGCCACCCACTTATTCGTAATGTTATCTTTACCTCACTGATGAGATGACATTAGACATGGATGTACTCTGGATTTTGTCTCATAGGCCACATTGGCCTTATGTAGATGTTAATATATCTTTCTTTCTTTCTTTCTTCTTCTCTCCATGTTTAGCATCTACACCCATCCATGCATTCGCTTCCACATCCGTGCACTCTAACAGGTATTGACATTCTATTGCTAAGCCAACAAGAAGGTAAACATTAGAGGAAGGTAGATGGAGGAGCCTTATTTTAGAGAGATCAATCTAACAAGGCCACCCATTTGCCATGCTCTTGCTATTTCTTTTGGTAAAGATGTCATGCTTCCTCCACCCTAAGCCACAAAATTGAGGTACGTGAGATAAAAGTGAAAATGAGCTTTTTGGTTTGAAGTATGGAGATGATGCACCTTTATATGCGAAGGATGATCCTGGAGAGGGTTCAACTCTGCCTAGAAGTTTTCTATATAGCAAGAGGTACAAAGTTCGATTGTCATAACTCAATTGGTTTCTTGATAGACTCGGACTCTAGCATAGGTTGGTGGGAAGTCCCTTAAGTTTCAAATGAAGACAAACTATCAGTACCTTTGGTATTCGACTATGCATTTGTATAAAAATTGACTATCTAGACTCTTTTTTGGAACACAAAGTTGTTCTAATTGCATTCAAAATGGTCCCAAAAGCTGGCCTGAATTCTTTAACTTTTAAAAGAGAAAAAGAATCTATCCCAAAACTCAAAAAAACAATCCCATGCCAACATTGGGCTAGAAGAGGGAAGATAAGAAGCAACCCTTGCTTGTTGCCAAGGTGCAGCCTTGCCCCTTTTTGCTGGAGTGCAGCAAACTTCCAGCCTGATCACCACTATCTCCTGCATGTGATGCCTACTCTCCAACCAGATTGTGGGTGCACACAATTTGTTCTAGCTGCCTCTCCATCGCCATTGTGGCTTGATGAAGCTCCTTCATGACTTTTTTTCCCACATGATAGCCTGTCCTCATGCATTGTTTCTTTTTCTCTATAAGCTTTGTGCAAAAAGATGTCAACCCATATTTTTGTTTAAAAGCATGCTGGGACAACTTTAAAAGCAGTCATGTCTTTGTTGGAAAAATCCACTTGCAAAGGAGAAATAGTCATGGCAAAAGTTCTTCTAAAAAAATACTTGCCTGTAGATAATAAACACAATCATATAGCAATGCACATACTGATAAGGGAACTCAGTAGGGTTCATGGGTAGCTTAGAGACAATGAACACTAAAGGTGAATGAAGAATGATAAATAAATACAATGCTCATGCAATAGACACACTATGCAAGGTGAATACTGAACCTCGAACTCCCATGTCTCTAGGATCAAGGCAAAGCCCATGTCTCAACGATCGTGGAGAGTGTACTATCCTTTGTACAGATCCCAAAACACAATAGATAGCCTCTGAAAGTGTATAGCAGCAACAAGCACAGATCTGGAGAGACTGGATCAGTGCCAATGACTAGGACAGCTTGAACAATAGGCAGCATGCTGAAAAGAGTCTGAATGAGGTGGGCAGCTGCAGCAGACTGAAAATGCAGCTGTTGATGATGACATGGCAGGCTGGTGAAAGCTGGAAGCTGCAAACACAAGCTGGTACAGGTCATACAGCAGCAAACACAGGAGTAGAAGGTCGCTCAGCTCATGGCGATGGCTGCCAGTAGTAGCAGCACGCTGGAAAACTGCCACCATCAGCTATACGCAGCAGACGGAGGGCTGGATGCAAGCGCTTGGCTGTAGATAGCAGCTCAAACTGAGATGTCCTCCGGAAAATGGGGTGTGGACAGCAAAGACAAGGCGCCAATGATCTGCAAAACAAGGATGGGCCGAGTGGTGGGCAGCCTCTCTGTTTACATACAAGTGGATCCTCCCAAATTAGGGTTTGGCTTAAGGGACAATGACACTCTAAGAATGCATTTCTTTTCAATGAAAGTTTGCTAATTTGAGTTTTGGGGCTGTAATAAAGAGCTTATCAGTTTATGATGCATTTTTTAGCTCAACAATTGGCCCACAAATTGAAGGGGAGAAACATGACCGCAATTTTCTTTCTCTTTCTCTTTCTCTGCAACCACCATCAACAAAAAATCATGGAGTTAGCTCACCATGCCTTGTCTCAAATTATCTCCATTCTTGAATTTCTTTGATACCATTGTAAATACCCCCATTCCCAAGCAACTCCAAGAAATTGAAGACTGGCTAGTTTGGGAAAAATACCCACCCAAAGGAGAAACAACCAACAAATATGGCAAAATCTAAGCCACAAATCGAAGAAGATAAAAACAATATTTTGATTTTCTCTATATTTCTTTTTTTCTGCAACACCCATCACAACAAAAATCTTGGAACATGCTCACAACGTTTTCTCGAATTGTCTCTTTTCTTTAGTTTCTTTGATACCATCGTAATGAACCCAGTCTCCTGGAAATGGAAGACGTGGAACGATGAAAAACCTTAACCCTAAATAGTAGAAGATAGCACGCACAACCTCACCCAATTGTGATAATCTAGATCCAATCATCACCACAATCATAGCACCCTAATTCATACACAGTTGGGCCACAACTCATGTGGAGAGCCCATTAGCTTGTCTAGGCTCCCGCACCCTGGCTCACACTCTTGCATCTGTTCCTATGATAATTCACTCTTGATTCACACCCTCACTCCAATAAAGTTATCCCAATGGTATAAAACCAATGTTGAAAAGCATAAAAATCCAGATTGTATTGTAACAATGATGGTGGTGTAGGAGGAAGACGGTTTCCAAGCAGCAGCAGCTCATGCACTTAATGCCCTTCTCCTAATAGCTGATGTGTATGTAAGAGGCAAATTCTTTTTCGAGATTGGGTGAAAAAATAATTCTTTCCCTCATTTTGGTAGTTAGTCAAAGTTCATCTCTCAGTTAAAAAAACAGAAAGATGATAAATAGTTTAATTTTAACAAAAAAATCATCTAACAAGTTATGCAAAAATAATGCAAAACTAAGGGTTCAGGTTTTTTTGTCATCCTACCAGACTTTTGGCGTGTTGCATTGCAAGCAAGGCAGCAATAAAAAATGTCTGTGGCATCATAAAGAAATTTCAAATAAGTCAAGCAAGATACTAAGCACATGGTCAAGAACAATACCTTAAGATAAACATCACAATAAAAATGCACAAACAAACTCGCTCAGGATCCAATTGAACTTTCAAGAAAGCATGGCTCACCTTGTCACCAATCTCAGATACAAAAATCAATGCAAATGCAGCTGCAAATCCTGACTTTGCAACTGCTTTAACAAAAGCTGCTGGACCACCACCTGCCCATGTCACTGCAACACCAACTAAGGTTGTCACACCAATCAAAGCTGCAACAGTTATGGCCAGTTGCAAAACACCTTTCTGTTTCTTCCTGGAAAACAATGCATGCCAGTGAGGATGTAAAATCAATGATAATATGGCAGCTTCCAATCCACCTTTCCATAAAATCTTGAAAAAAATATCCTCTTAGCTAACTTTGTTATATTGGATCATTGACAGTAACATTATCAAATGAGAGCAAATAGAAACAAACAGGAAAAAAAGAGTTGAAACAGAATAGACATGATGAAATCTCATGATAAAAAAGGGTAACTGAGCCATGAATACAACAAGTTTGTTTTCTAGTGAAGGATTTAATGATAGCATGTTTTCTTCATTGACAATAATGCTTTGTGATATTAAAGTGTGGTGAATTGAGGTGCTTCATATCTTTCGATTGAACCCATATTGGTTGGACATTTACATATTTGGTGAAAATCACCAAAATGGTGAACAACCTTAGGGAAACTAAGGGGATATTATTTAATTAATGAAAGTGGGAAGGCCTGAACAGATAAGCTACCCAACAAAGTCATGCAATGTAAGTTTTCATGGAAGAAGAAGATGAATGAAGATTAGAGAAGAAGTTCTCTTGCTGTCCAATTTCAGTGCATTCACTTTGTCATTAATTACACACGATAATCTGCCGTTTATTCAATCTTAATGGTCCTGAATTTGGTCTTCATAATTCTGAAAATTCCAACAAATAGTATCGGATCATCTATTTATTGTGATTCTATGTAGAGAGGGGCTGTGAAAGGAATAAGAAGAAGAATTCATGTCAAAAAAACGAATGAAGAAAAAGAGTCAATCCAGTCTCGAATTCTGCCCATGATAGAAGTGATGCAAAAGAAAGATGATTGGTCAAAATCTTCAGAAGTGTAGTTACTTTAGGCAATCATCACGGTAATCAACTGATTCTGAAGCAATGAATTAGATCATTTCAAGGTAGGCATGAACCATGAATCAGATCGTCTCAGAGTGGCCTCCATATTTCAACAAGGTGTGAACCATGAATTAGATCGTTTCAAGGGCAGGTGATACATTTCAACACGTACAATGAGAACTGAAGGCATTGGGAGGCAATTCAAAGGCAACAGTGTCAAGTTTTCATCCCTCAGATGTCACGTACGTACGTCGAGTGTGATGACATCAGGGTGTCAGCATTTCCACGTCAAAAAGCCACGATGAAAGCACGTGATGGTGTCCAATCAAATTTGTGAATATCTAAACGTGAAAATTCAAAATAAAACTCTTTGTCCACTAATATCTTAAACAACACAACTGGATTAAAATATGGTATCCAAAAGCCCTGAAGAGCAAGCCCAGTGTTAATCTCAATATTTATTTATTTGTGTTAATTCCACGTTGACAAAAAGTATGGAGAGAAACAGTCGGCATCCTTCATTGTAATGCTGGTAAAATGTTATTCCTCGTCTTTCTTGACTTGCTTGCTAAAGATGGGGTAGAAGTTGGAGGTAACATTACTACTGTCTAAGAGTAGCAAGCCTAATGGTTAAAATTACCAAATTTGGAAGTTCAAGATGAGGAACTTGCTGGTGAAAATGAAGGATTTGTGGGATATGACCATGGGAGATGAAAGAAAACCTCTTGCACCAATAAAGAAGTCAGCCTTGAAGGGCAAAACCGGCAATGGGCATGATCTCCCTCTCTCCACCAGGATGAGTATTCGCAAGTGCAAGACTGA
Organism: Lygodium microphyllum; assembly: GCF_053477565.2. Taxonomy (NCBI): domain Eukaryota; kingdom Viridiplantae; phylum Streptophyta; class Polypodiopsida; order Schizaeales; family Lygodiaceae; genus Lygodium; species Lygodium microphyllum. Next base: position 9,501,510 of record NC_141149.1, on the reverse strand, counting down.
GGAGGGAGCCTACCTACGTAGGCAAAAAGTATGCCCAAGTGGATGACCAATCAGCCAGCCCAAAACTGGTCGCCTAAACACAAGTCGGCCAGCTAAAAAACGTATGGCACAAAATAATAAATGCTTGAAAAACATAGACCCTAAACCATGAGATGTACAATCTCCTAACAATCTTGAATGAGTAAAGACCACATCATCTTCAGTTTCTGAAATTTACTTCTTATTTCTATATTTATTTCTTTTAGTACTTCGTTTGAGTCTAGCCATAAGTCTTTACATTAAATTCACTAGTTACATATACTCTGATCGTCCGTTTAATTGTATTGCTTGATGAGATATCATTATAATTGTACTATATGCTTAGGTCTAATAGGCCACCTTGGCATTTTGCAGACATTGATCTCTCTCATATGTGGATTTCACCCAAACAAACCCTCCCCCGAAGATGTCATACTATAGGGACCACTTTCTAAGGACTATAGCAAATGGTCTTAACAAGAAACCTAGCTACTTAGAAATACGCACGAGATATGAGATGGGAGTAGCCATTGACTAACTAAAGGTCTCTTCTCACCAACTAGAAATTGAGACAAGGAGCAGCCTGTATCCCTAGCAATGAGATACTTAATAGACTATGCCAAGAGGAGGTGGAGAGTGAGGAGCACTACATATGCAAATGCCGAGCCTACAAAACAATCCAGGCGAGATACCCTACACTATTCAAAGGGGACACCTCTGTTAGACTAGTACCTAATACTAGTCATGAAGTCCCCAAATTTACAACACCTAGGTAAGTTCCTCCTTGAAATTTAGAGGTTCCACACATCATTACTCCAATCGAGCACTGTACAGAGGCAAGGGGAGATGATCAGAACTCACAAGCTTTTTTCAAACAAGGACCACACACAACACCCCCACACAAAGAGGGGTGACACTCCAAAGAGCTAAGGAGATTAGAGCCACACGCCGACTAAGGATGCAAAAATAACAAATACAGGGATTAAACCAAAGAGATATGATGAAGATCCATCAGCAGCACGAGCAACACCTAGTAGAACTAAGATACAAGTCTAGATGCTATCCATACACCATCTCATCAGGGATGTATCATATACTATACTCACCCATCAATCCTCTCTAGATGGAATTAGATAGGATTGCCCCACATGGTTAAATCCTTCACACACAGTAGCTCATCATCCAGTCATATAGCTAACATTAGTGCTCTATCCACCTACCCCTCTTATCTCTATATCCAAATTGTATTGTAAATCATCTTGCACTTTCCTTTTCATTGTATATCACATCTTTCACTTTGCATGATACACTTTGATACCAATGACTACCAATGTACATGGTCTTGTCTTGTAGGCCGTTTTCAGCCTTAGTGTAGAGTAAGCGGAAGCACAGAGAGAGAGAGAGAGCCAACACATTAGTCGAGGTGCTCAATAGTACTCAACCGAACTGAAGAGTGCTGAACAGTGAGATAGTGTGAGACTGAGTCGACGGATAGGTATGTACCAATGTGGTACACAAAGAATAAAAGAATGTATTTATACTTAGGGTATGGTACACTTACACCCACTAGGGTGAGTTCACGTGTGTGAAGTAATATATACACAGGAGAGCATAAAGGGCCTTTACACCCAACAACCTCCCACTTAAAGATCCGAAGCGAACCTTTAGCCAACTCCCACGAGTCTAATGCAATGCTCATGTTGAGTGTTTGCAAGACTTTTAGTGAGAACATCTACAGGGTTATCCTATGATTTGATCTTAGTCAGGGTGACTAGACCATTATCCAAAAATTGTCTGATAAAATGATACCAAACATCAATATGTTTGGTACGTGCATGGAACATAGCATTCTTAGACAAGCATAAAGCCCTCTGGCTATCACATCTAAGTACAGGTGTTTTGGTGGGCAGCCCAAAATCCTTGACCAAACGACCAAGCCAAATTGCTTCTTTTGAAGCTTCAGTGGCTGAAATATATTCAGCCTCAATGGTAGAGAGTGCCAGTATTTTTTCCAATCTAGAGTACCAAGAAACCACCCCACCAGTCAAGGTAAAGATGTACCCGCTTGTAGACTTGTGAATATCCAAGTCACCTGCCATGTTTGCATCACAATACCCCTGCAGATCTAACATACCCTTGCCATAGCAAATACATTTTCTTTGTGTGCCCTTAAGGTACCGTAAGATAGATTTCACTGCTTCCCAATATGCTTTGCCAGGATTTGACATAAACCTGCTTACAACTCCCACTGCATAGGCAATGTCATGTCTAGTGGCAACCATAGCATACATGAGTGATCCACAAGCTGAGGCATAAGAAACACCCTTCATAGAACTAGCTGCCTTATCATCTTTTGGGCAATCTACTTTGCTAAGCTTAAGATAAGGTGGAAAAGGTACACCAAGAGGCTTAGCATCAGCCATAGAAAAGTGATCAAGTACTTTGCTAATGTACTTTTCTTGTGAGAGAAATAAGAGTTGTTGCTCTCTATCTCATGTTACACACATGCCCAAAATATGTTCAACTGCACCCAAATCCTTCATGGGAAAGGCTGAATTCAGCTGTCTTTTCAATGCATTAAACTGGCTTTTATTCTTACCAGCAATAAGCATATCATCCACATAAAGCACAAGTATAATAAGGCTTCCATCATCAGCCTTCTTAATATATAAGCAATGATCTACACTACTCCTTTTAAATCCATGTGAAAGCATGAAGGCATTAAACTTTTTATACCATTGTCTAGGAGCTTGTTTCAAGCCATACAAGCTTCTTTTAAGCTTGCATACCAAATGCGCCTTTCCTTGTATAACAAAGCCTTCAAGTTGTTTCATGTACAACTCTTCTTCCAAATCACCATGTAGAAATGTTGTTCTAACATTTATTTGATTAAGTTCGAGATCCATAGATGCTACAATGCAAATAACACTCGAAGAGTGGTCATTTTGACAACAGGGGAAAACACTTCCTAAAAATCAATGCCCTCCTTTAGTGTATAGCCCTTAGCCACAAGTCTGGCTTTGTATTTGGGTTTGCTATCCACACATTTGATTTTATAGACCCATTTGTTAGGAATGGCTTTCCTATCCTTGGGCAATGTAACCAAATCCCAAGTATCATTCTGATACAATGACTTCATTTCTTCATGTATAGCTAGCTCCCACTTTTTCTTTAATTCACATGATAAGGCCTCTTTATACATAAGAGACTCACCTTAATCTATGAGTAAAATGCAGTCCAAAGAATGATCAAATCTTTGTATAGGACTTCTAACACATGTAGACCTTACCCAATGATCTGTGTTATCAAGTAATGGATCCACATCCAAGGGAATGTCAATGACCTCATTGTTTGGCTATTGAACTGCATGTTCAAGTTGCTGTAATACAATTTCAAGATGTAATTCATTTTCAGCATGCTGATTTTGGTGCTCAAGCTAATGTTCAGCATCCCCTTGCTGCCCATTTTCATCTAGCTCAATAATGATACGTTGATTGTCATACTCAGCATCAAAAGGAGCTGCATTTTCAGTGGCTAATGGCTACTCAAGTAACTGATCATGCTGTAATTTAACTTTCTTTTTGTTTGAGTCATTAGATGTGACATTTTTCAGCAGCTTTGACTCATTAAATACCACATCCCGACTACGTAGCACCTTTTTCATACTTGGAACCCAAACTCTATAGCCTATTTCACATTCATTGCCATAACCCATGAAGATGCCTCTATGAGATTTCATGTCAAGTTTGGTTCTGTTATCAACAGGTACATGTACATAGCATTCGCAGCCAAAGACCCTTAAGTAGTCATATGAAGCAGATTTGCCATACCAAACCTCTTCAGGGATACCACTTTCAAGTGCACAATGTGGAGATTGGTTGCAAATATGCACCGCGGTTTTAAGTGCCTCTCTCCAAAACGATTGCGAGGGATTAGTTGTGGACAGCATGCACCGAATCTTATCACATAACATACGATTCATTCGCTCAGCCACACCATTAGATGATGGATTGTAAGGAGCTGTAAGCTCCCATTTAATCCCATTGACATCACAAAACTTATTGAATTCTTTAGATACATACTCTCCCCCGTTATCTGTTCTTAAACATTTTAATTTTAAGCCTTTTTGAGTGTTAACCAATGCATAAAACCTTTTAAAAAGAATTCAATGCTTCATTTTTCTGCTTACGCAAGTAAACCCATAGTTTTCTAGAATGGTCATCAATAAAAGACAAAATAACGGAAACCGCTATGAGTTTTTATTGGCATGGTGTATATATCAAAGTGGACTAAATCCAAGATACATGACTTCCTAGAGGCTCCATGAGAGTATGGACTCTTTACATGTTTACCAAGAATACAATCATCACAAAAGTCAAGCTTTGAGTTTTTCACATCAACTCTTCCAAGTGAAGAAAGTGTCTCCAAACCCTTTTGGCTCGTGTCCAAGACGCTTGTGCCATAACTCCATGTGTGACTATACTTCAGCAACTGCAACAAATTTTCCAAGAAGTGCCTTGCAGTAGAGATAATATAGTTCCCTTTTTACCACCTCTAGTGACTAGCATAGACCCTTTCTGTATTTTCCACATTCCACCACCAAAAGTAATGAAGTAACCTTTGTTGTCTAGCTGCCCAACACAAAGCAAGCTCTTCTTGATGCCAAGTGCATACCTAACATCATGAAGAATCAATTCCTGACCATTTTCTAGAGCTAGGTGTATAGTGCCCATTCCCTCAATATCACATGCATGTTTGTTGCCAAGGTAGAATTTTCCAAGATTACCTTATGCATAAGTAGAAAAACACTCCAAAGATGGAATTACATGAAATGAAGCACCGCTGTCAACAATCCACGATTGTCACAAACCATCATGAGCTGACAACAAAGCATCTATCACATCTATTTTAGTGATATGCATGTCCTCCACTGTCATAGCAAGCGGATTTGAAAATGCAACCAACAAATCAACATCTTTATCCTCTTCTATTTCCTCAATAACAATACTAGATATCACATTTGCTTTTTCTATCTCTTTGTTAGCCTACTTCTTGCGTTCTTGTTCCTTTTTAAAGTACCTGCAATCGTGCTTTTTATGCCCTTTGCAACCATATTGATAACAAGTTACATCTTGCTGTTTTCCTTGCTTTTGCTGCGATTTTTATTTTTATTTGCGACTTTTATTTTTATTTGCAGCATTAGATCTTTTTTCAGTTCTTCCTCTTACATTGTAGGCTGATCCACTGTTTTTTCCACTTGCCTTGCGTCTAGTCTCTTCATTTAGAATAGAACCACGCATACCATCAAATGTCAAGTTGGGGTTATTGCTCAATGACACAACCAATGCTTCCCATGAATCGGGCAAGATCATGAGCAAGAAAATAGCCCTCAATTTAGGATCAAAAGCTGGCAAACATGCATCCTGTAACTCACTCAAAATACCAATGAAAGCATTCAAATACTCTAAGGCAGATTTGGACTCATCAAGCTTCAAGTTTAACAACTTCCGCATGAGATGTACCTGATTGACAGGAGTTGTATTCTCATAAGTAGACTTAAGTTTCTCCCAAACTACATAGGCAATATCAAGCCCATTTATATCAACCAAGATATCATCTGTGACGGCCATTTTAATGTAAGTAATGGCCTTTTTATTCATTTTAGCCCAATCCTTATCTGACAAAGCAACAGGCTTATGTTTTGCCAAAGCATAATCACAATCCTTTAGAAAGAGTATACCCTACATACAATCTTTCCAAAGATCAAAACCATTGCCATCGAGTTTACAAATCTCAAAGAGATTCTTTGTGTCAAATGTAGATGCACTGCCAACCATCTTCAGCAATACACGACTGCAATGAAGGGCTGAATGCTTTCAGCCAATAGCAAGGTTGCTGAACTGTAACAGCAAGTACACACTCTTGTATTTCCAAGGTGTCCAAGAAGCAAATGTTTAGCTGCAATTTCAGTCTCAAATACTGATTACAGCATATACATGAATCAAAACTGATACATTTGCATTAAAGACATCTCCCACTTCAGTAATACGTCACCATAATATCCAAATGATGTATTTACCACTATTTCACTGCATAGTGAGTATTCAGCAATACATATACCAAGAGAAGCTGCCCTTTTTCAACATTTGAAGCATCCGAAGCTCAAAAAAACTCCCACTCAGCAGTGAATCTGCTGCAAATTTCACTGTCCAGTCTCAAATTGACTTAAAATACATCACCAAAGTGAAAAGCCCCAAAATTTTTGCAATGAATCTACTCCAATTGCATTAATACATCTTCCCGAGCATTAAGTTTGGATAAATGTTGCAGAAATTTCACGAATTCTGCAAAAGCCCCAATTTTTGGGGTCTAAGAGTGCACAAATTTTCAAGAAATTGGCCCAACCAAGTGAGAATTTCACTTGCATCTGAAAATTCCCAAAATTTCTGAGACACCCGTGTACTCAATGTCTGCAATTTATGGATCAAGGATCACTGAAACACGTGTCCAGCACCAAATTAGGGAAAAGAGCCAAATTTTGAGGAGTAAATTTACACAGATTCATGCTTTGTGCTTGCTCGCGTGAATACCCGAGAGAGAAGAGAATAAAACAAAGTGAAAATTTTCTGAATATTTAAAGGAAAATAATGTGCCATTGACCCGCCCGTCTGACGGACATCGATAAGTGCAATCGCGTGACCTATCGGTACCTTGTCACCCATCGGAATTTGTCACCTATCGCGCTGACCTGAAGCCCCACAGCACTGGCTTGATCCATCGTGAAGTCATGCCCGACCTGTCATGCAGTCTTCGCCTCGCCCCCCATCGACCACCAGTCAGTTACACCTACAGCAGGCGTTAACACAACTGGCGCGTGTTGGTCCCAATGATGACGATTGCACTATCAGCAATGACTACCGGTCGCGATTGCCTACTTGCGTGAACCATCAACTCTCATACCAGTTTGTAGAGTAGAAGCGGAAGCACAAAGAGAGAGAGAAACACACACACACACACACAGAGCAAGCACATTAATACAATTACCTTTTACGGGAAAAAAAAAAGAGAGAGCAAGCACATTAGTCGAGGTGCTCAATAGTACTGAACTAAATTGAATAGTGTTGAACAGTGAGATAGTGTGAGAGTGAGTCAATGGATAGGTGTGTACTAGTGTGGTACACACAAAGAATAAAAGAATGTATTTATATTTAGGGTACGGTACACTTACACCCACTAGGGTGAGTTCACATGTGTGAAGTAATATATGCACGGGACAACGTAAATGGCTATTACACCCAACACTTAGTAGGGGCAAAAAACAAAGGACTCAAAGGGCCCATGTCTAGCTAAGCATGCAAGAGTAATTTTTAGCGACACCACCATTTAGCATGACCTGCAAAAAGGCATCAGAACTCAGATTGCGTATCAAATGAGACATTCATGCACCCAAACCCATGATATGCATAAGCTCTGCAACCAAGGACCAATCCAAGTAATCAAAGGCCTTTCCAAATCTAGTAGAATAAATACCACCTTCTAATTGGAGTGCTTTGCATAGTTAGTACCCATTTACGCATTCAACACATTATGCAAAATGTTTTTGCCTTTGATGAATCCATACTGATGGGGATGCATGATGCTATGGAGATGTTTGTGCAAGTAAGTAGCCATCTTTTGAGAAAATTTTATACATGGAGCCCATCAAAGAGATTTGTCTCTAATGTTTCAACATTGATGCAAAAAGGGCACTTTTGGAATCAATTTGATAACTCTTTCCTTTCATAATGTAGACATAGCCCCCCGTCTCCCAAACTTGTTGACACATGATTGTTGTCAAGAGTTTAACCAAGCAAGTAGCATAAGCCTCCATGATTTCATTAGTGAGGCCTTCCCAACTAGGACTTTTATTCACAAGAAAATGCAACAAGACATTCATAACCTAAATCTGGAGGGCACCATATACTACTAAGGCGAAGGGACTGTTGCCATGATGCAATCAGGTGGGTAAGAAGAAAAGACTTTGGAGTTTTAAATGGTTGAGTGGGATTCACAATATTCCACTAGGAGGCCTAGAATGTAGTGCGCCCATGTGAAATGCCAACCTCTTCTATAAAAAACCTAGCAATATCGGTCCAAGGGTGATGTTGAATACACAAGGCCTATAAAAGAGCAAACCTTAAACCCGTCATGTGGATTTTAAAATCCAATAGGGAAGCACCACCCAACCTTTTTGGCATAGTAACATGTTTCCAAGATACCCACATGTGGCCCATTCGATTCCTTGCTTTTTGTAGAGCATAAGTACAAGATTACATGGTTACAATATATAGGATGGCTCCAGGTCATTGTGCTTAAAATCTGACACATCACAGTCAAAGTACAAAGGAAGCAAAGTGATTAAAGGGCGGCAGAAGAAACTACAACATGCCAAGCAAGCAAATCCTATCACAAGAGAATACATGTTAACTCAATCAAGTCGAGCTGCCAATGAAGACGTGATTTCAAGCGAACTATATGACTTTGCACTCCCGATGAAGCATCAAAAATGAATGCATTCCTCATGGTCCATATATGCCAACAACCCCAGAATGTAAGAAAGAAAAGAGCACTTTCATATCAGCTTGCATGGGGTCCACAAACTTGGGATGTCCAAAGACCCAGTCCTTTGTAAGTATTGATAGCCCAACCACTCGGAACCAAATGGCTGATAGTAGTGACCAAACCTTCCGCACCACCGAGCAAGTAAGGAACTGATGACCAGGTGTTTCTATTGACATCTGACAAAACAAGCAACAACCATTGGACATCCTTTGCTTGGAGAGCGCATTACCACCCACCCCGCTTGGCCCTTCTAGAGACCCCAAGTGGTATTGCCTTTCTGGACAAGCCAATCCTTATCGCATATAAGCAAATGATATATCTAATTGACTAAAGCGCGACCCAAAAGCAACCGACCATTAATCATTCAATCCTGCCAAGGGGCCTCCTGGTCCAAAGAGGGAAGAGGTTGCATGGCCCATAACTAGGTGGAGATGGCATTCCACAAATTGCAATAGCCCCAAGGAATACAAAAGTAGCGTCAAACTGATCTAAAGGATATAACAGCCCAACTAACAAGTAGAAAAGCATTAGTAATAGTGAGGAGTCCCAAGCGTGCCATCCTATTTAACATCAACCTTGGTTCCTATTTGCCTTGGCAAGAGAGAACCTTTGAAACCACCAGCATTTCCACTCTTAGGGAGTTTGCCACCTCCCGATCTGAAGGTGGGTGCGAAGAAGATTTAGTAAGGACCGATCTCCATGAGTGGACCAAATGATTCAACAACATAGAAGACTTAAGATGGAAAGGCTAATCAGCATTAACCACATGTCATCGTGAGGCAGAAATCCTAGTATTCTCATTCTTAATACCCTAAGCCTCCAGGAAAAACATGGCAATCAAAGACCAAGGTTGCCTACCCTTGCATAAGGCCTGGAGGCTAGAACAATGACCAATGGAGAGCAATCATATGTAACTCCAAGTCCAAAACAGCCTCACCACCCATTCTTTTGGGAGTGCAAATGTGTTGCCAAGAGATCCAGGAGATACCCATCCATGTAGAATCTTTTTTCCACAGCAAAAAACAGACAGGTTAAGTAATTTTCCATAAATGAGACTTCGGCCAAGGAAGCAAGGGAAGGTAATATGAAACCATCCGTATCATGATTGTCTACACTATTTTTAATCTCACATGGAAAGGCCAAGCTTGTGATTTTCAATACACAAACTTATCCATGATACCAAGGAAATCCAATCCATTAGCACTTTAGGCGAAACCTATGTCCCAAAGGATAGCCCAAGTGCCTGAAAACAGAGCCTTTAAGCACCACCTCACCTTGCCAACTCAAGGCCCAAAGATTGCTCTTAGTGCAACTTATGAGGGCCGATTTAGATGCATTAATGTGTAGTTCCAAGGCAAGGGCAAAGAAGTCACATGTGGCCATTGCACTTCAAATATTATCCGGATCAGCCTTCACAAACATGAAGGTGTTGTATGCCAAGGTCTGCCCCACATACTGTTCTTGTGAAGGGAGAGAGAGAGCCCGACAACCTCACCATTAGTCATCGCTAGACAAGACAACATCATCCGAATGAGGTGAGTGACACACCAACTCTCTTTTTTCTTTTCATGAATAAATGTATATTAAGGTTGGAATATTTACATCCAGCCTTCAACCAATCCAAACAAAAAGGATACAAGTCTCACATTAGGTCTACTAGCCAACCATGAAAATCCTATCAAGCACAAGTCAAATCCTAAAGGCTACTATAAAATAACACACAAATATTGTGCTGACTATAGAACTAGAGTAGAGCAAACAATATCAAACCAAGGAGCAGCCACGTCAAGGACCACATTTGCTAAAATCATGAAAGAAATCTGCGGCCTGCCATAAATTTATCTGTAATATTTCCGCGTACCGTACCGTAAATATTAACTTTCTGTATACCGTGTAAACCCTGTGAAAAGGGTATCTCTTGCATTGAAATTGTTGACGGCGTAATGTGTGACCCGCGCGCGTGAAATGGGGTCCTCTGCAAATGGTAAATTGAACCGGGGGATAAAAACCGCTAACTGCACGAAAACACCCTCTTGGGAGGGGCAATTCAATTAAATTGATTGCAAATTTTTTTTATGTATTTATCCCTTTCCCCCAGCCGATGCACGGCTGGAGGGAAGGGAGTATGTGGGGGGGATGGGAAGGTGGGGGTTTGCATGGGCAGTTTCCCCCACGTGGGGGAAGACCCACTCCCCACCCCCACGGCCTATAAAAACACCCCCTTGATGGGGGGGGTGGCTTAAGGGAGAAGACTGGAGAGGACTCTGTGGGGAGAGAAGAGGAGGAAGTCGTGTGCTTAAGGAGGGAGAGGAGGGGCAAAGACTCTGAGAGGAGGAGGAGAGGCCGTCGTGGGAAGCCGCCAGATCGCCAGCCGATTGCTGCCGCCCAGTCCAGCCTGGCCGCCGCTGCCACGGTCCGCCGTGCTGCTGCCGCCATCGAACGCAGCTGTCGCCAGCCCCGCCGACCATTCTGCCGCCTGTCCACCGTCCAGATTCGAGCCGCCGACACGTCGTCCACGACACCTCCTTTCCCCACGTAGAGTTGAAGAAAAAGAAGCTCCTTTGGAAGCTTCTTAGAAGCTTCCATAGGGGGGGCCTCCCTAGACCCCCTTCCCACGACCCAAAATCTCCTATCCTTTGTCACCCATTTTAAGGGCAAATTCCCACCATTTGGCCAAAAGGCCTTTCCCACCGCATATTCCCCGAAGATCCCTTAAAGATCGGGATTTCCAAGGAAGGAGACGGTGAGGCCACAAAGACCTCGCAAAAGCCTTCGACGAGACTTGGACAAAGACATTGTTCCGCAAGCCGTCCAAATACCGCGCCGAATCGAGCTCGTGGGAATTCTGAAGCTTTGTTGCAAGGTCTATTCCGAAGAGGAAACCATCCGCATACGAACACAAAGGCAACTCGTAAGTCGAATTTACGACTACGATGGCTCCTAAAAGATCCCAGGAGGCAACCGCGGAAGGTTCGACTCCAAACGTGCAAGTGGACATCACCCCGACACCACAAGTCCAGGTTCTTCCGTGTTAAATTCCGCATAAGAAATGATTAGGCGCGCTTAGGAAGGGAAATTCAAGTTACGTTTAAATTAAAAGCATTGAAAGAAATGCATCTTTTTGAGCATTATGAAAGATTGAACGGTTAGGGAATTAGATGCATGTAGATGGTATTTTTAAAGGTAAGAATCTAATCCTAAGCAAGAAGACGAAGTTTATATGTGCATTAGTTGTCATCCTAGATATGATGAATTAAGCGTATATGCACATTATGATTTCATAGGGAAAGTCTAGCACCATAAGATTTCATTCGGAAAGAACTAATAGGGCACTAAAAACGAACGTATGACTTGCAACATAGTTATACGATGGAATAGAGCAACACTAGTTTTCGCTTGAGTATCATCACGACTTAGTGACTAGGAGAATGTTATGAAATTGCGTAGTCTTCATGAGAAAAGGATCAATCATTAAAGAGTCGTAACTAGGTGTAAATGCATGGGATGCCAAAGGATAAACTACAAGGTAGTAGGTACGATTGTTGATGCAAGACCTAGTAGGCCCTAGGGAAAGTTAGTAACCAAATTAGCATGCACCAAGGAAAGATTGTATGACTCGCCAATGCATAAGTTCGAGAGCATAGACTACAAAGTAGTAGGCTTGATTAATTAGGAAAGTTAGCGTACATATTAGTAAGTAATTTTACCTCACCAAGGAAACGGCAATCAATCGCATGTTTACGCAAATTCGATTCCGTTAGATTTGGTTTATCACCCTAGAAGGATCATCCTTGTCGCAAACAGGCATAATTGAATTGGCTAAGTAATATAAACCACAAGGAATCGTATAAACATAGGAGTCCTAAGAGATAACTAGGATTTAGTGCATGGATAATTCGACCTCGCTTAAGACAAAAACTGTGAACCTAAGGATCATGATGGAACTCCGACGGAGTTGCATATTCTAGAATCATGAGCCAAACCTAATTAGAAATGACTTGAAGGATACCCCAAAATCCTGTTACTCGGCTAGGGTTAAAACCCGTGGTCGGAACACTAAGAAATGGGTAGGAGGATTCCGTAGAATAGATGCATTACTTGCGCACAAGGCGCAACATTGTATAGTCTTGGAATTTGTCCGCAAAGAGTCTTGTCATCTCTCGAAATGAGGTTGACAAGTTATTGAAGGAAGTTAATTTATTGAGGATGAGTAATCATCCTGTTATTCACTTTTCTTGGGAAAAGTTTGCCAAGGAAAAGGAAAGTTAAGTATTTGCCTTGAAGCAAATGACCGACAATAAACTAAAGCGACAGGGTCGCTGGATCCTGCCACAGCAAACCTAATGTATTGGAAGGGTATGACCCTAATCCAAGAATAATAGGAATCTTGCTAAGTTGCAATTGATTCCGGATCGAATGCGGGTTGCATTCGGAGATAAGGAGTCAATCCTTAACAGTTTGCCAGCTAAAAGACCACTGAAATTGATTGTGCTTGTAACAGTTTAGAAAGGACTGTTTGCATTGTTTGCTCAATGAACTAAAGGATGAAAATATATCTAAAGCTTCAGGTTGGTGCCTGAGAGGCAGCTTCAGTTACCCCCGACTGCCTGCCTGACCCTAACCAAGGGGGTTGTGAACCGCGCCGGGAACGTGGACCGAACCCGCCGTGAGAGGTCTCTCCGTTGAGTTCTGCTTGGAGCAGGAGGACGCTTGGGTGCCAGGGGGGGCTCTGGCTGTAAATCCCTCGCCTTCCGGGTCCTGCACAAGAGACTAACGTGACTCGGGATTGGATCTCGAGGCCCGCATACTAGTCTACGGGCGGAAACTTGGGATAGTAATCACAGGAAGGATTACTGGATAGCCTTCGGGCGGATTATGAATACGCCTACGGGCGGGAACTCCTTGTATTTCAAAGATAAAAGGATATAATGATAATAAAGGAGTTGTTTGACATTGTTTTCTTTATGTCCTGTGATAAGATTACGTGAAGGAACCAGTGCTTAACAGGGTTAATCAAGGAAGCTGTTTGTATGTGTCAAACTAATGTGGTAGGTAATTACATAATTAAAACAAACCGAGGAAAGTGCGGAGGATGGACCATGGGTCCGTCCTATGGATGGGTGGTCCCGGTTAGCCGGGAACTTTTCTCAAGGTCTTCAACGGACATCACCGAAACAAGAAAGGAGAACGATGACTTGGAAATACCAATTACCCGATTCAAGCTGTTTTAGGGGAACGGAATGGGACTATGCCTTTTGGCAGAGAGGTCGAGCCTTGCATCCCTCTCGTTTCCCATTCTCCTTGAACCAAGTGCAGTATGAATTCGCTTCAGACCGGGCGTTCTGCGTAAAGAAGTTCGATCAGGTCTGACGCTAGTCGTTAGCAAACGACCAAACAATTCCGTTCGATCCTAAGTGGAAAGCGCCCAGGACACTTCCGTTACGGGGCAGACGTGGAAAGTCCTAGATTACAAAACCCGCAACATTCCATGGGAGTGCCGGGTGGAGTCTTCTAGACAACCTTTCCGATGGACTGCTAAGACGTGTCCTAGAGGATGTTAGTGGACACGTTACAGTTGGTATCAGAGCCGACTTACAATGGAATTGTTTCCATAAGATTTCATTAGAAGTGAAGTAAAGAATTTGTTCCTGTCCAAACATTTTCTCATCTTCAATACTGTCTTCCAGAATTACGAGGCGTGGAATAAATTTCTGGTGTTCCGGATCATGTTCATGACTGCGATGCATTCTCCGCATTATAGGCAGAGAATTGAAATGATGAACATCTTGGAGCGGATTTATAACCCATCACCTCTATATATAGAGCGAAGATGGACTGGGTCTTCAGGAATCTACTACATAGCTGCCCACCGGTTCGCCTATCTACAGACCAACCTGAAGAGGATCAAGTGGTTGGAAGATTTGAAAGTCGTGAAGCTGTTCATTTTTATGGAAGCTCACGTGAATTCGACTTTGCATATTCGAGGTCGTAGAGTTTAATTAAACTCATATGTTTATGAGGAAGTAACCCGTGTAATTCCAGCTGATAGAGTTAAGGTATTGGGCCGCCATGGGAAGTATGGTTTCCAGCGGAAAGGATATCCCGAACTTCCGATGAATTATCGATTCCTAAAGATACATGACCCAAAACCCTACTACTACACAGTTCCTGTAGACAAATCCAATACTATGTTGTTCTCCCCAAACTAGATGTAATGACTGGAATTGTTGTATGAGGCTACGCCATATAAATATAAATAAGGACTTCTTTTATCACTATCCGATTGTGCATCAAAGTTGTTGCAAAAAGTCTAGTTGCTTTATGAGTTACGAATTAGCTGAACTAAAGATAAGCTAATGGCAATTATCATATAATAACGTTAAGAAAACTTTTTACGCCAGGCACAACCCGAGGTACAGGTTCCAAATTCGCCCCCTACATCAAGTACTACTGTGATCCAGGAGAAGAAGTTCCTCCTCAAACAGATTAAGCCACCCGAGTTTGACGGGAGAGGCAGATTCGTCCAGACGGACGCTGAGATTTGGATTGAATCTATGGAGGACTACTTCGAAGCCGCTGGCACTGCACCAACCAATCAGGCCATGCTCGCCAAATTAAAACTCACCGGTGAAGCCAGACTATGGTGGAAACAATGGTGCAGGGATCAAGGGATTTCAGAGGGGTCCGTCACCTGGGAGAAGTTAAAGCAAGCCGTACAAGGGAGATATTTGCCACCCGCATATCGTACACAGAAAATGAATGAGTTCTATGAGCTAAAACAGTTAGGACTCACGCTTGACGCATACTACTCTAAGTTTGTCTCACTCTTGAAGTATGCGCCACGAATGGACACGACACAGCAGGTGTCCAAAATTTGCGCAGGCTTAAATCCACCTGTAAATACCGTCTCGAATCTATGAGACCATCAGATCTTCAGGATGCACTCATTCGAGCGGCACCCATAATTCAGGAAGTGCAAGCTAAACCAAGGAGTATTAAGAATTGGTCTTATAGCGACCCAAGCGGAGGAGCATTCAGACCCCAGGTTAAGAGAGTTCAAGGCCACAATCAGGGACAAAGAAAGAAGGCAAGGACAAATAACGTCAACAACTTTGTTCCTACTCACGGTAATGGCCGAAACATCCGATGTTTCCACTGCAATGAACTCGGTCACTTCAGAAAGCAATGCCCCAAGCTCAGCGAGGGACACCGTCAAGGTATTGGGCACGGTCAGGGAGAGACAGTTGAGATCTAGAACCTTGAGAGAATGCCTCGTCCAGTGGCAAGATTATTCCGAAGAGGATGCTACCTGGATGGATGAAAGCTCTCTCAATCTTCAATATCCCCAATTTATCTCGAGATGAGGACATCTCGATTCTTCTAAGGAGGAGAGAATGTAATATTTCCGCGTACCGTACCGTAAATATTAACTTTCTGTATACAGTGTAAACCCTGTGAAAAGGGTATCTCTTGCATTGAAATTGTTGACGGCGTAATGTGTGACCCGCGCGCGTGAAATGGGGTCCTCTGCAAATGGTAAATTGAACCGGGGGATAAAAACCGCTAACTGCACGAAAACACCCTCTTGGGAGGGGCAATTCAATTAAATTGATTGCAAAATTTTTTTATGTATTTATCCCTTTCCCCCAGCCGATGCACGGCTGGAGGGAAGGGAGTATGTGGGGGGGATGGGAAGGTGGGGGTTTGCATGGGCAGTTTCCCCCACGTGGGGGAAGACCCACTCCCCACCCCCACGGCCTATAAAAACACCCCCTTGATGGGGGGGATGGCTTAAGGGAGAAGACTGGAGAGGACTCTGTGGGGAGAGAAGAGGAGGAAGTCGTGTGCTTAAGGAGGGAGAGAAGGGGCAAAGACTCTGAGAGGAGGAGGAGAGGCCGTCGTGGGAAGCCGCCAGATCGCCAGCCGATTGCTGCCGCCCAGTCCAGCCTGGCCGCCGCTGCCACGGTCCGCCGTGCTGCTGCCGCCATCGAACGCAGCTGTCGCCAGCCCCGCCGACCATTCTGCCGCCTGTCCACCGTCCAGATTCGAGCCGCCGACACGTCGTCCACGACACCTCCTTTCCCCACGTAGAGTTGAAGAAAAAGAAGCTCCTTTGGAAGCTTCTTAGAAGCTTCCATAGGGGGGGCCTCCCTAGACCCCCTTCCCACGACCCAAAATCTCCTATCCTTTGTCACCCATTTTAAGGGCAAATTCCCACCATTTGGCCAAAAGGCCTTTCCCACCGCATATTCCCCGAAGATCCCTTAAAGATCGAGATTTCCAAGGAAGGAGACGGTGAGGCCACAAAGACCTCGCAAAAGCCTTCGACGAGACTTGGACAAAGACATTGTTCCGCAAGCCGTCCAAATACCGCGCCGAATCGAGCTCGTGGGAATTCTGAAGCTTTGTTGCAAGGTCTATTCCGAAGAGGAAACCATCCGCATACGAACACAAAGGCAACTCGTAAGTTGAATTTACGACTACGATGGCTCCTAAAAGATCCCAGGAGGCAACCGCGGAAGGTTCGACTCCAAACGTGCAAGTGGACATCACCCCGACACCACAAGTCCAGGTTCTTCCGTGTTAAATTCCGCATAAGAAATGATTAGGCGCGCTTAGGAAGGGAAATTCAAGTTACGTTTAAATTAAAAGCATTGAAAGAAATGCATCTTTTTGAGCATTATGAAAGATTGAACGGTTAGGGAATTAGATGCATGTAGATGGTATTTTTAAAGGTAAGAATCTAATCCTAAGCAAGAAGACGAAGTTTATATGTGCATTAGTTGCCATCCTAGATATGATGAATTAAGCGTATATGCACATTATGATTTCATAGGGAAAGTCTAGCACCATAAGATTTCATTCGGAAAGAACTAATAGGGCACTAAAAACGAACGTATGACTTGCAACATAGTTATACGATGGAATAGAGCAACACTAGTTTTCGCTTGAGTATCATCACGACTTAGTGACTAGGAGAATGTTATGAAATTGCATAGTCTTCATGAGAAAAGGATCAATCATTAAAGAGTCGTAACTAGGTGTAAATGCATGGGATGCCAAAGGATAAACTACAAGGTAGTAGGTACGATTGTTGATGCAAGACCTAGTAGGCCCTAGGGAAAGTTAGTAACCAAATTAGCATGCACCAAGGAAAGATTGTATGACTCGCCAATGCATAAGTTCGAGAGCATAGACTACAAAGTAGTAGGCTTGATTAATTAGGAAAGTTAGCGTACATATTAGTAAGTAATTTTACCTCACCAAGGAAACGGCAATCAATCGCATGTTTACGCAAATTCGATTCCGTTAGATTTGGTTTATCACCCTAGAAGGATCATCCTTGTCGCAAACAGGCATAATTGAATTGGCTAAGTAATATAAACCACAAGGAATCGTATAAACATAGGAGTCCTAAGAGATAACTAGGATTTAGTGCATGGATAATTCGACCTCGCTTAAGACAAAAACTGTGAACCTAAGGATCATGATGGAACTCCGACGGAGTTGCATATTCTAGAATCATGAGCCAAACCTAATTAGAAATGACTTGAAGGATACCCCAAAATCCTGTTACTCGGCTAGGGTTAAAACCCGTGGTCGGAACACTAAGAAATGGGTAGGAGGATTCCGTAGAATAGATGCATTACTTGCGCACAAGGCGCAACATTGTATAGTCTTGGAATTTGTCCGCAAAGAGTCTTGTCATCTCTCGAAATGAGGTTGACAAGTTATTGAAGGAAGTTAATTTATTGAGGATGAGTAATCATCCTGTTATTCACTTTTCTTGGGAAAAGTTTGCCAAGGAAAAGGAAAGTTAAGTATTTGCCTTGAAGCAAATGACCGACAATAAACTAAAGCGACAGGGTCGCTGGATCCTGCCACAGCAAACCTAATGTATTGGAAGGGTATGACCCTAATCCAAGAATAATAGGAATCTTGCTAAGTTGCAATTGATTCCGGATCGAATGCGGGTTGCATTCGGAGATAAGGAGTCAATCCTTAACAGTTTGCCAGCTAAAAGACCACTGAAATTGATTGTGCTTGTAACAGTTTAGAAAGGACTGTTTGCATTGTTTGCTCAATGAACTAAAGGATGAAAATATATCTAAAGCTTCAGGTTGGTGCCTGAGAGGCAGCTTCAGTTACCCCCGACTGCCTGCCTGACCCTAACCAAGGGGGTTGTGAACCGCGCCGGGAACGTGGACCGAACCCGCCGTGAGAGGTCTCTCCGTTGAGTTCTGCTTGGAGCAGGAGGACGCTTGGGTGCCAGGGGGGGCTCTGGCTGTAAATCCCTCGCCTTCCGGGTCCTGCACAAGAGACTAACGTGACTCGGGATTGGATCTCGAGGCCCGCATACTAGTCTACGGGCGGAAACTTGGGATAGTAATCACAGGAAGGATTACTGGATAGCCTTCGGGCGGATTATGAATACGCCTACGGGCGGGAACTCCTTGTATTTCAAAGATAAAAGGATATAATGATAATAAAGGAGTTGTTTGATATTGTTTTCTTTATGTCCTGTGATAAGATTACGTGAAGGAACCAGTGCTTAACAGGGTTAATCAAGGAAGCTGTTTGTATGTGTCAAACTAATGTGGTAGGTAATTACATAATTAAAACAAACCGAGGAAAGTACGGAGGATGGACCATGGGTCCGTCCTATGGATGGGTGGTCCCGGTTAGCCGGGAACTTTTCTCAAGGTCTTCAACGGACATCACCGAAACAAGAAAGGAGAACGATGACTTGGAAATACCAATTACCCGATTCAAGCTGTTTTAGGGGAACGGAATGGGACTATGCCTTTTGGCAGAGAGGTCGAGCCTTGCATCCCTCTCGTTTCCCATTCTCCTTGAACCAAGTGCAGTATGAATTCGCTTCAGACCGGGCGTTCTGCGTAAAGAAGTTCGATCAGGTCTGACGCTAGTCGTTAGCAAACGACCAAACAATTCCGTTCGATCCTAAGTGGAAAGCGCCCAGGACACTTCCGTTACGGGGCAGACGTGGAAAGTCCTAGATTACAAAACCCGCAACATTCCATGGGAGTGCCGGGTGGAGTCTTCTAGACAACCTTTCCGATGGACTGCTAAGACGTGTCCTAGAGGATGTTAGTGGACACGTTACATTATCTACGACCACATGACCATGAATATTTGAGGCCGAGTCGAAAATAAAGACTTTATGGGTATGCTAAATGTGCCAGAGGGTTGTCCATCTAAGAAATTGGAAAAGGCAGGCATAACTCGAGTGCAAAGAAGACAATGAAGGCATCTTGCCTATAAGACCCAAGAACAAGAGATGAAGAGGTGAAATTTGAATTGGTGTCTCATCACAAATAGTGCAAAAGATGCAATGGGCCCACGAATCTTGCAAGCACGTAGGACATCCCCAGCAGGTAGAAAGACCACCGATAAGCAGCCTCCACACAAAAACTTTCCCCTAATAAGGAATCTTGGGCCTCCACAATTGAAGAAAACTATCCTGCCACTTCTCTTTGCTATCCCGGGCATGCCAAGCTTTATTTGCTTTGTCAATGACCCATTGCTTGTCCTCTACCATCTGTGGTAGATCTGATTAGCCAACCTTCTTTGAAAATCATCCAATTTCACAAACATCCAATCCTACCACAGTAAAGCAAGTTGAAAAGCAAGCAATGGATTATACCGCTAAAGTTGGTCCTGCAATTTGTCTATAACCTGTAGGTACCCAAAAATGCTAGCGTATGTGCCGGAAAGAATAAAGATGGGACTGCCTGAGAATAACATCATGTAACGATTGCGGCCCAATTGAGGCATCCGATTAAATTTATCTCGTTGCAAATCTTTATTTGACCAATGAAGTAGCCTCGATGTGGCCAACACTTCTACATGCAATGAATTAGCTGCCTTTCGAAGACCGATCCAAATCTCTAGACGTGTTGGCAAAGGCGAGTCAACAGGCCCTTAAGCTATTCCACATTGGCTGAAAACAGCTCATTAGGGAAGCCATCCCAACCTAGACTTTTCCTATGGGGTAAATGGCATAGCACATCCTCCACTTCTTCCTCGGTGATATCAACTCCCATCATTTCCTTTCATTCAAGCTTGACTTGATTTCAAACAAAGTCACAAATGTATCTTTAAGAAAAAAGAATAGAATCAAAAAGAACTTCTTGCAAACCCAACAAAGATATGTAGTATTAAAGGCACATCAAAATGATGGATGTGGGTTCAACAACCATTTCCCCTTCGTTGTTTATCAATCACACAATATTCTCAAGGGCATATTTCTAACACAAACGAGCAAAAAGTAATGAGTCTGACAATTAGTATCATGCAATGCATCCAAACAAGCCAGCCATTTAAACTTAGCACATTTTTCCTCTTGTAGAGCTTGAACTCTACATTTCAACCATTCAGAACATGTGGCCAAATCATCAAAGTTGTCCCCAGCTTATTGCATATTGAGCAAATGTCCCAACAAAGAGTGCATATATTGCAATTCAGCATGAAAAATAGATGCATGCTGAATACCATACTGCCAGGACCATAATTGGCAAGAAATCCATTTCATAAGTTTAGGAAATTCATTTCATACCTAGGCGACGGCGTTTCATAAATGTATGAAACACATATTTTAAACTTTCACAAATGCCCGCACTCTAAATGTCTTGGTACTTTTGTAATCATCATTTATCATGGATTTACTTAGCTTGTTATCAAGGGGCTTCATGTCTAGTCACAAACCATAGAGGATAAGACTTAAAGAAAGACAAAAGTAGAAAAGCAATTGCCCTCAAGCAAGAGTCCTTAAAGAGCCTACATCATATAACCCACAAGTGCCAATTGCTTGATTCGAGTTGCATAGAAGAAGTTAACTTTGCATTGACTCTCCCATTGAGGGAAGACTCCATAGACATCATTATATGTTTGTTTTGGACACTACATTTCAGACTACCCAGCTTTGGCAATAAGAATAAAGGAAACAACATAGTAAACTTTTTCATACTCGTGACACCACCACCTCATATAGTACATACATACAGTAGAGGAGGATCAAACTCATGAACTAGCAACGCAATCCTCGAGTACTATCACTGACACACTGCACTCTCTTGATGACGATGCCACTACAGTATTGAAATTATCACCAACAAAACCTTCATGCCTAGTCGTTCCAAGGTGACAAGCTCAGCTGATCTAGACAACTATTGATCTTCCAACACACCAATGGCTCATTCCACCAACCACCCTGAATTAGACTGTGGTTGCCAATTGATGAAGTTCACCTGGCTACCCTTTTAACTAGTCGTTCCTCTCCGAGCATGTCATGATTATGCCGCTCTTGTTGACAGATTCCACTGCTGGTCCACCAAAGTTTGAAGATGTCCACATCAGAGTATGCTGCTTTCAACCAAAAGTCAGTCATCAGATAATACAGTACCAAATCTCCCTAAAAATCACAATCAGGATCCTCTACTTTCAGACGTAGGGCCTCCCACTAATCTGACATCGACTGTAGTATGTCCGCTTCATGTAATCATCTTCTCATGCAAAGGTATCTCCAACATGGCATGTGTCTGTGTTGTCTTCAACACTCTTCCCAACTAGCTTGACTCTCTCCCAAGCAACACGTTCAGAAATACTGATAGCAGCAATCCTTCTTGGTTGGGTCACCACCATATGATCTTCAGCTCACAGCCACACAAATACCGAGGCCATTCCTTCACAAGGGCCTTTTTTCTCATGCATGCGCAGCCCTTTCTTCCCCTCCAAGATCATCCAGAAAAAAACAGCCCTTTCCCAAAAAGCATGACCTTTTCCAAAAAGAGGTAATCTCCTCCCACTATGTTGATTCTTAAGACTGACCTCCAATGTGATAATGCTTGGCAACAAATGACCGCACTATGTAGAGTAAGGTAAATTGAATGGGTTCATTACTATGTATAATCATCCTCCTTCCTTCATCTCACATTATGTCCTTCAAGGTGAGTTAATAACAACATAATACCCTCCGCATCAGCATGTCTTTCCTCAATGTGATTGCCAAATCCTAAGGCCTCATAGTTTTCTTCAGAATAAGCACCGTTCAACGAGTGTCTCACCACTTTTTGACACCCTCTCTTTTCCTTCATCCATAAAAAACACATGGAAAACGTTGCCAAAAAGCATATGAAGCCACACTGAATGTACTCCCTGGTCATGTAATGACACCTGCTTCTCCATCAAGAGTATTGAGCCCTTCATACACCTTCCAGACTCCTTGTCATAGCATTGTGAGTTCCTCTTCCCCTGTCATTATTTACCTAACATATGGAATATAAAGCAAGCATCAAAATTCTATACAAGCTACCATATTAGGCAATCCAAAACATACTAATAGCGATGCTGACTTTAGCTACTCTAAACATCTGACTCACAACCACAGCATCATGACAACAGTTACATGGATATTGGCATTGATTGCCATAGTTTTATTTTGAGTTGTTATCCATGATGATTGCATACATTAATTGTTCCTTTTACAACTAAAGTCGATGTTGGAAATGGATTGTGGATCATGATGCATACAAATATTGATGCCATGTTGAATGTTCATTTGCATTGTATAGAATAATGAATAATGTCAATCTATGTTTTCTACATCACATGACTCTCTTTTTTTCGTGAATATAATTGAATTAGATAGTGAATATTTACATCATACCACAGGTCAACATTCTATCTATAACAATTATTTTCTATTACATCAGACCAAGAGGTCAGCATACTCTGTCTCTCTCACTCTTTATGTAACTAAGTAACTAATATTTACATGAGGCCTGCAGGCTATCAAAACAACCAGAACAACCTATTACATAAACAGTACTATCAAATCACACAGAAGGAGCAACTGGAGTAGAATGAACAATCGCCATCCAAGGAGCAGCAATATCCAAAAGAACCAGGTCTGCTGACATCATAGAGGACATTTGCCATAACACTATTCCTCACACGCGGACCACATGCCCATGGATGCCCGATGCTGAATCAAAAATAAAGGCATTGCGAGTACGCCATATATGCCACAAAGCTGTCCATCTAAGGAAATGAAATAGGCAGGAACAATCTGAACTTAAAGAGGGCATAGAGAACATATCTCCCATAATCCACGAACGAACTGATTGGCGGTGCTGAGTCACCGAGGACCGAACACGGGAAATGAAATTCCAGATCTGTCACGCAACAGGGCAGGAGACAAAGAGATGAATCAATCTCTCATCACATGTAGTGCAGAAAACACAACGCCAGTAGAGATCTTTCGAGCACAGAGCACTTCGCCCGTTGGAAGACCCCCAATGAGCAGCCACCACATGAACACTTTTCCCTGATACGGGACCTTAGACTTCCAAAGCTGGATAAATCTTTCCCTCCACTTCTTTTTACTGTCTCTACGATGCCATAATCTATTCACTTTCCCCATGACCCATCTCTTGGCTTCCACCATCTAATGATATATCTGATTAGCTGACCTTTTCCCAAAATCATCAAGAAGCACAAACTACATCACATGACTCTCTCTCTCTCTCTCTCTCTCTCTCTCTCTCTCTCTCTCCATATATGTGTGTGTGTGTGTGTGTGTGTGTGTGATCTCAAATGAAACCCGTTTCATACCTACCATTTCATAAACCCTTGGCAACTATGGGGTCAAGACAAGGCACGTGCATTATCCCTAAAAACAGACCATGCATCAATGTCCCCCAAATAAAACTTGCATGCTAAACTGACCAGTTAGCTACTGCATGTATCCAAAAAATTGATCATCCAATAGAAAAATCTGATTGAAACGCAAAGACGAGCAAGCAAGAAGAGCCTTGAAGGCATGCACTAGTCGATGAGTCATGTCCAAAACCAAGGGGTAATTATCCGAAAGAATATGATGCCTCTCCACCCACATGTTAATCTCTGCTGAAAGGAAGGAATCACTCTAGAAAACGTATATTTTATCCAATCGGGCCCAGGTTTCCAAATGTTGAAGGCATCAATATGTATAGCCGAACTCACAAGAATGTAACTACAACCACATGTCCTGTTTCAAAGCCAAGGCAACCATAGGATCCCATGCTTGACGCACAAGGCCATCCATAACAAAGTGAGGCAAAGTCACCTATTCCATGGACAAACAAACATTAAAGTTGCCCATGACAAGCCCATAATTTGCCATGGACAAAGACTACAAATCCTCCCAAAGTTGGCAATGGTCTCAAGTTGTATTAGATGCATACACAACTACAAACCACAAGACCTCCCCCTTCATACATAAAAGACCAGGTCTCTCTCTCTCTCTTTTTTTTTCGTAATGGATGTTATATTTATAAAATACTAAACAACAAAAGAGTTACAAAAGTCATGGCAAAGACGCAGAGGAAATTGCCATATGCCAGGGAAGTAAGTCCTCCCGAGGGAGTAAGTCAAAGTGCCGAATGAGATCTATCTGCCAATGCCAGAGACCTTTAAGCCTAGCAATATGTCCCTGAACATTAGAGGCTGAATCAAAAAGAAAAGCATTCCAAATGGTCCAATTGTGCCAACAGCCCCAGTATCTAAGAAAGTGAAACAAGATCTTCATATGAGACTGTGCCGGTGTGGGGTATTTGGGCCGCACAAAAACCCAATCAAATTTCTTAGCGAGAGGGCAATAAATAAATCAATGATGGGCCGATTCCACACTGGTGGTGCAAAAGAAACAATTGCCGTTGGAGATTCGACACTTGGAAAGGGCTGAAGCAAGAGGAAGACCACCAATCATCGCCCTCCAAAGAAAGACCTTGCATTTGAAAGGTGTCTTGTTCAACCAGCCCTCCATCACAGTTACCTTCCACCATGACTGGGATTTACGCAATCCCCATACAGTATTAGCTTTAGTAATCAGCCATTGATGATCTTTAATCAGAAGATGATACACCTGGTTAGCTGAGGCCTTTTCCAAATTCAGTCGGCCTGCAAGGTCCCAGTCCTGCCAAGGACGATCCAAAGCAAGGGCAGGAAAGGGTTGTCTGCTTTGGAGTACCATCAAAAGCTGTCCCCATAAATCACGGTATCCACGAGGGATCCTGAAAAGCCTCTTGGCTGTACAAAACGATATCAACACATTGCGACTGGCAAGGGTGGCATCTGCAACTGAAGTCAAGCCCAAACGTGCCATGCGGTTAAATTTTGGTCTGAGCTCATGTTTGCCTTCCCAAGAAAGTAATCGCGAGGCTGCCAACAATTCCAATTGAAAAGAGTTAGTAGCTAAGCGGTCCTCCGCTGGATGCCACTGAGCCTTCTGGAGAACCAATTTCCAGGATCTTTTTTTTTTTTCTTAAATGGCACAATTCATTAGATTCAAACAGCTACAAGCCTAGTACATGTGTTTCTCGTTGCAATTTGGTAACAAAATCTGATCCAACTGATTGCAGAATGCATTCAGAAGAACCTTACAAGAGTATCTGCTGCTAAAACCTACAGAATATCTCAAATAAGAGCTCTAATCAAAGAGACTGAAGCCCATATCATCATCAGATTCCTCTTCAGGCTCTTTTTTCTCTTCTTTCTTTTCTTCCTTCTCCTCAGCCGAAGCAGCAGCAGCACCACCACCTGCTACAGCTGCCACAACTATGCCACCACTACCAGCTGGGACAGATGCAAACTTCTCCCTTCCTGACGCAATCACCTCAGCAATGTCCTTTCCTTCCAACTGGCTCAGCAAGAACTCTATGCGATCATCATCAGCCTCAGCTCCCACGGAGCCAAGAATGTTCTTGATGTCATCTGCACAGGGGGAGGCATTCCCGCCGAGTAGTGCAAGCAGATATGCCGCGACCACCTTCATGGCTGCAAGCCTTCTTTTGCAGGGAGACGACGGGCAATGCTGCAGAGTTGCTAAAGCGATGGTCGCGAAGAGCAATTTCCAGGATCTCTCTCTCTCATGAAAAAGCATGCATGCTTGCATGTAAACAAATATGCTAATGTTTCAAAATGGCCAAAAGGTCAATCAGCCCAAAACCACTACAGCAGAATATATTCAGCATTCAGCATCAGATGATGCACATATAGCAAAAGCACAAGAGCACCAACACTTAGCAAGCAAGGGCTAAATCAATTTTTTATGTAAATCTCATTGAAGCTTTGGGTTCACATAGTGAAACAAACTAATAATGATCAACTAACTAAGAAGAAGTCCAGCAGCAATCAGCAAAGCTATTGTAAATGACTTTAGCAAAATCTACAAGCACCAATCAAATCTCCTCTACAAACCCCATGAAGAAGAATGTGAAATTACCTATCTAGGGATGTATCATCCCAACTTTCTTCTACTCGCAATTTCTCTTCGTGATTTTGATTGTCTGCTCCAAAATCCGTTGTTGAAGCATGTAAACAGAATTTGGAAACCCGAGACTTCCATAAAAGCACATGTTTGCATCCCACTGCAAACAAAAAAGATGGGCTTGAATAAGGAAGTCAAAAACATACCCATATACAGATGTAGCTCATAACCCATACAACAAACTTTGAGTTGATAATCTTTCTATCACAAACAATATAATTTCATGCACAACCAAAACATTGAAAACTAATTACTTAATGTAAAGAAGCTATTATTCAATAAGCTAGGCATCCAAACCACTAGGTTAAGTGTGAGAACTTTGAAACTCGTCAATCACCCAATCTCCTCTTGAAGCCCTTGATAAACTCCAACCACTTGTCCTGCTAAGAAAGCTCTCTGATGGAAACAGAGAAGTGGAGAAATGGACAACAAGAAAAAGAGTGAATACCAACATGAAGACTGAGTATGTAAGGAGTGTGCCCCACATATGTAACCATTGTGGCTGCAATCTAGCTGACCTAAATTAATCTGACCTGTAGCTCCAAGTTTGAGCTACTTCCAGCTAGAACATCATATGAAACCTCCCAACAATGGAGTAATATCCTCCATGTGTGTGCCTGGTTTGAATGTTGCCAGTCCAATCTAAATCTGAGTAGCCATTTAGAGTAGTGCCTCTATGTTACTGGATGCCAAGAGATACAATACCTTTGTGAAGCATTAACATACTGGCCTATCAATGAGTCGAACGAGGAGAGGTAGAAAACCAACTCAGAACATTGATGAGAACAGGCCTAGTATTGGTTCAGTAAAGAAGGGACCTGACCAACTGCGGATACCTGGTGGCATCCTCAACTACTAGTATGAATAGAGATAGATGTGCTGCACCTTCATCTCCCCATCCACTACTGATCGAAGCAGCTCAGCCCATGCATCCTTCTTTCCCTCAGTCACCTGTGCCCATGTTAGATGCACTTGTACCTTTAACTTCACCCAACTGCAGCCCCCACAGATACTGGTTTTTTATTCACAGGTCCCTGGCACTCAGCATGGGAAGGAGACTCCCCTCTTAAGGGAAGAGAGAGAAAAGGATAAGGTAGTTTCATTGGTCCCAGACACCCAGCAGAGGCCACACGAGAGAGGAGCTAGAGGATATGAGATGATTCCCTTCACTCTGTTGATTTTCCTACGCTTCACAAGGCTGCAAAGATTGTAGAGACGAGGCAGGATAGAGTCTATCCTGGATGGCAAAGGAGACATGAATGGACCATGGAGCCACACCCGTTTAAGAGATTAGAAGCTCCCGTGCCGGTCCTCTAATGGAAGATTGGTCATCTGCAAGGGTGAGACAAGAAGTATGTTCAAACAAATCAATTGCATAAATTTAGCATCATATTTTCGAACCTTGAATAGGGGTGCATTGTGGATGGCAATTAATGAGGCTAGTAACATGCAGAAGAGTCAAAACACTCCATCTGTATCAAAGAAAAGTAGGGATTACTAGCTCGCAAAACGTCTGTTTTCTTGTGTCCATGTCCAAAAAGACCAGAATTTGACCCAGATATATAAGTGTGCCAAAAGTTGAGAGGAGAGTACCGCCAGAAAAGTTTGCCAAATCCCTGAACCTGAAATTTGGTATGCAGCTTATTGGAAATTCTATCTGATAGTTCTCTAGTTACCAACACAAATAGGCTACTGTCTTTACAGTATGTGAACATTACACACAATGAGGCAGGTCACAAGGCAACTAAGAGTTTTCCAACTTATGTGTTAAGGCTTGATTTCCACCACTTTAGTGACCCATCCAAATTTCAAACAGCAACAGCATGCTTATCACCCCCAATAGTGCGTAATAAGTAAAAGTGTGCTTATTGCCCACAATAGTAGAAAAATCTGACAATAATCTTTAAGAAACCGATTAAGCCTCGTTTGTTGGGAGGCAGGAGAGAAATGTGCAGACACCACACACATAAAAGAGGTCCCCCAATACTCAAGGATGAAGAATAAAGAAGATGAGCCACCTTCATCAAAGGTCCTCCAAGGCAAGGAAAGCAATCCAATAGAAGGTTGGACAGTAATGAAAATAGCCACCTAGTTCAGCACATTGTTTGGGATCTTTTGGAAAAAGCTGTCAAAAAGTTGTGAGGTGTCAATCTATCTGGAGTAAACGAGGGCTTACGATGTTGGTGTATTCCTAATTTCAGAGGCGTTGAGTGTGTTCCAGGTGTACTATTATACTCCCTTCAGAAGTTTTGAAAGCTCAAAATGGACTCAATTATATTCACTTGAGACAATATATCAACTCTTTTCAGGCTCTAATGTGATAAGCTGGCCGACTTAGATCAGCAATTGCTCTACAGATACATGAAAATGTAGCAACTCGAGCACTTGAATCAGAAGCACAAACTGGCACAGCATAGACATAGAAAAGTGTGACAGCAGGAGAACAGAGATTGCAGGAGGACAGAAATATCTGTTCGGGAGACGCAAGCCTTCTTCTACAGGACTGACAGAGATTCCAAGCACCTTCTAAGGCCTATTTCACCAAGCAATTCACAGTTCGGGCATACGTAAAAGCTCCAAAAAACAATGGCTATAAGTAGGGATGATATTGTGCAAGAATTTCTTCTAAGCCAATACAGAGTGTCCCGCACACATCGAGTCTATCACTTCATTGATTGCATCAGGCAACTACAGAATGACCAGTTGGACAGCTTCCATGTAAAGGTTGTGATATGACAATAATACTAACATATCAGGGAACGGTAGAGTGACAAATTGAACAGCTTCAATGTGGAGGTTATGGCAGATTCATACGAACGGTAAGAAACACTTACAGGACTTATTGACGAGCGATCTGTGAGGCAATGAGAGAGCCCCGCCGCTTCCAAGGGATGAGAAATGTGAGCGGAAGGCACGTTTGGTTGGAAACGGGGTAGGAAGGATGGGATTAAGGTCGCCGCGGACGGCCAGAAGTCCAGACATCTCTCTCTCTCTCTCTCTCTCTCTCTCTCTCACACACACACACACAGATGCCAATCCAATCTTGCATGCATGCACTCAGCTTCTTAAACCGCTCGATTTCTCTCTGTCAAAATGAGACGTAAGGGAAAGAGTGCAAATCATACAGAGCTGTGGCTTTAACAGCTCTGAGAGAGAGACAAAGAGAGAGAGCGAGTTGAGAGAGAGAGAGAGGGAGGGAGCGGGGAGCTCCAAAGCGCTGCGAGATTTTGGGCTATCCTCTGGGTCGGCCCTATGATTAGTGCCACGTGGACGCCACGTTGCCCCCCCCCAAACCGTCACAACCGGGTATCTGTCGCAGTTGCTGCTCGTGCTGAACCTCGCACCACACAATCCCACGAAATGTAGCGGCGTGTGAATACCGGTTATATATATGATTGCAACGCATAATCCAACCAGGGTATCCTACACTTTATTACAAATCCACATGAACCCCCACCTCAAGCAAATCTTAATGCAAACCTTCCCATTGGGGTAACCCAACCACCACTTCAGCGTCGTCCGATGTTGCCTCATTTTTACCCTTTCCGTCCTACGTGAATTGCATAAAATTCTTTAAATAGTCCAACTAAATTCATCATATGGTACCAGAAAAAAGAATTTGGGGTATTTTAATGCTTTTATCAAGCACACCTAGTTGTAATTGAATATTGAAGAGTTCACAAAAGAGTGACAATAAGGGGCCAACATTTGAATTATATTCAACGACACGTTCTTTAAAGGTTTTACAAAAACTAAAGTACGAAAATAATTTAGATGGCTCAATTGTTTGACTCACATTTAGCTTATCTATTCTATATATTATTTAAAGCTTTGCCCCAAGGATCCTAAACCAACAAGAAAACTCGTGAGGCTATGTAGCACAAGGAGGAAAGATTTCGTATTTAAACAAGAAAGAGGTCTTTTTTCAAGGGTTGAGTGGAGGAGGCAATCATCTTCCATCGTGGTAGTTTTCTTTCCATCATGGTGCTCTCTCTCTCTCTCTCTCTCTCTCTCTCTCTCTCTCTCTCTCTCTCTCTCTCTCTCTCTCTCTCTCTCTCTCTCTCTCTCTCTCTCTCTCTCTCTCTCTCTCTCTCTCTCTCTCTCTCTTGTGTGTGTGTGTGTGTGTGTGTGTGTGTGTGTGTGTGTGTGTTGGCAAGGTATGCACACTATTGTGCAAGTCCCCTCTTCAAGTTACATGCCACCCACCTCCTCCTCCTCAAGCAACACCTCAAGACTGCCACCTCCATCATCTCCTTCAAAGCTACCTCAAATCCATACTAAGGTCAAAGATAGTGGGCAAGCATCTCATGTAGACCTCTATGAGATAAGCATCTCTCGTTGTGGATGGGTAGGCATATGGCATAGGTGATTCGCAAATAGGAAGTAGACAACCAAGCATACAATATTAGAGAGTACAAATAGCTAGCAAAGGTGGTACCTTTCAGAATAGGTAGCCATAGAAGGTAACGGGTAGAAGACCCATTGGTGGAGCAAGTGCAACTAGAGAAGACCTGGCGAGAGCAATCATGGTGGTGAAGGCATAGAGTAAGCAAAGTAGCCATGAAAGTGAAGACGCAGGTTGGTGGCAAAGTGGTGAATGAGATGCATGCAGAGTGGTGAACTAGATGCATGGAGATGTGCACGTGCGTGCGTGCATGCGTGTGTGTGTGTGTGTGTGTGTGCGTGTGTGTAAAGGTGGTGCTCTAGGGCAAAAAGGTGGGAAAATGTGTTATTTAAAGAAGAGGTGTTGTGGGGGAACCTTGTACACTAGAGATAAAGGCCCAAGTCAGCATTAAAGTTGATGCCCACTACTCCCTAAGGTGGGCAAATGTTGCTTAACTACCCTCATAGATCTTGGCCCTTAACAACTAGGAGCTCTTTGGAGGTGATAGCAATATGCAATGACTCTCTCTCTCTCTCTCATACAATTGTGAGTTTAGTCAATTCATTCATTCTCTCTCTTTATTTAATTTTATTATGCAGCAACACTAGTAGGTGTACCATTATTTGGATTTCATAGGCCATTTTGGCCTCTTAAGAGATATCAATATACATTTCTTTCTTCCTCTAATAATGTTACCACATATTTTCATATTTATGGGTATCTCTCAAAATTTATTACTCTTTGAATCAATTAGATCAATGAGATCCCTTTCAAGCATGCTAAGTTTACACAATATAGGAATTGAAGAAGAAAATACTAGGATGCTTTGAATTGAGAAAGTCTAGATTTTATGGGACATTTTTGGGAAAAGATGGTTTAATTTGATATTTTCTCAAAAAATTCTTAATAAATACTTAAATACTTTGAATGTTCACATAAAGTAATTAAAATATATAAAATTCATTGATCCTCATACATATTTTAAGGCAATATCTATATCTCTAACTATAGAAAATGTCATTTCTCACTTCTTCTTTTAGTAAATGCATTTTAATACTTTTTCTTCTTTTACTTGTAATTGTATATATTATTAAATCATCATAAACTAATAATTATTGTAATATCAGTTTATTTCCCCTTATTGTAATATCGACTTTATTTCCCCTCCTGATGTTTGGTAAGGCCATAGCCATTCGTTGGCTCTTGTTTCTAAAGGGTCTCTATGCATAGAGTTTTTTCTCTTACATTTTATGCAAGCTCTTTATAGAAGAATCCATAAAATGCATTCCCTTTGTACCTATTCTCTTTGTACCTATAGGTCTTTGTACCTATAGGTACAAAGGGTATCCATTAAAATACATCCCTTTTGTACATGTTGCTTATAACAATTAAAAATATGCCATTGGTTCCCTTGCACGATTGGGCGATTTCAAGAAAAGTGATTGTTTTGGGTATCTAAAAAAGTAAAAGTGCTTTTGTTGCTTTCTTTAGAATGCCATTTATAACAATCAACCAAATGTTTGAAAGAATATCGCCTAGTTTTTATACTGTAGTTGTTTATCTAAACTCCACAAATTTTCTAACTTTTGAATCATGGATATCAAAGCTATTATCAAATTAGTGAAATCCTAGCACATCTTGTTTTAGTAGCTTCTATGGTTTTAAGCTAGTTTTGTGGCTCCCAGACAAGAGACTAGTATTTATTATTCCTCCATTGTCAGCTTCATGATAAATAGGTGCTTCTTTCATCCATATACTTGCAATCATGATGACTACTTTATGTTGAGACTTGTTATGGAAAATTAATGTTGTGACTCTCCAAGTATTGAATTATCAAATTTTAGGAAACTTATCGAGCATCAAAATGTATGGTGAAAATACTTACAAATGTTGAAGCATTTGATGGAATATCGTTTTGGATAATTTAATATTATGATGTATACACCATCCTTTTATTATATCAATTCCAATACTAAACCAAAATCTCCCATGTTTATTTTTCACATGAAAAGGCAACAAAGGATGTTGGTGGTCATCATCTTCTTCAAATTTTAAATATATAAATCCAAACTTTGGTTTTAATAGAATTTGGATATTTTTATAAGTCTCTAGGTCCTTAACTACGAGTTGTTTTCCATCATGTGTATTTTTACATATTTGCATCCAAATTGGTCAATAAGTTATTTTTAGCATTATGCATAGGCTATAAAAGATACATGGTATACACTAAGAAAACCTACATTCACATTTCAGTCACAATGCGAAAGCTTCCACTTTGCTTCCTCGATGCACAATATTTTATTCTAGACTTGAACCCTTAGCATGTTGAAAGAAAAGGGTTGGAAAGTAAACCTTTTCCTTAATATATGCTCTCACTTTCTACAAAAAGTGGAAGTCTTTGTATGCTAGGTCTTCAATCTACATGTTGGATTGGTTATTATTTCACAACATGATAAAAAATGACATTATATTTCATAATACACAACATCTAGAGTGCTATACTCATGTAAATCAAATAATTTGTTTCAATATTAGTAACATTTTCAATTGTATAATATATAATTCTATTTATCTCTTTAATATTTGGTATGTGATATTCCATTTTTTTATTCAATTCTTATTAATAAACATGATGCATTTTTAAAATATTGATAATATAATTTTGCATTTTACTCATATTAGCTAACATGCTGATAATTAAATAATGAATATCTATTTGTCAATTGCAATATATTTTGTTAAAACGTTTTGCACTTTATTTGCAATAGCCAACACGTCCATAATCAATCATGAATATTGTATTAATTTTATACTAAGCTCATAAATTTACATATTATTGGTTAATTAGTGTTTCTTTAACTTGGTTGATTTTTAAAACACTTCTCTTATTGTTTTCTTTTGTATGCTTATTTAGTTATAGGTCTTTCCCTACCCTCCTCTTTAAAATGCATTTAGAATTACATTCGCAATAGTGATGTTCAGTAACCAGGTTTATCTTGACATTCATCCTTTATAAAAATCCTTGTGTGCATCAATGTGAATACAACCCCCCATGCCACCCAATTAGGGATTGATACCTTGATCAATACACACATAGAGCATACCCTACCAGCCAGGGTGTTGGAACAAGGGTGAGTGAGCTTATATCTAAAATGTAAATTTGTTAGATGATATAATATGAAATCTTAAAGCAAATACCTTACTATGTTTGCATCATATCAATATGTTACTGGAAATATATCATGTTGTCGTCTTCATCTTTATGACATGATCTTTGATTAGTTTATAGGAGTTTTATGGCTCGAATATTTTAGTCATTCTTTTGAAACATTTCTTTAATTTTTCATAGGGATCTATAATGCAAAATCTTTTATAGCTTGAGCATTTTGATATGGTTATTTTTAAAAATGACTCGTAATTACATTTAATAAGCTAAGTGATATACATGTTTGTTCAATGAGATATGAAAGAGTATCCAACTAGCCATTGTATTGACAATAATTTGTAGAATTATATATGGATGTGTATATATATATTTGTACTCAAAGAAGGAAAACTTACATTGCAAAAAATACATTCTTTTTGTGGAGAAGGCCATACCATCATTCTTTGTACAAGAATTTTTAGATTATACCATTCTCATAGGTTAAAGTTGTCATACAAAAGACAAGACTATAGGTAGTACACGCATAAAGGTTTTCATACCAAAACAAGTTCTTTTTATGAACAAGAGTATGCACGTATGGTACTTCAAAAATTTTGCATATGCAATATGTACAACAGTAGCAATGGTACGGTACTTCACTATTTTTCCTTTCTAGTACTATCTTGTTTCTCTTCACAAAAAATGGTAAACTTCCTTTAGAAATTCTAAATGTGCTAGAGTATCTTGCTACTTTGTTATTTGCGTTGTAGGTTTGAACTTCCAAAGGGCTTCCTGAACCTACTCCCTTCTCCAAACCTCCATTTTTTAATTAAAACCCCCTCCCCTCCCCTCTCGCTTATGTCTCACACACATGTAATCTTTATTTTTCTCTTTTCCCTCCCCTCTTTAGTTAAAAGCCCCTACCCCCCTCCTTTTCTCTCTCATTGTAGGGCCTAGGCTCTCTCTCTCTCTCTCTCTCTCTCTCTCTCTCTCTCTCTCTCTCTCTCTCTCTCTCTCTCTCTCTCTCTCTCTCAAATTAAAACCCCCTCCTCTCTATCTCTTCCTTTTCCCCTCCCTTTTTTAATTAAAAATTTTCCCCTTCCCCCCTCTCTCTCTCATATGTAGGGCCTAGGTTTTCTCTCTCTCTCTCTCTCTCTCTCAGATTAAACTTTTTAATTTAAATTTTCTTTTTAATTAAATATTTTAAAAAATTAATTTAAATTTTTTTAGATTGTTTATCACACACTTAGAGAAGAAGAAGAAAAAGAAGAAGAAAGAGAAAGAGACGGAGAGAGGGGGAAAGAGAAAACAGAATGGTCATTTTTAAATTAAGCATTTTTAATATAGTTTTTGACTTAGAGAGAGAGAGAGAGAGAGAGAGAGAGAGAGAGAGAGAGAGAGGAAATATATAATTTGAAAGAGAGAAAATAAGGGGAGAGAAAGGGAAAGAGAGAAAATAGAAAAATAAAGAGAAAAGAGAGCGTGAGAAAAAAACTTAAAAGAGGAAGAGAGAGGAAAAGAAAAATAAGGAGAGAGAGAGAGGGGGGGGAGGGAACGGAGAGAAAAATAATTATTGAGAGAGAAAATATAAAATGTAAGAGAGAGAGAGAGAGAAGAATAATAATAATAATAAGAAAAATAATAAGAGGAAGATGAAGAGAGAGGAAATATAAAATTTAAAAGAAAGAGAAAATAAACAATTAAAGAAATAATGAAGAGATAGAATAATAGAAAATGAAAAAAAGAGGAGAGAGAAGGCAAAGAGAGGAGAGAGGGGGAGAGAGAAGAAGAAGAAAGAGGAAAAGAGGAAGAGAGATGGGACAAAAGAGGAAAGAGAAAAGTCTTTTTTATACTTTAATATTTTTGAGAGAGGGGGGAAGGGAGAGAGGAGAGAGAGAAAATATAAAATTTAAAAGAGAGAGAAGAAAAAAGGAAAATTAGGAGAAAGGGGAGGAGAAAAAAAGGGAACAGAGAGAGAGTGTGTGTGTGAGAGAATAAAAGGAGAGAGAGAGAGGAGAAGAAGAGAGAGAATATGAACATAAAGAGTGAATTATATATAGGGAAAATATAAAATTTATGTGCTTTTAGAGAGACTAGGGGGAGAGAAAGTGAAAGAAGAGGAAGGAGGAGAAAGAGAAAGAGGGAGAGGGAGAGAAGAAAAAAATGAAAATTAGGAGAAATACGAGAAGAATAAAAGGGGACAGAGAGAGTGTGTGTGTGTGAGTGAGCGAGTGAGTGAGTGAGTGAGAGTGAGTGATGCCAGGATGCATATTCCACGGTGGATTATGTGAGATCACGGTGGATTAATTCGTGAGTTTTTTTTTCCACGGTGGATTCCTGAGGTTTTGCGGTGGATTCCGTAAAACTATATTTATTTGCTAGGACTCGTACACAAGGTGGATTCCTTGTGCGAGAAGTTGACGAGGATGCCTATCCTTTTCGAGTGTCATGTTAATTTAATGTGTACGTGGGTGACTCCACAGCAGGTGATTCCGCAAAATACATATTTAAATTAATGGACGTTTATGAGTTTAGAGTGCACTCGTATTAAATTAAGGTTAGGACAAAGTTCCAATCTATTTAATTATTTTGTAGCTGAAGACTACTAGGTATTCACTTTTGTCGATTTAATTTTATTATTTTTTAACAATTGTGAATGCTTCAGTTGATGTGTAGAGCAGGCAGTGGTGGCGTTCACTGGGCGATAGTGTATATTTAGATTGCTTAGAGAAAATTATCATTTTTTATAGGTGCACGTCTTATTATTAAAGATGTGGCGCTAATATTTATTTAGGTGCACTTATTTATTGAAGTGCTTGACAAAAAATTATTATATTGTATGTGCATAGGTGCTCGGTTAAAATATTTCATTATTGGACATTGTATTTGGGCATTCTGTGTGAAGCTTTCCTCCTTTGCTCCATGTGTCTCTGTTGACTAGTATATAAAGCTCTCCTTCCCCTTTATCGTTAGTCTTTGTCTCTTCACTTGTTTGCATATGTTGCTCTTGTTGAGAAGGTGATCTTAGTGGTGTCTCTCCAACTCCTTCTTCTCCTTCTCTCTACCCTTTGCCCCAAGGCTTCTCTAATAATGGCCATAAGGACCCTACCGAATTCAATGGTTGAGGCCTTAGAAGATGAGGCTTTCCTTTTGGCCTTGATAGAGTTGGGGACTCTTCTCCTGCTGGCCCTCCTCCTGTTGCCAGGGCCTTAGCCGAGGTCTCGATGATCTTTCTCACAAAACCATTGAGATTCACCTCATCTAGTGATCGTGCTGCAATGATCTCTAGCAAAGGGACATTAATGTGGCTCACAATGGTGTTGTACCTCTGGCTAGAGAACGTGTGCACCATTTTTGCTTGGAGTTGAATCTTAGGGTTAGGGATATGTGCCAAGTTGATGCCATTGTTGGTATGGACCTTCACTTTGTCCACTCCTAGTATAGCATACACATCTCTCTTTGGCTTGCGTTCCACCTTATTGGCCAATCCCAGGGCCCTTTCTACCAGGTTTGGGGTTAGCTCAATCTGTACTTGGCGAGTCTCTTTCTCCCTCTCGCACGGCGACGGGCCACGGTTCTTGTTAAAAGTTCTTAGAAATTCTGCACAGCAGGTATAATCGACTCCTTGGTTCACTGCTTCCATGTATTTTTGCAAATGGCATTGGTCTATGATCTGCCTCACGGTGTGTTCCTTGATGACCACGTCTTTTATGTTAAAGACATGCCAAAACTTACATTGGTAAAAGGCCCGTGTTTCCATCAAAAGGCCATATCCTGCCGGCTCTTCTTTTGAAAAAGGCAATTTGCCAGCCTTTTCTTGGCCTACCATGATGGGTGCCATCATGAAGCCATATTCACCATTAGTGCTTTTTAGAATAATTACAAGCAAAAGGAAACGATTACATATGCTGAACTGAAATGTTTGAGTGCACAAGTAGACTTTTTTTTCAAGTAGTCTATTGATTTCAAATTTTATTGACATTTTCTTCAATCATAAGTTGTTTCATCCTTCCATTTTTGTTTTTAGGCATTGATTGAGGTTTCTAATCTACGTTTTTCCTTTATTGTTTTCCTTTTGTGTTTGATTTGATTCATGTGTTTGGTTTGATTCACCTTATCCCCTCCTCCCTCTGAAATGAGAAGAATCCTTCCTAGGATTAAAGGGTTAGAGGATGGAGGGCCTTCAACAGATAATCTTAGCGTTTTACTTTCACATGAGCCAAGCATAGAAATTTAGATTATATTCTAAATTAGCATAGCTATCCATGTCAAAAGGATGGATGCCTACATGTGTAGTGTAAGTGAGGACTTCAAGCAAGAAGTCATCGGAGTCCACTATGTTAGCAATATGCAGCTCCTCCTCGGTGAGGATACAATCTAAATAAGGATGTCCCCTAATGTGTTCTTCTAGGGATCGATTACGGATGGTAGTCAACACCCTATAGGAAGTTGGAGCCACATAGGTTGGGTCATATTCCAATTCCTTTTAAACGCCGCTGCTCAGCGTTGGTCATTATTTTGCATCCCTCTAGCTCCCATTGCAATCAAAGAAGAGCATACCATTTCCGTAAGAAAGAGAAGTTGTTGTCAGCAAGGTGTTTCAACTCCTCGATTTCTTGGTCTATGGCCATAATTGTGTTTATGTTATATGATGTAATGAGATGCTATTTGATTGCCTGTTCTCTGGATATCTCAGTGGCAATTAACTCCTTAGTTGCTTCGAAAGCCTTAACAAATATAAATTCCAACTCCTCCCAAGAACAAGGGAGTGTACACACTCCATTGCCATAGGCTCTTCCAAAAGACCTAAGTCTAGTCGATCGTAGCTTTTAACTAGTGTCATGAAAGTAACGTCCAAGTGTCTAAAGTAAGCAACCAAGTCATCCCTCGTATTTTTAGCTAAGTCCGCTGCCAAGGTTAGAATTGATCACCGCTTATAAGAGGGTCTAGGGTTGATAGGTGGTTGAGGTTTGATAGAACTAGAGAGGTATTGCACTACTAGGTGCTTCTGAGGTCTAAGGGACACTAGAGGGGCTAGATTTGGGCGATTTGTTAGTAGCAGGCTGTGGTTTTAGGTGATAGGTTGGTTTAGGCCCTACTGGTCTAGGCTTTGGAGGTTCTATGGACTTAGTAGCTTGATTCTCTAGTGGCCTGAGTGCCTGACTTGTTTGGATGTTTCGTGTGGTCAAGTTTGAGGGTGGCTTTTGAGGAGTGCCTTTGGCCATCTTGGCTTTACGTACCCAAATACGGGTGTTACCCTCATAGTAGCCTTGTACTTGCAATAAGGTATTTGGGACCCATCGCGGCTTGATTGTTCGTCAATATTGGTAGCTCTTCTATGCCACTTAGGTTTCGAATGTGGGTCTTTAGCCTTGTGAGGGCGTGGGTGTCTGCTCCTAGGCGGTGTCGGTCCTTGATTTTTAGGTACCCATTTGAATTGGACTTCATGCGCTTCAGCTTTGGGTTCAATGGGTTACTAGCATTGAGGCTTGGCCAGTTGTGACGACTCACAATCCCCCTTCTTAGATTTGACGTTGGGTTTCTATACCGGTGGCTTTGTGGACTTTGAAGGAATCGCGCAACCCTTGCTGAAAGCTGTGACTATATGTATGTTGCCTATGGCGAGATGAATATGATGGGACTCATAGTTGACATTGCAATGAGTTTGCTTTTTAAATGTGCATCCTAACAACGATTCCATACTTGTATCTTTGGTGTTTGACAACACATAGAAGATTATTGGTATGCTTTCAGACTCAATAGAGATTGTAGCCTTGCACCTTCCCAAGAAGAGTGCATATGATCGGGCTAAATTTGGCGTTTGAAGGGGAGTTGCAAGCTCTACCCCGAGACCTACGGACCACTTATTGCTCAAGTGTTTTGAACCGAGCGGCCATGGCTACCTCTCACATAGTCGACAAGCAATGCCTACCTTACGGGTGTAGTGAGCTTACCTTGATGCTTGATTGAGTACCCTTCTCTTTCTTGCACACCGGTAGCTCCACGATCCTTGAGGCAAGCTCAAGCAACCTCAATCCCTCTCCCATGAGCTTCATCCTCCATAGCCACGCATGAGACAAGAGAAGAGAAGAGAGGAGGGGAAGATGAAGAGAGAAGATGAAGAGAGAAGATTGAGAGCTTTTCTCCAAGATCCCTCACTCTCACACAATCACTCCCTCACTCCCTCACACTCTCTCAATCCCTCTCTCAAGCACAAGCAAGAAGGCAAGAAACAAGAGAAGAAGAAGAACAAGATTTGGCCACACACAAGAATGAGCTTCTCATTCACTTTTCAACTTTATATACAAAACCCTAAATCCCTTTTGGGCGATCATCCCCTTTCCCCTTTTTACATGGCCAGCCATTAGCCTAGGCCCATTTCTCATTTCCCACCATTATAATCTATCCTATTTCCAACTAATGCATACAATTTGCACAGGAGTGAGCCTGGCACTCTTTTACAAGGATTCGGGAGCGCTTTCACACTTAATGGTGCGCTTTTTACTCTTTTACTTTCCTTGGGTGACTCTAAGACTTCCTGAGGGCCGTGCTTGTGCTTTTAATTTTTTCAGGGTCTGGTTACCGGTTAAGGCGCCTTTTTCTTCCTTTTGTCCTGTGCCTTTTGCTATTTCCTTTTTTCCATTTTCCGCGCCTCTGTGCTGCGGTAAACAGCATTAGTTGGATATAGCTATGGTTTGCCGATTTGAAGCTAATGACCATGAGTTAAGACATTAAAGTCGGCTCCCTCATCGATCAATGCATTGAAGGTGTGTGTTTGCTTGGTAGTGACCATTATGCTTAGGTAAGCTGGTTCTATAGCTTCCTCATTCTGATCGTCTATCTCAGTGAGATAGTGGCCACTCGTACATTGGTAGGGGACTCTAGCATCGGAGGCTCATGTAGTAGGTGCATGGGAGGGTAGTACCTCTTTATGCAGGTGCCATTGAAGAAGCATATGCCCTCTTGTTTTAGGGTTTTGAGTTCTACATTGCCAGTTCGATTGATAGCGCGCACTTTGAAAGGTCCTAACCCTCGAAATTTCATTTTCTGTTTATGTCCCTTGACTAAGTACAGTAGTACTAAGTCGCCCTATTCAAAGTCTCACTACTTGACGTACTTGTCAAACCAGCTTTTGTGTCTTGCCTTCTCGCATATTAGTGCATGGGTGGCTAGAAGCCGAGTCTCCGATAGGTATTCCAGCTTGATTAAGAACTCTTTGTCCATGCTACCTTTCCATCCCATCTCGCATATTAGTGCATGGGTGGCTAGAAGCCAAGTCTCCGATAGGTATTCCAGTTCAATTAAGAACTCTCTATCCATGCCACCTTTCCATCCCTTCTCGTATTTTAGTGCATGGGTGGCTAGAAGCCGAGTCTCCGATAGGTATTCCAGCTTGATTAAGAACTCTCTATCCACGCCACCTTTCCATCCCATCTCTCTTGATGAGCAAATCTTAGGCTAGGAACAAAGAACTCTACATGTATAATTGCTTCAGTTCCGTAGGTCAACTTGAAGGGAGTTTGTCGTCCCATGGCCATTTTATAAGCTGTGAGGTAGGCCCATAAAGTTTCCATGAGCTTGTTATCCCAGTTGCTACGTGAAGTAGAGACTACCTTCATCAGGACGTTTACTAGATTTTTTTTTGTAGACTCAGTCTGGCCATTTGGTTGAGGATAATATGGTGAGGATTTTCGATGGATGACTAGAAAGGTGGATAGGAGATGAGAGATCACTTCATTGATGAAGTGTGTGCCTTGGTCACTAACAAGTTCGATGGGGCATCCGAATTGTAAGATCACAAAGAAACTTGGTAGTGTTCCTAGGGTCATTCTTTCTTCTAGCTCGTGCTTCCGCCCACTTCTTGAGATAGTATGTGCAACAATGATGTATTTTGCTTGTGAGTATTGTGTTGCGGGATTGAAATGGCCCAATGAAGCCGATTTTCCATTTCTTGAATGGTCGCCTTGCAATGATCAGACTTAACTCCATTTTGTCCTTGCGAATTGGTACCTTTTCTATAATAATACTCATCATATGAGCATTGACATGTTGCCATTTGAAGCACTTTATGGTTATAAAGTGCAAATACCTTCTACCTTTTTCCATGATGACATGAATCCACAAGCTAAAGTTGAACTTGAGAATATGAAAGCTTTGATGAGTCAATGTAAAGATAATAGTCGCAAAGCTCAAGATGTAATGAAGGCTTATGTGGAGAAAAGAAGACCCTTTGAATTTGAAGAAGGTGATAGGGTTTTTCTACTTGTGTCGAAGTCTAAGTATGAAACCTTAAAAGGAGGCCATAAGAAGACGGCTCATTAGTTTTATGATCCTTATCAAATTCTCAAGAGAGTTGGAGAGCTTACATATAAGCTTGAGTTTCCTTCTTCAATGTGCATTCATGACATCTTCCATGTTTCTCAATTAAAGAAGTGTGGGTCCAACCATTCAAGTTTTGGAAGAATTTTCCTTCCATGGATGAAGATTGTCTCAATATCTATGAGCTGGAAAAGATCATATAGAAAGAGAGAGAAAGTTTTGAGAAACCAATAATTACTAAAAGCCATTCAAGTTTTAGAAGAATCACCTTCCATGGATGAATATGGTCTCATTATCTATGAGCTAGATAAGGTCATTGAAAAGAGAAAGAAAGTTTTGAATACCTTATTAAATGGTAGGGTTTATCCATAGAAGATTCTACTTGGAAGCCATCCTCATATATTGTCTCCTTTTCTTTTACATGAAGAATAATGAATTTCTAAACATGGCAGCTTGATGTATTGAATTTTCGCCACAAATTGATTTGCCCTAACTTGGTCAAAATGTCATGTTAGGGCTTGGATTCTGTCATCTATTTAGTACTATTTCATACCTTAGTACTTATATGCATTTAGGTTTATGGGATTAGCATGTGTAAAGTGACTTTAGCTTTCATATGATGTTTCACTTTAAAAGGCAGGTGTAGGTCGAAAACATGAGGAAGTTGTATTCATGTAGATCCTGTATATCAAGAATGAGAGATTCTTTAGGTAGGCATGTAGATGATTGTTGATTCTATCTATTTGTGTTTGTAGCATGAATATTAATGCTGTCTACTTCAAGTTATTTCATCAGGAATGGTCGTGATGACAATAAATTGTGTGATATCTTTCTGAACATCAATTCTGCATTCATGAATATGATATGTGTTTCATGTCTGAGTATCTTTCCTAAATATTATGTGTGTATAATGGATGTAAATTTGTTCAAGAAGTTTTCTGCAGTATTAGGGTTATTTCAGGTAGACCGGGTGTGTCCTGTGTTTTTGTTGTGGTCTTGAGAGGCAAAAAAACTTTGGTGATCCTGCCAATTTCATGATAAAATATCTCATGATTTAGCTTCAAGCTTGGGAAGAAAGAAAGGGATATGGTTTGCCAATGAAGCAAGAAATTATCATGGGTCAGCTTGTGAATGAGGACAATATTGGCAATTATGTAATTGCTGATCAGAGAAAGCCAATCTTTTCCAAGAAGATGTAGGAGACATGGTTTCTTTTTTTATGGAAAATGTAGCAAGATTTTTCAAAAATTCAAGGTGTTTTTGCATCTTCAGACATTTTTTTGCACTTCTACAAGTTGTAGGTGTATCATGTCATCTTTGCATAAGACACATCCTGTAGTCAAGTTGTTTGAAGGAGGACATTTTGAAGTTCTTATTCTTGAAGAATTCGATCTCTTCAAAAGTTTTCAATGCTGTGGATTCAAGGTAGATCATTCAGGTTTCATATTCCAATTTGAAGGTCTTACTT
Source organism: Lygodium microphyllum (assembly GCF_053477565.2). Classification (NCBI taxonomy): domain Eukaryota; kingdom Viridiplantae; phylum Streptophyta; class Polypodiopsida; order Schizaeales; family Lygodiaceae; genus Lygodium; species Lygodium microphyllum. The sequence goes on along the minus strand of NC_141149.1, from coordinate 9,457,247 downwards.
CTAATTTAGGTTGAAATTTTCATATCTCTAATCATTTTGAGAGTTTCAAGATGAAGCCATGATATCATGATTTTAGGATGGCATATTCATAAAGAAAGGCGGTCATGAAGTTCAAAGATAAAAAATATTTGATCTTCAATTTTTAGGAACAACACATTGCTATGAACAATTATGTTATGTACTATATGTTTGTATGCCATTCTTGCAAATCAAGTGCTATTTTGGCTGATCTCAATTCAAGAAATAAAGGGGCTCTAATATTTAGGATAGTGTGTTTTTTCTAGTCAATTATGATGTCTACAACAAGTCTATATGGTATTCCCAAAAATTATATACAATCTATGGTTGTTTTGTATTATGGGTGTTTTAAGAGCTCCTTAGACTCAAACTTGCTAGTTCAAGAATGGAGAAATCTCTAACTTGAGTGGGCAAGGCAAATGTCATGCAAAAGACCTAGCACTCATCTCGCTATCCTCATTATCTTCATGAACTACCATCCTTTGAAGAAGATGACAAAGAAGGATAAGGTTAGTGGTCACTTGGACAAGGAAATAAAGGAAAGCTGCAAAAAGAAATGGTAACTTGAACTGCAGGAAGTTCCAAGAATAGCTTGAATTGTAGGAATTTCATGTAGTTACATGAGTTGTAGGAATTTCAAGTAGCTACCTGAACTGCAAGAATTTCAGGTTACTTGAATTGTAGGATGGAAATGATAGGCATAACTTGAATTATAGGAAATATGGGAGGAAGCTTGAGAAAACTCAGAGGTCTAGCCAACAAAGGAGTTTTCATGCATTCTTCAGGAATAACTTGAATATCATAGGCTGAAGATCTACTACTCCATCATTGTAGAAGTTAGAAGGTTGGCTAAAAGAAAATCAGGTTCTTTTCAAACGTTAGATATGCTTCATTATGGGTTAATCCAAGAAGAAGGAAAAGAGATGCAAAGTATGATTTGATCATGGATACACTTCAAAGTGCTATCCATATGTTCAAGAGTATTGTGAAAGAGGAAAGTCATGTAAGTAATTCTGCATGGTTGATTTGTATAAGCAGTTTAATGGTATCCACAAGAAGTTCTCTTTAGCAACAAAGAAAGGTTCAGGTTCAAGACTGGATAGAGCATGGAAAAAGCTGACGTCTTTTGAGAATGTACTTGATGATGCCTATGAATGGAATTATGATCATGAAGGCTAGAAGGTTGTCTTGATCAAGTTTGAAGCAGATTCAGAGATTGCTTAGAACAGTTGAGAAACTCAAGGAGAAGTATTATGATGTTTTGGATTCGGATCAAGATTCAAGTTCAAAAGATGATGATGATTTCTACCCTTTGCCTATGGATTTTCCAAAGATTGAGACTGAGGGAGTGAGAGAGGACAAGAGCCAAAGCATCCAAGATTCCTTGAGTACCCCAGACCCATCACACGAGCTTACCAATGGGAGAGTGGAGCATCACACACTTTACATTGACAAATTGAAGGTATTTTCCATACTTTGGAGTCTCACCAACTGTTATAATCGGTCTCAAATCTGTTTTACTGAAGAAGAAAGAAGCGATGAAATTATCATCAAGGAAGTTGATCAATTTGGTGACCAATCTAGTGATCAAGAAGATCATTTGCATATTCAAGAAGATGATATTGTCATGGATGAAAAGCATGAGGATTATGGTTTTCTTAATGAATATGCTATTATGGATGATGTTCTTGGTTCTCTTAATACTGGTTTTGAGGAAGATTATGCAGCAAATGAGTCAGATTTCATTGAAGAGGCTTTACAAGCACTTGAAATGCCACTACCTATAGTACAAAATCCATCATTTTTGGATGTATATTTTCAGCATACCTATATTTCCAGCATGTTGAATACTATTCCAGGTCATTCAATTGTTCAACTTGAAGAAATTCAACTAGTTTTCACACTTATTGCCTATATGAGCAATTTTTAGGACAACACAACATATCAGTTTTCAACTAGTTTTAGGACAACAAATGAACAGTTTTCAGCAAGGTACAAATTTACAACACTAGGCTGAAAGCCAGGAATTGCAAAAATCAGTCCATTCACGTGGTTTTCATGAAGATTTGTATGAGTTATGTCCTATGACTCAATCTTCAACCGAGATAATTCAATGTCTTTCTTTTGAGTTGGAAAAGGAGAGGAATGCAGTTGAAATTGTAGCAGTTGTCATTAATTGGCTTCAAGAAGAGAAAGCATGGCTTCAACAAGAGGCTTTTCATGTCAGGATTGCAATGGATTTGAAAGTTTCTTATTATTCTGAGGTCATTAATGCTCTTGAGGAAGTTGTTTTTCAAAACAATAATGTAATATTTGATTTACATACTCAGTTGGCTTGTTCTCATATTCCAAATCAAGATATTATTCTTGAGGATCTATATGCACAAACAATTGATATGGTAAATAAAGTAGACACTGATGTGGAATAATTATTTTTAAAGAAAATTCTTTAATGGTACCTATGTTTGAAATAGATGTGGAGAGCATCATTCAAGGGTATCATGAGTAAACTATCAGTGCTAGAAATGTAGTTTTGGAATAACAAGCTATTCAATCTACATGCTGAAATATGTCAGGACAACATTCAAGAAGTTTTCCTGAAGATCAAGAGCAGCCTGAATTTCAAGAGAGGTTAAGGAACGAGGAGAATAAATTAAATTAGGACTTAAGAACATGTTATCTTGAAAATAGACTCAAAGGGATAGCCGCAAATAAGTAAATTGGTCACAACACAGTTTAGACTATTCATGACATCATCCTGAAGACTTTTTGGCAAGGAAGCAACAGTCTAAACTTTAGGAAAGTGCAAGAACTGAATTGGATAAATTATTTCAGAATTCTAGAGCTATGTATCCTAATCCTGAGCAGTAAGAAAATTCCCAAAAATCAAGATACTCAAGAATTTGAGCCTGTAGTGGGACAATGAAGATGTGGATGATCAAGATGTTAATGTTCTAGTTTAGTTTGATATTTTTGAAGTTTTGAAGTATTTTAATCAATTTGGAAATGACATTGAAGCCAATAGAATTATGCAAGTACATGTAATAATGTTTAGGATAAATAGTTTTTGAGCATAGTAGTGATGATTTTTGATGAGTTGGATGACATTTCCAAAAGTATATTGCAAATTTCTTTATCAGAAAGTGTTCAAGTTCTTTACCTGCAAGATGATTTTTTAGATTTGCCAGAATTTTCAAGTTTTCAGTATTTTAGGAGTATTCAGGTTTGTTGGTAATGTCAAAATTATAGTATGGATTACAACAACTTGAATCCTTGCAACCCGAATTCTTGCAACTTGAATTCTTACAATAGTAACCTAATTTCCTATAGCAAGAAATGGTATGGAAAGAGCCTAAAAAGCAAGAAATGTAGCAAGAAGTACTGCAGCAAGCTGAAAAACAGCAAGTACAATAATGACCCGAAGATCAGGAGTTTCTGAAACCTGAAAATAGGCTGGAAAGTCAGTAGATACACGTTTAATAAGTTTGGATTGATGCAAAGAAATATTTTTGAGGTGATATAGTGAAAATTAAAGCTATGGATGAGAATGATGTAGATGTAGATGCAGTTTTTAATCGATTTCTTTTACAAGTTTTCTTGGATTATCTTGCATATTTCTTTGGAGATGCAATTTCATGTTTGAGATTTAAGTGGTATGGTATATGGCCATATATTTTTTATGATGCAGATGCTAGAGTGTCATCGATATATTTCCTTATCAAAGTTTCTACTCTTTGCCATTGGAGTAGTGATTTATTGATTTAGTCATGGTTCTATATCTTTGTTCTCTATGATATAGTATGGATGCCATTGTACTTGATCAGTTTCTAGTACTGGCATGTTGCCTTGAAATGGTTGTAGTGTATTTCACTTTGCATTAAGGGATTAGTTACTATTTTCACTTTACTAACACTTAGGGCTGGTTATGAAATTGCACCAGAGAGCTTTGAGTATCCTAGAGGGACTCTACTCACTGCTACTCAGTGTGGCTTGTCCAGGGGTGCAAGGTCTCTAGCAATGTATAATTATGTTCTTTGGGTTAGTTTACATATCATTTAGTTGCATGCTTGTGGGTTTGAGTCATGACTGTCCTAGTCATCCACCGGGCTGTGCTAATAGGTGTTAGGGCTTGGATTCTGTCATCCATTTAGTACTATTTCATACCTTAGTACTTATATGCATTTAGGTTTATGGGATTAGCATGTGTAAAGTGACTTTAGCTTTCATATGATGTTTCACTTGAAAGGCAAGTGCAGGTAAAAAATGTGAGCAAGTTGTATTCGTTGAGATCCTGTATATGAAGAATGAGAGATTCTTCAGGCAAAGCCTGTAGATGATTGCTAATTCTATCTATTTGTGTATGTAGCATGAATATTAATGCTATCTACTTCAAGTTATTTCATCAAGAATGGTCGTGATGATAGTAAACTGTGTAATATCTTTTTGAATAGCAATTCAGCATTCATGAATATGATATGTGTTTCATGTCAAAGTGTCTTTCCTGAATATTATGTGTGTATAATGGTTGTAAATTTGTTCAAGAAGTTTGCTGTAGTATTAGGATTATTTCAGGTAGACTAGTGTGTCTTGTGTCTTTGTTGTGGTCTTTTAGAGGCTAAAGCATGTCATGTTTGTGGATGTAAAAGCTTTTATATGGTGTCTACTTTCTAATGACACTTCATTTGCTAAATTTGGACCTAGATATCCCAAGTTATGGTAGTTTTCCCTTTGATAGCCCTGATTGGATAACTATAACAATCTGTACTTCTTCATTTCTTTGTAATTTTTACTTCAATGGGGACCTTCTTTAGATTATGGGGTTTATTCTCAACATGGATCTACATCCTCCAAAGCTCTTTTGTACATTTCATTGTAAATTTCCTATCATTTCCAAGCTTTGAGGACAAACCTTCTTTAGGTTGGGTAGGCTTGTAATGAAGCATAAGTTTAGGGAATAATATAAAAGGTTGAGATATAACATGGCTCACCATCTTTTTGCCATTAATCAAATCATCTCCTTGAGGACTACTATTTTTGAACCTCTAACCATAGCTAAGGGGTGAGTACCTTGCTCCACCATTGTGGGAGGTGGGTATCTTGCTGCCATATCCATTTTACTTGTTATATTTCTTCAACATAATAATTTGAGCATTAGCTATATTTGTTTTTTTCAACATGGTCATCTTTAGTATGATTAAGATGGGCCATCTTGATGAGCCTTGGGTTGTGTTATTTAAATATTGGATGGCCAATAACAGGACACAAAGGGTATTGGCCTAATCTTAATTTGGGCAAACACTTTGCCTAGTAATGTAGTTGGTCCAAAGATACTTGATTTCAAAGTGATGTGGCAATTAGTAGTTATTTGGAACGCTCGAGTCAAAGATTCTACATGGCGTTGAAGGAATGATGGAAGAGGTGACAATCCCTTACAGCAAGTGATTTGTTTCTTTGATGGAGCATCAGACGGTAACTTTGTGCCCATTCTAGTGAACCCCAAACTTTCTTAGGCACTTTATGTTAGAGTTATCAAAAACATGGGAGCATGTATGGCATGGTACTCTTCTTCAATGGCTCATAGAGTTAGAGATTGCATTTAATGGGTGTGTTTTTTTTTTGAAAAGGAGAAACTATGGATCCTAGAAGTTCTCTAGAAAATGAATGATGATTTGCCAACTTCATACATAGACAAGTGTATTAAAATTTAGAAAAGAAAATTTCTTATGGAGTTTCTCAAGAGGAGTGAGTTTTGTAGCTCTAAAGTTCCTCATGGTTTTTAGAGTACTTGAGTACTAGAACTTGAAGCATCCATGCACCAAATTGAGGACATGGAAAAGGAGGGAAAGGATAATTGTCCAACTTCATACATAGTCAAACCTATCTACCATGTTAAGTGTATTACAATTGAGAAAAGTATATTTCTTATGGAGTTTCTTAAGAGGAGAGATTTGTGTACTTGTAAGGATCCTCATATTTTTAGGGCACTTGAATACTAGAAGTTGAAGTATCCATGCACCAATTTGAGGCTCCTAAAAAGGAGGGTGAGGAAGATTTGGGTAAGAACTTATTCTAAGAGATTGAATTTAGTTTAGAAGTTAGGTTTTTGGAAGGCCTTAATGAATAATTTCTTATAAGAGAGATTGTGCAAAGCAAAACAAGTGCTTACCTACGTGTTTTTTCCAAAAAACATGACAAGATACTTCAATTTTTGGTATGGGAGTGTCAACAAGTGAGAGGCCTCTAGTCTTGCTTGAAAAAGTGGGTGAAGTGTGCTAATTTTCATGGACAAATTAACCTTAATAACATCATGATTGGTGATCATAAAGGATTTCAATGAAGGCTCAGTGCATTTTCCATAATTTCATATTGACATTTAGAATTAATGCCTTTGGAAAACCTTGAGTTATAACTTCTCTAAATAGTTATGGGTGTAAAGAGGAGATTCTTGTAGTATTGAAAGGATAGGGAAGAAGAGTTTTATGTTGAGAGTTGCTTATAAGACTCTTAGTAAATATGGCTAGCTCCTTTTGGCCTACAACTATGTTGTAGTGTCCACCATGATTTATGTGAATTGAGGCAAATATTCTTCTTTGTAGTATATCCTCACATTATAAAGGAACTCATGAAATCCATTAATGCATGTGCAAGATGATGTCAAGATCAATATTCGATTGCAATACAAAAATGGTCATGTTTATAGCTTAAAGGCCAATACAATAGAAGAAAATCTTCATTTAGATGAGATTAGGCCATTTGTTATACATATGCAATGATGTGCATCCTTGACATACCCTAGATCATACCTATATGATAAGCATTAGACCCCAATCTTTGGTAGAATGTTTCATGAATCTATGATAGTTTTGAATTTTATATATTATCAAGAGATGGATTGATAAGAACATTAATGTGGGTGAATTTCTCATTATAAGGAACAACGGTACTATGTGAGGGTAAATGCATAGCCCGGAGGATTCACTCACAAAAACGTAAGTCTATCATGGGGGTTCAACATGATGGATTTTTTACTTTAACAAATGTAAATATAATGGATCTTTAAATTAGGCATTGAATGCATGTGATAATAAGGATTTAATAGTGAATCCCCAAATATGCATAATTACTTAGTCTATCAAAATATTTAATTAACTAGAAAATAAAAAAGGGGCTTAATAGTAGATGTAATTGTGTGAGAGTTGAACTATGTGCCAAAATCTCCTTTGACTATTGAGCTAGGTGGTCCATTGATAAATATTTGAATACCCAAAAAATAAAAATGGGAGTTAATAATAGGTATAATTGTGCAAGAGTCCAACTATGTGCCAAAGTCTCCTTTTGGCTATTGAGTTAGGTGGCTCATGACTAAGCCTCTCTCATATCTCCCTCTAGTTTGATATTTGCAACCCATCACTATGCTATGATTACTATTCTCTCATGGTTACTTTGCACAATCTGTGATCCCCCCTTTTTTAGACTTTGCTATATTTAGGTTTCACCATGATTATTTGTTACTAAGAGTATCTATTGTTATTATGGCCTTTCCTTTCGATTATTGAGTGAATCTCCCTCCACCTATCCATGACTTTTGCATGATTGCCTCTTGCTTGACACATAGTCACTATACCCCTCACTTTGCATAATCTTTCATATTGCAACCTATTGTTATAGGTGTTGATGATGATGATGATGATAATAGTTATATATGAATTACTATATATATATATATATATATATATATATATATATATATATATATATATATATATATATATATATATAGTGTATGTATTACAATACATGTATATTATAGATTAATATGTAAAATAGTTATATATTTACTTATACATATATGTTATATATATGTATTTGTAATTTAACTATACGCATGTAGTATTAAAATTTTTATTTATTCTTATACACATAGATTCTATTTATATGTATGAATTATAAACATACTTACATATACATATGCATTATTTATGAATAATTAACTTTTAGAATGTTAGAGAGAGAGAGAGAGAGAGAGAGAGAGAGAGAGAGAGAGAGAGAGAGAGAGAGAGAGAGAGAGAGAGAGAGAGAGAGAGAGAGAGAGAGAGAGAGAGAGAGAGAGAGAGAGAGAGAGAGAGAGAGAGAGAGAGAGAGAGAGAGAGCCCTAAATACTACTAACACAAGTGCAAAGCATTGGCCTAAAATATGGTTTAGGCCTTGAACCACCCTAAGTGATCATAACATCTATATGGAGCACTAACTTAGAGTGAAAATTCTCAATTGTATCAATATATCTCTTACCTTACTATTTGCAAGTACATATGTGTTTTTTAAAACATGAAGGTATCCAAATGTAAATATAATCTCATGTGACAACTTAAAGTGACAATATAAATGGACATTTTGGAGATGCATTCTCCAAATGGCTATTCTTTTAAAGCTTTCATAACAACTTGTCTAATCTTTTGGGTTTAAAAGCTTAAAAGATAGTTCATAGATAAAGAATAGTTTTTCTTGTAAGAACATGTCACCATTGTAAATGTAATTTCATTTGACAACTTGAAGTTACCATATAAATGGATATTTTGGAGATGCACATATTTATAGATAAGTTTTACACAAGCTTTTTGCAAAATTACAAACTTAAAGCTCAATGTTATATATTTATTGAGGGTACTTTTTAAAGTGCTATGTGTAGTAAAAGTGGACTTGGAAGCGCCTTCCTTTGCATACTTTTGAGTACAAATTCGTGGTGAATGACATTGGTAAGGTGTACCTTAAACTTTATTGACATACTTTTGAGTACAAGTTGGTGATGAAATAGTTTGTGAAGGTGTACAATGTACATTGAATATAGGGGTTGAACAAAAAACCACAAAGGCCACATCATTCCCTAAACCATTGCCTTAAAGTACCGACATTTAAGGGGGAGCATTGGACATTTAGTTAGAGTCTTCTTTATAATGCTAAATCTACAAGCATGCACTCCTTGTGTTTGGGAGAGAGGAGCTTTCAAATAGACCACACCATTTCTAGGTGTTGAGAGATGGGACAACTTCACATCGAAGGGATGGGCCCTTCAACTTTAGTTTCTTTTCATATGTCTTTTCTAGGCTCTTTCAAATAATCAACTATGCCTTTCATTGTATACCTTGTGTAAAAGGGTTTTATATAATTGCTTTTAATCATGTTATTGGAATTAATGTTAAAAAATTTAGTTAGATGTTTTTATTTAATATCAATACTTCTCCTTATATATTTCTATTAAAAAACTACCTAAACTACTTTTTCCATATGATACAAGCATCATTATGCAAAATAGAACACAACGTTCTACTTGAAACACTATTATTCATGGAAAATATGAGTTAGTATCACTAACTCAAAGTAACACTCTATAGCAAAAATGTTATGTAAAATGAGTTATGTATATAATTGAGATATACTTGTTTTTCTATTCTAATTTATAAGAAAATACACAACAAACATTGGGGAAATTTAGACTCAAAAAGGGCCCTTTAGCTTAAGAGTTAATGACTCTCCTAATGATAAGAGATTTGAGGCGGACCAATAGGAGAGGGGGTGGCTTGCACATTTTATCCACTCCCTTTTTCCCCTTGTCCCTACCACTTATAGGTTTTTCCCCCTATGCCCCCCCCTCCTTTTACCACCAAGGTCAGGTGGGTCCCACTAGTTGTCCAAAAAGGTCACCCAAAATTTGAAAATTTCCCCTTTTCAAAAATGCATCATACCCCCATCCCCCCCCCTCAAACCTCTTTTGATGACATGTTTAGTCAAAAAATGCATTTTTTGTGTCTTTTTGTAAGACATGCTTTCACTTTAGTAATTATCTTACCTCCATTCCACAAATCTTCTTAGCTTTTTGTGCTCCTAGCTTCTCTCAGCCATAGCCACACAGCCCTAGCTTTTCTTAGCCATAGCCATACAGCTCCAACTTCTCTCATCAAAGCCACATAGCACCCAGCTTCTCTCCTTCTTCTTCCATGATCATTCTCTTATCTCCCTTCCACAAATCTTCTTCTCATCTTTCTATCCTTACACAGCCATAGCTACATAGTCCCCAACTTCTCCTAGCCATAGCCACATAGCACCCAACCTCTCTCTTTCTTTTGAGCATAGCCATAGCCAAAGTCCCCATATTCTCCCAGCCCATAGCCACCTAGCACCTAACTTCTTCTCTTTCTTCCATGGTAATTTTATTTATTCCATTCCACAAAATTTCTCATCTTTCTGTGCTCACATAGCCATAGCCACATAGCCATCCTTACTTTTACTACCATTCCGATGGCATCTACATGTCAAAAAAGGCAACCCCGTGATTCCATATCTAATGTTTATGTACACAATACAAAGGATGAACATGGCAGATGTGAAGGAATATTGTTCAAGAAGGATGCATGGGTCTACATGCAACCTTTAGCAATAGGCCCTCATCGAGTTTGTTGTCTTAGTGTACTACAAAATCATTGGAAAGGCTTAGTACTTGGGTTTTAGGAGGCTCAAGATGGTGGTCTTATTGCATCAATTCAACATGCATATGGTGTGAAGGACTTGAAGCTACCTCCTGGGACTACTCAACAAGTTTTCCCCTCTAATTGTGAGTTCATGCTTTTATGTTCTTAACTTCTCATATGCTTTTGAGGTTTTTACTTCTTCTCTCCTGATAGACATTTTCCCTTCAAATCTTGTTAAGGAGTAGCCTTTGAGAAGCTTGTCTGGGATATACAAAGCTCTACATGTGGATGTGAGTGAGACATTGATTATTGAAATTCATCACAATATCTTTTACAATGCAATAAATTTTTCTCTAAGTTTATGTATATAGTGCCTATATCAGTTGATTCATACGGTTCTCTTGAATTACCTCCTTATCCACCTCTCAAATCCTTGGAATGGCCCATTCTAGATAAGTGGATGATTTAGACATGTTTTTTTATGGTTTGTACCAATTCATGTCAAGAGAGCTTCAAGATTAGTGGGTCTTCCATGGTTTGTACCAATTCATGTTTTTGTATATATATTCAAAAGTACTAATGTGCATCAATGTCCCTCCATGTTCATTTGTAAGAACATAAGAAAGGACTTTCTTCATTCCAATTTTGCAGAAGGATGGAACGAGGTAAATGGGGTGCACAAAGGTAACATGTTTTGGTGCAGAGTGGTGGTCTCTAGTGTTAAACTTCTTTACTTGATTGCACGGTGTTTCATGAGCAGTGTTCGAAGATAAAACTCTCACACAACCTGAAAATGAGACAATAAGGAGTGTCAGTGATTGATTTTGTCTGAGGACTTAACTTGACTATAAGCTTTTTTGTAGCCAAAACACCAGCACACCCAATCCACAATCCAACTTCAAAGCCTCTTAATGCTACAAACACATTGAGATCACACAAAATGCAGAGCATCTACAACCTCAAAAGAAATAAGCATAGACCTTTGAAAAAAACCTCACACAAAATCTTCATACCTCATATTTTGATTGTTGTGATACATTGAGCTTTTTGCATCAAGCTTGTAGAAGTTTGAATAATATAAAGATTTCTCCAAAAGCTTGGGTGTGACCCTCCTTTCCTCACAATAGTTTAGAAAACATTCATAAGAGAAATGTCCCTACATTTTAAGCCTCCACACATATATAGTTTTTCATCAATCAATGTAACTTGCATTTTTAAAAAGCATTTAAAGCTTTTACATTTAAGCACCTTGAGAAAGCCTTATGACTTTTTATTGCTTTTTTCTTTCTTCTTGTAATGCAAGCCATCACCTTCCAGATCCTTTGAGCCTAGTATGTCAATTTGCTCTCCCCTTTCAAACATGTAGTCACTGATAAACATGGGATCCTCAAATGGGTTCACCCCCATAAAAAAAAACCCCCTCAATTATACACACACTATCACCATTAACAGTGCCATCCCCTCCTACATATGGTCACAACTCTAAAATAAATGCCATTCTGCTCACATTCTCTATCCACCTTCAAGCACACTAGTGGCACTCCTTCTTCTACTATCAAACATATGAGGAGAAACACTCCTCTAGAATGCATAGATAGGTTGCCTCATGATCTTATGCTTTGAATATAATTCACAATTCTCTACAATGTGTAGTCTCTCTCCAAATTGCTGTAGTCAACCTTGCTTTGTAAATTATGGTAGTTAGTTAGAGTAAGATTTTTTCTTGGTTTGATCGATGTAGATGAACCTTAAATTACAGGTGGCTTCCTCTATTCCTATGCTTTTTCCTCTCAACAAACCTTTAATCTAGGCTCCATCATCATAGTCATCTTACAGTTCTATGATGACTTTCTTATTACCATGATGCCTTTAGTTGTGATAGCTTCTTCGTAATCATGACTGCTCTACATAGCTTCCTCAAAATTGCTATAGGTGCTTGTGAGTTCAACAGCAAGGCAATGGGCCAAGTTACAATCTCTAACCTAACGATAGCTCAATAGCACAAACAAAAACTTCTTGACATGCTATTGGTTCACTTCCTAGGGCAAACAACCCCTCTCATATGACTTGCTGGACACCACAGGATCATGGGTGCCTTCAATAGCATGCAACCTATCATCACATGTGAAGGAAGAAATTTTATGCTACTATTCTAGGTATTTTCCTCTACTCAATTGGGAAGAAGAATATCCCTAGGGTTGTGCTCCTCTAGCTTGGACGATTTTTCTCTTGTGTATGCACATATCTTGCATGCTGACAAGCACATGCTTTCCTATATCATAGATTTCTCCCAGTACGAGATCATGCCTTGCCAATGACTTGAAGCCATTGTAGCTATCGTAATGGCTACTAAAGCAAATCTACCTAGTCATTCTCTCGTGACATGAATTGATGCTCTTTTAACTTTTGCATAGGATGACAATTATGAAGAATCCCTAACAATTTCAAAACCCAATCATGTTTTGCTAGTCACATGGCTATTTTCTTATAGCGTTCACTTGCTTAAGAGCATCCCATCTCCCTCAAGTGTAATGCCTAGGTTCATATGGATTTGTCAATGAACGTAGCTCCATTGGTTTTCACCAACCTCTACTGCTTTTAAAGCTGAAGTATAAGAATCCCTTGCCTCAAAAAACACCTACCTCAAGGAGCTCTATCCATCACTACTTCATGAAGTACTTAGCAGCTTGATCAATCATTGTGAATAGGTATATGAAATTAGGGTAACACTATCCCAAAATTCAATAGTTTATATGCATCTCTTACACCATAAACTTGAGGTAACCTTAGCTATTTCCTTGGTTGCAAGACTTATATTTCTTTAAAATAAAATTTTCCTTCCTTGTGTCCCATCGGACTTGAGTACACTAAATATATATGGATAACATGTTCTTGATGATGGAATGTAATGTGCCCTAGTTGAAATATGCTTTGAAAATAAACTCCATGTTTAATCACTCATGATATTGAAAAGAAATGCATACTCGAAACTTATGCTATGCAATCATACAAGGAATGCCACATGCAAAAATATGGATGGAATGATAAAATTAGGGCCTAGCTTGATCCATTGAGTGCCCATGCATCATGCAAGAGGCAAACACAATTACTTAATTAATTTAGATCCTTGACCTCACCTCTCAACACTTAGTAAAGAAGAAATGTTGTATTCCACTCCACTTATCCAAAATCTCATGATCACTCAACAAAAATATGATCCTCATGATGTTAACCAAGTAAAAAACCCATCTCACAACTGTAGGCATCTTCCATGACCCTCAAACTCACCCATCCACCTTTCCACTCATTCTTTGGTTCCTATTTTGGTGATGAATATCCCAACTCTTGAGCATGCAAAGAATTGTGCATACACAATGAAGGTGCTCTCTCAAGTGCTTGTGCTTCTAAGATTTACTGCATATAGTTGCAATGGGCATCATGTTATGTTAGTGCTCAATGATGATGCAAAGAGTGCATCAACTCAACCCATGGTATGAAGTAATTGATAAAATCAGGGTATGACCCCTGAGTGTAATATATCCAAGAAGTGCAATGTAAAGTGCTCAATCCCCATGATATGCAAAGATATTGCAAGAAAATATACCCGTTTCAAGATATCCAACAACTACCACAAAGTCTTGCTCCAATTTGTCTAGAAGAACACCAATCTCAACCAAGACTATCAAGTTTTCAAGCTCAACAAATCCAAATAAAATGACAAAAACAATTCCTGCTCTAAACAAACATAAAAAATGTAGCTACAAAATAATACAACAAATAGTTCCTCAAATGTCTAAGCTAAACAAATCCTACGTATCTAATGTTTCTCTAGGGGTTTTCAGTTTACACAAAAATGCATGACAATGTTTTATTATTGTACATGTGCTTCTATTATCATTAATGGATTCCCTTGGAGTTCAGTAAAGACATGGGACACACATTTGATATTCAAATTCATATGCTAGGTGAAATAATCAAGTCAATCATAGTGAGTGATTATTGAAGTCTCCTAAATTTATAAGAGCATTTGGTCTTGATGGAAAGTGTTTATATGGAGAGCTTCAACTTCTATATTGGTGGTAGAAAGGTGAGCTTGTTTAATATTATAATTTTTTGTTTTGGTTGGGACATAGTAGTTCAATTTTTTTTTTTTGGTTTTTTTCTTTCAAATGGGCAAAAGAATGCACTGTAACACAAATACGTTTTTATTGCAATTTATCTCTCAAGAATATTGTCTATTTTTTAGTGTTCAATTGTGATAAGATGAAAGGATTTTACAAACTGACGCTACATGATACCGGTGTGCATATTTTCAAAGTATGAGATATGTGCAAAAATATGATTACAAATTTATTGATAAAAAAATTGTGGTTTGATAGGGCAATTGACTTATTTTTGGCCCAAAATGATAAAACATGACATCAAAGATTGGATTTAAGTTATCATACAATCCTTGGACACCATGCCGCATGAATGGGCAAGACGACACTACCATCTCGCCCATCCACGTGCTATCGCATCCAGAGTGCTATCCTACGCATTCATGCTCTGTAGTATCTAGGGTTGCATGACAACTTAAATCCAATTTTTGATGTTATTTTTGATAATTTTGGGTAAAAAACAAGCCGATTGGCTTGTCAAACCACAAATTTTTGACCAATAAACTTTTTAAAAATTCCTTATACTTTGTCACTTATATGATGTATACCAACTTATCATTCGACAAAACAGAAGGTTAATTAGACCATTGGCTCGATAATCAATTTCTTGTTCTACTTAATTATTGAGTTCTCAATTGATGTTGCAAATTTAATCATTATATCATCATGCACAAATACAATATGAGACATTCAAAGGCACAATAAAAAGCAAAGATTTTTTATTACATATCAAAGTTCATAAAGTACATTGCATTGTAGTGTTGTACAAAAACTGTAGACCCTTGGTAGCTCTAATTTCTCTCCCCTTATTTGTCCACCTAACTGCATGTCTCTACATGATAGTCACTTGCTTAGTATGAATTGTGCAAAGATATGTGTCCTCAAAGAGGGCGACAAGGTGTGTTTTTGTAGCTTCGTGAATAGCCTCCATTGCAATCCCTTGCATGCAAAATTGATATCCATAAGAGCGAAGGATTTCCTTCACTAAGTGTGCAAAAGGCACTTTCATGATTAGTAGGTATGTGCTCCTTTGGTACTTTTGTGGATCTCCCTAAAAGCCGCTAGCGGGTGATAGTTCTTCCTCTGCTTTAGCCTTTGCCCTAGGATTCATCTCGCTTGGCCTCACCATGGTTGCCGTCCTTGTGCTTTTTGGGATTGGGTGGGGGTTTCTCAGCAAGGGCATGTTTTGGAGTGGGGAGAAGGGGTACTAGAGGAGGAGAAGAAAGTTGTTTGGCTCACTTTGTCTTTACCTTGGGGGCATCTCATGGGGCTCTTACCGCTTGTTGAGTGCCCCTTGGTTGCATCTCCACTAGCCTCTAGCCATTCTAAGTTGTCTCTGGGCCTATTGATATTGTCATCAATGTTGCCCTCATCATCATTGTTTTCACCTTTCTTACATTGATAGAGGTGTCTCCCTTATTATTCTCCAACTTGTTGTTTTTAGCTTCCATTTCCTTTCTTGCTTATTCCTCTTCAAAAGAATCTTCTTGTTCACGAGCTCTTTTCAAAGACTCCAAGGCCAATTGAGGTAGGGTCTTCGAGGCTTTGGATGGATGGGGGGAGGGGGGGGGGGGAATGACACGGGGATGATGAGGTTTTGCTACTATTAGAGTCATCCCATCAAGTGAAAATTAGGATTTCTTTGCCTTGCCATAGTAGATAAGTGAAAACTTGTCCTTGGCCTTGGTCTTATATTGGATGCCGTCAGACAGTTTGCTTGGTGTAAACCATGAGATGGATTAGAAGAGAGGAAGAGAAGACAACAATAGAAGTATGAAATAGGAAATGAACTAAAAGAGATCTATTTATATGAAGCCTGGTATTAAGGTTTAAGGGGGACCCACACATGGATTTATATATGTGTCCATTTTGACAATTCCCTTTGCCTTGTCATGCGCCATGGTGCATATGCATTCACTACATATGTGTTTCGCCACTTTTCCTTATTGCGCACATGGATTTGTTGCTTGTGAGATTTAGCCAATGCTATTGCCTTAGCATTCTCCAATGTGATGGAGCAACCAAAGGTGTATCTATAAAACCGATCGAACATTTCTACAAGATAGCTTTTCTTGACACAACCATCTCCATGACGTGTTCTTGAAATATGCACTATGAGCACGATAATGAGACTTTTTCATACCTTAGGTTCTTTATACTTCCAAAGATCCATATTTCTCTAAAAAAATATAATCCATGAGCATATAAAATGTGCTACAAAGGTATGGAGCATTGATATCAGATTTGGAGCATCAACGTATCTAAATATTAAAGAACATGCAAGTAGTAGAGTTGAAGGTGTATCATGTAGTGGGTGATGTTGGTTTTTTCCCATGCATTGACAACTAGTTTTGTAAAATCATTGACCATTGTATGAAATTCAACTTGAGTGGAATGATCTATTGATGGTTTTAGTATTATAAACATTAGCTTATTAAAAGAATACCAAACTGACATTCTTAAGACTAGGGTCTCTTTCCAAATCTATACAGGCATTTGCATAAATCTTTCCAGAACTTCCACTTTAACTTTGATGGCTTACTAGTCATATTGCTTAGTAATCTCTTCACCTTCATTCCACTCATTGATATTTTTTGTGCTACGTCATAAGTTAAGCATGGTTTTTTTTGGTCCTTTTTAATCTTTACCTTGCCTCCATGTACATTTAATGAATTTAATAGCTCCTTGACTTTCTTAATAGTTGCTTCATGTTTGGAGGGAGCCTTCATTGTGTATATATAATTGATATGCAACTTCAATAACTTATCAAATATGCGTATGTAGCAATGCAAAGTGCAAAAATGGACATTCTCAATGTTAATTGAAAATATGGCTTTTCAATTCTCATCAAGACATGACCTATTTGGTGGTGCCTTTTTATTGCAGGCCAGTGATCCTCCCTTCCATGAAACATTATCTACAGTTTTAGGAGAATGATTTGTTTTCATGCAAAATGGACAAGGCAACGATGCTAACGCATTAATGTTACAATTGAACATACACTTTAGAGTCTTGAGATTGCCGCCCAAGTACTAATTAATGTTGAATTCTTTGAATCCTTTCATGTAGAGCTTCTCCCCACTTGTTTGATTGAAAATTATATCCAAAAATGGAGTGCATTGAAAGATCCAAGAGAGAACATTAGAGGAACATTATGGGTCTCCTTGGGCACTTGCTAGCCGTAAAATATACTTTTCTGACTACACACTAAATGGTTGGACATTTGTGCTATCTTTTACATAGGTCATGGCGTAATTCATCAATGTAAGGCTCATCCTCTCCAACTTACATCCCTTTATGATTTGGCATCATCAAGCTTGATAACAAACTCCAAGGTTGAAACAAAACCTGGCAATCATAGTTGGTACAAACTTAGGAGAAATAAGTGTACTATATTGAATCCATAATGTTAGATTATGACAAGTCAATACCTTTCGAGTATTGTACCTTATAGAAACAGACCATGGCACATTGCAACTTAACCAGATCAACAAAAATATTGCTGAAGTTATCCTAGTCATAAGAAATATTTCCAGCTTTAGCTCTCTCCACTTTTATTTTTTTGGTGATAAAAAATATACTTTCCTATTGAATCAACAATGGATATATTTTGAGCTCGTGTTACAACTCTTAATCGAAATGGATGAGGCAAATCACATGCTTTATTTTGCTACTGTGCTAACGTAGTTGCTATCATACTGTATATGGCCTCATAGCCTTGTTGACTAAACCCAATTATATCACATGCTATTTGAACTTCTTCTACAAATAAACTATTTAGAACATATATAAGAGACTCATTCAAAGTAGCAAGCTGGAGGGCTCTATATTGAGGGTGTCTCAAAATTTCAGTTAGATGCTTGCGTTTTAAGAATGCCTTTAGAAGCTCCATTTGTTGACTCTCATTTTGGCTTTCGGCATCACCAAAAATTTTTCTAACAAAAAATAGATATTTTAAGGGAATAAAGTAGATTCAGATTGTCCTTCAATAGAAAATGACGAACCTTAATGCTTGTACATGTCTTTTTCATGCTCTACCATTCAAGGATAGTGATAGCATTGGAAGTAACCGATGTTTTCTTTCCTTATAACCCATGGGAGTTTGCTTGTACCTTTGCAACTTTGCTTCTGCAATGTTCTTATCTTTCTCCATTTGCTCCAAAAGTGATTTTAATGAAGCATTCTCCTCCTCCAAGGTTGAATTTATTTGTGTGTCCATTGCCATGTCTTGTCCCTTGTTTTTATATTGCTTCAATTCTTCTTCAAGCTTTTGCACTTTGATTTTTTGATCTTATAGGGCTTTTGCAACACATTTAAAGAACCCTAGGATCATAACAAAGATTGATGATCTTTATATAATATTGATTGATAATATTGATGCATATGAATATTTCCATCTAAGCATTTACAATAACCTAGTAGACCATTTTTACAATTCCTGATAAATGCAAGCAATGAAGAAGTGAAATTGAAAGGTGGATTTAGCCTAGTACTAGGATCATAAAGATACAAGGGATCATCCACTCAAAGATCAAATTTTTTCTTTTTCTCTAAAAGACATTGGAAAGAAGTTGTTACATCCAGCCCAAACTTACTATAAGGAGACTTTGCAATAGTATATTCTTCATTTATACGAACATGCAAATCCACCTTTCTCTTATGATTGCTTATGTCCCTAAGTGGTTCCATTAAAGCAGGAGAGAAAATAGAGTAGATTAAGCTTTCATAGGATAATACTGATTTAAAATGGCTAGAGGACAAAAGAGAGCATGAAAATGCTTTGATGGATATATAATATGGTTAGGCACCACTAGAGATGGGAAATACCATGTTTTGAGAATAGAGGAAAAAAATCACTTTTTTTGGGGTCAAAATTAGTCTGCCTTGCGGATGAGGCAATTAGGAGGAGTAGTGGAGCATAAAGTAGGTATGTAACTACCTCTGTAGGATCCCAAGTATCACATGTGTAGGTATTAAAGATATGACCTAATTTTGAGGGTTTTTAATGCAAAAAAGTATATAGAAAATGAGCATTTCAACTTGCAATATGATTGGATACATTTGAGAAAAAAATTTATTTTTGTGAAAATTTATAAAAATTCATTTTTGGGAACAAAAATAAATTTGAGTTGTTGATGTGGTACTTTTAGAAGATTGGTGGTCTCTTCTTGGAGGATAAGCTGATGTAGAGTTTTCTAATGCAAAAGAGTATATAGAAATGAGTACTTCAACTTGCAATATGATTGGGTATCTTTTAAGAAAAAGAAACCTAATTTTTGTGAAAATTTATAAAAAGTTATTTATTTGGGCAAAAATAAATGTGAGTTGTTGATGTGGTACTTTTGGAAGAGTGGTGGTCCCAACTTGGAGGATGAAAAGGGTTATTTAGTAGGGTGAAAAGAAAGGGTGACCCCCCTTCTTTTTAGGTAGGGTCCACCATAAAAAGTGGGTGGAGCCTAAGGATGTAGGGGGCAAGCCTGGGACAAAAAGGCATGCAATGATGACCATTGAAGAAGGACTAATCCAAGATTAAGGATTCCTAATCAATTTCTCACGATGCCCATTTTGAGTCCATATTCCCCCTAATACTTAGGGACCCTAATAATGCACACTAGCTGGCCCCATTGGTAACTAGCTGCACCCTAATCATTGCGAAGCTCATGAGGATGTACCTCTCTTTCTTTGTAGTTGAGCAAATAATAATGGAAATGTGGTCACAAAAAAGGATGGAAGCATGCTTCACTTGGATGTAATGCCACATAAAATCCCAATGGAAAACCACACACTTGCAATATAAACACAAATTCATTTTAAAGAATAAGTTTGCCTCAAATTCATCTCATGCATGTAATTACCTACTTTTATGATCAATAAAATAAAATAAAATTGTGAAATGTTTTTCATAAAACAATGAAAAAGCATAAGTTAGTATGGTTACCTATAAGACATACAATATACACCTTTGCAATACATCTTAGAAAAATTATGGAGACTCTCTTACTTTGAAATTTGTACACCTAGGTACTCATTTTGTAGGTTTTATGAGACCTTGAATGTAGGGTAAATCAACCACTTAACTTTAATAATAAAAGAGAGAAAGTAAAATAAAATCAAAGGGAATTGAACCCCAAACATATGACATATGTCTATCAAGGAGTTTACTTGCAAAACAAACAAAGGGAAACATTGAATCTATAAGAGAGAGGTGGATGGTTGTCTTTGCAAGAATAAACATCTCTCTCACTCTCACTCTCACTCCCACTCTCACTCCCACTCTCTATCTCACTCTCACTCTCACTCTCTCCTATAGCTTTAGCGAGGCCTAATGTAATCTATTCATTAATCATCCATTTTACTTGATAACCATTCTCACTCTCAACTATAATAGTTGTAAATTGGGTTCATACTGATGAAGAAGATACCAAATTAAGGCAAAGTTTCATAATTATTGTTGGATGATGCTACAATCATGCTTGATTTTCAAAAGTCAAGGTAAGTCTCGTGTGGAGTATGCCAATAAACTTGAGACCTACCTTCCCTTCTTACCCTTGCTTATTTTGTGAAACAACCCTATGCCTATGTGGGTATTAAGACAAAGTCACACAATTATTACCAAATGATGCTACAATCACTCTTGGTTTCCAAAAGTTAAGATAAGAGACATTGAGGGAGTAACAATAATCTTGATATCTACCTTCCTTTATCCTTGCTTATTTGTGAAAGAACCCTTTATGTATGCTTAAGATAAGAGACATTGAGGGAGTAACAATAATCTTGACATCTACCTTCCTTTAGCCTTGCTTACTTGTGAAAGAACCCTTTATGTATGTTAATAATATAAATATATGAAGAAAGAAAAGGGCTTACAAGGGCCACAATTTTTGAATTTTTGTGTTTTATCATGATTTTGAAAGATAATAAGAGATCCAGTCTACAATTTGTATTGATATATGAGTAGCATTTGAGTTAAAAACATAGCTCTACATGGAAGCAAGGAGGAGTGCCTGATCATTTGGCCAAAAAGAGGGCTAAATTGCCCAAGGGGGATGGGGAATGACCCTAACCCTAAAAGTTTGTGTAAAAAGAATGAGAAAGAACGGAACAAGCTATTCTTATATATGTTAACTTTTGGCACTTGCTTTCTTGCTTTTGTCTTATGGGAGAGAGAGTGATAGACAGAGGTTGAGATTGAGGGAAAGATAGTGAGAGTGTCCAGGAGGAAAAGGGTGAAGTCTCATTCTCTTCTCATGTACTCTCTTATGCCTAATCCATGCTCTCTTTGTACACAATAAAGGCCATAGAGGGTTTAGGAGCCTAAGGGGTGCACCTTGGATCATGGGATGTGTGAAAGCATTACTTATGCATGGAGATTTGCCTCATGTATTCACTACAATCCGATGTGGATTCATGTGTAAGAGACTATGTGAGAGGTAGTTGTTGATGTAGTACTTGAACCTCTTGAATCAATAAGAGGACATCCAAATTCCCAATGTTGAGCATGTGGTGCTCAACATTTTGATTCCATTGTTGGACTAAGGATACTTCACTCGCGAAGTCACTTGCATGGTTCATTGTTGCAGGATGGGATCCTCTTGTCAACTCCAAATACTACTGATTAGTCAGATTTATGTTCTCCTCCTTAAACACATATTTAGGTTTCATGGGTTTACAATTAGGATTAATATAGGATTGTCAAATCTCAAGGTCACAAGGGATCATCATAAATCATAAATGATTATCTTTGAGTAAGATGAGTATAAGAAGCCACCTCGTGTGTGCTAGGGCTTAAGAGCCTTAGGTTGCTATTTTAATTTTTATGATTATTTAATTAATAAAGAAAGAAAAAGAAAAAGAAAAAGAAAAGTAGTGTTGCTACTTCTAGCAATCCCCCTCTCTCTCTTTAATACCTTCTCCTTCATCTTATATGTATCTTCTTCTTTGTATTCATCATTATCATCTTCTTCTTGGCAACCAATAGCACCACATTATCATCATCATCATCTCTTGATAGCTATGCATACTTCTCGTGATCAACCTCATCATCATTGCTACTATTCCTTGCCTCACAATGTTAGATATGCTCAATGTTACACACTCATAAGGTGTTAATAATGATCCATGGGGCTCAAAGTTTAAAGGTACCCATTATGAGGAGAAGCCATGTGTGAGCATGGGGCATTGGGTGGGTCCTAATTTGTATGTCAGATGAGATTTATGTGATTGGATGGCAAAAATGTGACCTTTGTGGATCTAGCCTTTGGGTTAGATAGAGTAATTATATCGGTAGCAACTTGATGTATTCTTGATTCCAAGTTCATGCATCACTATCCAAGAAAAATGGGAAGGCACTAAGGCATGGCAAATTCACATTGTCAAGATTGAATGCCTAGTAGAAATTGGATTACTAGCCACCTATGCTTTACTTGCTAAGAGAAGGCTCAAAGAAAAGCTTGGTTTGACAAACATGTCAAATAAAGATTCTTTGATAATGGGGATCTTATTTTTTTCTATTTCATAAAATGCCACATATAGAAGTTGAAACTACAAGGCCTTGAACCTTTCCATGTCTATGTAATCGTTAGCAACTAGGACATGGAATGCTAAGCTAGAAACTTTAGATGGCCAACCCATTGGCCATTATGATGGTAGCATGATTAAGAAGTACTATCCACCTAGACATGCTCTCATGACCCTCCCATAGTAACAATAGATAGCCCCTTGGTGCATATGGAACAAACCTTCTCCAAACAGTTTGAGTAACACCATCAATGCCTTGCGCTATCACCCTCCAAACCTCATCAAGAAATTGTAGTAGTTAGAGCCGTTACCATGAGCAATGCAGAACTAGACAATGAGCCCGTGATCCCAACCATGTACATTTGCATTGGTCTCACTGCCACTGCTAGGCTAGTGCTGGGAGACATGCTTATCAACAAAGGATCCGACTACAACACCCTTCCTTATTACTAGTGACATAACCTAGGGTAGACACAATAATAGCCCACGGAAGCAAAGTTGAACCCCTACAGAAGATAGCCTTATACAATTGAGATTGGGAGCATTGTGATTCTATTCTATGTTCTTCTAAATGCAGAAGGAGTTGGTACTAGAATTATCTTGGGGCATGCTTTCAAATTCTAGACCACCTATAATGCCAATTATATTGACAACAACATTCACTTACAGTTGATAGACACATGAATAATTACTACCTTCTTCCCCAAAGGGAGTATGGTCAGACCTCACTCAGTTTGGGACTCAACCTTGCCCTACCTCTTAGTCTAGGCCACCACCCACAACCCAAACATTCCACACACATCGTGACATTTTTTTCCAAGCTGGGAAGCTTGCTCCTATTTTGTAGGAGAAAGAGGGAGACCAAAGATACTAACTTCTCAAGATATTTTCAACTCTAGAGATCAAGTTTCCAACCAAAGAGAGCAACTTGCCAAGACCAATAACCATGATTCCCAACCAAGTAACAATTTATTATGATGATGGTAAGACGATGGGTAAGAATTTTGGAATTTTTAATGCAATGATGTCCAACTACTAAAATAATTGGGAAGTTGAATTTTTGAAGAACTTTGATGTAGAAATGCTTTTTCAAGAATTTTTGAAGAACTCATGATAATTTCTTGGACTTGCAGGAGGTTGAAAAACCACAAATAAGGAATAATCCCATCCTTGTCAAAGACACCCTTAATGAGGATAATACCATTTTCACTACCCACTAATGCACCGATTTGGAGTAGTAGCAAACATGTATGAAATGGGCTACATTTTATTCTAAACCACGAGCAACATCAAGAAACTAGTGAATCATGTGAGAAATAATATCAAAATGTGGATTAGGAACTTATCTCAACAGCCCCATTCGCTTCTCAACCTGTGAACTTGCCATCTTCTATTACTACCCAAAAACAAAAGCATGTACACTCAAGTTTAATGTCCAAAGCGGGGAACAATAGGTGACTTAAGAATCCATAACTGAGCTACTTCAGATGTGGTATAGAAAACCTTGAGATAAAAGTAAAGCTAGGAAGGTATGTGAAAGCTCAAAAATTGGTAGAAACGCCTTAGCAATAGAAGGATCCCATTCTTGGCCAAAAGGAAGTGCAACTATTCAGTGTACAAGATGGGGAGCTAAGGGTCACTACACAAGTGTTCCATAATTTATTCACCTACAATAAACCCTTGACTGGCCAAAGTAGAATACCCAAGTGGCTTATGGAGGACATCCTGATAGGAAACCTGACAAAGCAAGATTTGAATGCATTACAAATCGAGTGCATCATATAGTCCTTAGCCAAGGCCCAAATTGAATCGCATGGAAGTAAATAATAATATCATTAATTATGTCAATGCTCTATCCTACCTTACAACCACTCACATGGGCATATTTGTAGGACCCAAGATTCTCCATCTTCCACCACCAAAGTTGTAAGTTCTCTAAAGGAACAATAGCAAAAGGAATCAGGAGGGTAGCTAGAGCAACAAAAAAGACAAAGGGAAGATGATGAGAAGAAAGAAGATAAAATTTTGGTAGAAAAAGCCCTAAAGTAATTAAATGTGGCAAAAGGGGACAAGGAAAACAAGAGAAAAAGGGAAGGGAGTGGGAAGAGTATTATCAAGTAATAAGGCTTTCCTTTGAAGAGTCCTTGCACAAGCAATTGGGAAAAATTAAGAAAAAAAGGAGAGGGAAACTTTGAAAAAGGAAATGAGAAAGTAGAAGAGGTTCTATCAACCAAACCAACTCTTTTGTTCAACTTATTGAGACAAATGAAAAACTAGATAAAACAACTACAAAAATTGGACAAACATAGATATCATAGGCAAGGCTAGACCTATGGTTAAGATCAGCATTGCAACACATCCAGAAAATCATCAGTAAGCTGAGAGCACTCACGTTATATGCCCTAATAGTTATATTGAACTTTTTTCTAACATGTGTGTAGATAGTGTTTGGAAATTATTTTTAGGTCATTTTAAGTGTTTTGAGGATTTTGGTAATGGCAAATTTTTGGTCAAATGTTTTCTTAACTTGTAGGTATAAGACCTATTTTAGAAGTTGATTTGTGATCAAACAGAGCAGAATTTGGTCAAAGTTTCTCTCATGGAGTTTGAAGAGGAGTTTGAGGAGAAGGTTTTATTGTCTCACAAGCTCGGTTGAATTCTTCACCATTTTGGAGATACGAGTCTTTAAAAAAAAAATATAATCAACACAAAAGATGTCTTGCTTTTTATGCTTTCTTTTTTGTTTTTGGTAGGTTTTCATGCGAGCGATGATTTGGAAGTATTGCATCAATTTTGGCACATGTTTTTTCAAGAAATGCGTTGTTATTAGAGAAAGCCTATTTTGGATGCATGAGGCCATTTTGGTAGAAATGCTAATTGAGTAGTTATCTTCATCATCTCGTTCTTTCAAAATCCAAGATTGAGACTATAGATGTGATTGTGATTGCAATTGAGATTGTGAGTAAGAGTGTGATCGAGAGTGAGATTGTGATTCTTTCATGTACATGAACCCAGCTTGGGGGTGGTCGGAATGTTTGAGCTGTGCATTGAAGTGCAATTTTTGATTATGCTATTTGTTGCTCCTCCGTTTCCTTCAAATTGTGATTCGGATTTCTCTTTTTGTCTTTCTTCTTGCATCTCTCTATCAAAAATTGTGTTGATTTTTATTAGACTATGATTAGTCATATTGCAAGTGCTATCAGAGCAATTCTGATCTATGAATATAGAAAGGTTGGATCAAAGAGTCAAGGAGTAAGAAGAACTCATTCAATGTCTTCTTATTGATGTGAGAAAAGAACAAGCCGGTAAAAAAGCTGCAAAGACACTAGAGATGGATCTAGGAGGTGAAGTGAATACAATTGGCACTGGTGGATCAGTTGGAGAGCCTCCTCAACAACCCCAGTCGCAACAACAAACGAAGAGAATAGAAAGATCTTTTGAAGTTGATGCTAGAGAATCTACTATTAAGCAACTATTCAAGAAGGTGAAGCTGAACGAGTTTGATGGCAAAAAGAAGACAAGGGAAGATCTACAAGCATGGCTTGAAGAGCTTGAAGATTTCTTTGCACTGTAAGAATTTTATGAAGAAACAAAATCCAAGATTGCAATTCTACAACTATGAAGTGTGGCAAAGCTATGGTGGAAGTCCTATATGCAAGCTAGGACTCAAGTTGGTCCTATCACATGGGAGGAGTTTCGTACACATGCGGACAAGAGGTATTATTCTCCTTGCTACAATATGGAAAATAAGATTGGAATTTTATAATTTCAAGCAATTTGAAGAGGATAAGCATGATCTTTCTATCGATGACTATAATGAAAAATTCTTACACCTTCATAAGTATGCTCATGAAGTGACTAGAGATGCCTTGAAAAGCGACTTCATTGGAGGGTTGAAGTATGATTTGAGATATTAGGTCAAGGGATTAGGATGTATTGATTTTCTTGATTCTCTTGCTACAATATGTGGAGAAGAGGTATTGTTCTCCTTGCTAAAATATGGAAAAGAAGATTGAATTTTATAATTTCAAGCAATTTAAAGAGGATAAGCATGATCTTTATGTCGATGACTATAAAGAAAAATTCTTATGGCTTCATAAGCATACTCCTCAAGTGATTGGAGATGCCTTGAAAAGCAAATTCATTGGAGGATTGAAGGATGACTTGAGATATCAAGTCAAGGGATTAAGATGTACTGATTTTCTTGATGCTATTGCAAAGGCAAAGAATCATGAAAAAATGCATAAATACAATGAAATAAAAGCAAAAAATTTCTCTAGTATGTGGATTATTCCCATGGTTCATTGTCCATAAAGTTCCTATTCTACTACCTCAAAGAATAAACTAGGCTAGAATTTCAACAACAGTGGAAGGTAGAATACTATGTAGAGAGGACCCATACAAGGTTCTCAAAAACCATGAGTCCAGAATCAAAATATCTTCGACAACAACAATTAGAAGAAGAGACAACCTCTTCGATGACAACAAGATTTGTATTTTCTTCAATGAGTAAGATGATTTGGACTATGTTACTACTGTGGGGAGCAAGGCAATCATACTTTTGAATGTCTAAAGAAGGGGATGAACACTTCATTGCAAGCCAAAAAGACCGAGATGGACATGGCAATTGAGGAAGCAGATGAAGAAGGTAAGTGCCTAAATTCTCCTATCAAAGGCATGATTTCTTCTATTCTTAGAGCTTCTGTTATCAAAATTTCTGGGTGAAATTGATAAATAGAAGGTAAACTTTCTTATTGATTCCAGAAGTACACATTGCTTTGTGTCTCTCAAACTTCTTAAAGGACAAAACCTAAAATTTGATAAAATAATAAAGCGATCAATGGAATTGGCTAATAGGAAAAACATTTTACTAAGGGCTTGATTTAAAACTTAATCTTCATGCTAAACAATCAAATACATAAGGGAGATTTTTATGTACTTGACATGGGGAAAAGAGATGTGATAATTGGAATGGATTGCTTAATAGAAAATTGTGCCTTGATTGATTGTGAAGAGAGATAGTTAATTTTCAAAGAAAAAGATAACAAATTTTGTAAAATTCAGGAAAGGGAGAGAGATTGCAAATCTTTAATCATTTCAACCACAAAACTTTTGAGGGGAATCAAACAAAGATGTGAGACCTTTTTAATATTTGCTAGAGAGTTGAAGCCGGAGGAGATATAGAGGAATCTAGAATGTATAAAGAAATTGTTAGATGAATACAACGATGTTTTTCTTGATGATCTACCAAGTATGCCTCCTCTTAGATTAGTTGACCATGCTATAGCCTTGGACTGCTCTTCCATCTCTTTTAACATTTTTTTAATGCTTTGATCCTCAAGGTTGGCTTAGAAAAATTGAGAGGAGACAAGCATTCGTACCCATACAATGGCCAAAAAGAAGTCATTGTATTAGTTCTTAGCATGCTGGTTCCTAGCACCTCAGATTGCAACTTTGTCCATCATATGCTTTAGCATTGCTGACATTTCATTCACGCTATTCAAAACTATGCATGTGCTAATCCTATGCCCTGATCTCTCTCCACGCAGTGCAATGTTGAACATGATCATAGGGATTTGGAAGCCCATTAGCTAAGCTTCATTTCCATACAAAAATTCTAGAAATGATTGAGTATACATTACACATAGAGAGAAAAACCAGGCCCATGTCATGCAAACCCTAAAACTCCATAGCCAAATCACTTAAAGATTCATCTTTCCTCCATTTTCTCTCTCTTGGCACTCAAACCAA
Organism: Lygodium microphyllum; assembly: GCF_053477565.2. Taxonomy (NCBI): domain Eukaryota; kingdom Viridiplantae; phylum Streptophyta; class Polypodiopsida; order Schizaeales; family Lygodiaceae; genus Lygodium; species Lygodium microphyllum. Next base: position 9,428,338 of record NC_141149.1, on the reverse strand, counting down.
ACCTCTACCACTTTGATTTGACTAAGAATCAAAGTTTCCAGCAAGCATTTTCCATCAAATCAGTAGTAAGGAGGGGAGAAGTCCAAGCATCAAGCTCAACATCAAGTGCTTGAAAGCATAGTATCTATTGATACTTATCAAGTGTTATTTGACACTACATTCCTTGTCCCTCTTGACACAATTAAATCTTTTGCAGCTCAAATATGAGAGTTTTTGTGTTGATTTGCTACTCTCCAGCATGGGCAAATACTGTCCAACTATTTGGTTTAAAGGGGTCGGGTTTCACACCTGAACTCGCATCAAGCTCATCCTGATGAAGAAGGGTCTTTTGGCCATTACAAATGGCAAAGATAAGAAGCCTTGGGATGCAGACCTTGTAGCTACTTGGCAAAAGAATGATGACAAAGCACATGCCATCATTAAGCTAGAATTGGATGATAGCTACATCCACCATGTGGATACCTAGGAAACCTCTAATGATACATGGAAGAGATTAGATACTTTGTTTGGTGCATAATCAAAGTCATCTAAGTATGGATTATTGATTGAAATTTTTAGGTTAGATATGAAATCAAACACATCTCTTGCAACTCATTTAAACTACATGTAAAGTCTCTTAACCCAGCTTGTAGGAATTGATCTCAAGATGGATGAAGATATTTGTATTGGTGTGTTGTTAAAAAGCCTGCCTCCTGACTATAATAATGTGTCAACTATATTGATCAACATGCCTAGTCCTAAACTAGTTGACATTAAGGCCTCCCTGCTAGAAGAAGAAAACAAGAACAAGACAACTAGGAGAAGGATAAGCCTTATCAGTCCTTCTATTTTGATAGAATTTTTTAGCCTTGTATGCCTAGACCTAATACTTCTGACATAAGCTTCTAAACTCCTCATGTAACCTTGTACTACAGCCTCTGTAAACTTTGTGAGGCCCCTACTATAGCCCCTGGATGTCCACCATGTCTTTGGTACCCGCACTTAGCCTTTTTCTACAAGACAACCTCTAGTGTTTACCATGTTTGTGGTGTGCACACACTTTGCCGGTGGTTACTCACTAAAGCCTCTACACACTTTGTACCTTTTTGGTTGTGATTGAGGAGGGGTGTTGAGATATTGGAAATCACACCTAGCTTAGCCTCTTTGTATGGAGTAGTGTGGGCTCAGGATGCAGAATCCCATATGCATAATGGTGGAAAGTACAACCTAGTCTATTCCTATAAAGCATTGCACTTGCTCTCCTTTTTAATGCAATATCATGATGCTTTTCTCTTTCAGTTAGTGTCATTGTTAGTCCACTACACAAGATTGTGTTTATGAGTCCAAGCGTCCATCTTGGAACCTAATTCACTTGTGTAATAGTTGTCTACTCATTGTCTATGTCAACATGAATCTAACCTTCATCTTCTATCCACCATAGCTTCTACCGTGCTGTAACAATATCTTACCACATCTGATTTTCTTCCTAGCCAATGATAACTTGTTCTTATTGCATTTATAGTCTTTGCATAGCTTGGAGTCCAACTGAGAGACTATCATGGGCTTCCCATAGGATCTTCTTCTTGAGGTCCCAACTATTGGGAACACACAATCTATTCTAGTATTAGAGAAGCTCACCCTCAATATGGTAATGTTTCGATTTGGCCTTTGTATTTTGGCTATCTCCCCTAGATTGAATGGACCTATTTAGCTTAAGGTAGTCAAGGTTCTTAGGAGATTTGGCAGCTAGTACAGTCTCCAAAATAGGATTACTAGGCATGGAAATCAAACTTACAAGAAATCCTTTACTAGTCGATTCTTCCATTAGTAAGAAATTTGGAAAAGATTTTTTTCTTAAGGCATTGGCTACCGCATTGTCCTTACTAGGTTGAAACTTTATTTCAAAGTCAAACTCTTGGAGTATCTCAACCCATGTCCTCTATCTCATGTTTAGCTTAAGGTAGTCAAGGTTCTTAGGAGATTTGGCAGCTAGTACAGTCTCCAAAATAGGATTACTAGGCATGGAAATCAAACTTACAAGAAATCCTTTACTAGTCGATTCTTCCATTAGTAAGAAATTTGGAAAAGATTTTTTTCTTAAGGCATTGGCTACCGCATTGTCCTTACTAGGTTGAAACTTTATTTCAAAGTCAAACTCTTGGAGTATCTCAACCCATGTCCTCTATCTCATGTTGAGATCAAGTTTTGTTGGGTGAAAATCCACTTGATACTTTTGTGGTCTGTCACAAGAGTGAACCTTCTTCCAAGCAAGTAGTGATGCCACAATTTCAAGGGGTGAATGATTACTAAAAGATCTTGATCATGTGTAGCACAATTCTTCTTATAGGGTTTTAGCTTAGCACTTTGTGGCGGTAGCAATCTTGAACATCCTTGACCTTAGCAAGGTCCAATGATCTGCCTTTCTTCAAGATGAAGAATTCTAGGTATTAAACCATCTTCTTGAAGAACACACATATTTTCTTCTTGGCAAAAAGCTTGTTTCCTTGAAGAATTTCCAACACAATCCACAAACGTCTTGGATGATCTTCCTGTTTCTTGGAATAGGTGAGAATATAATCAAATAATGTGAGGATAAATTCATATAGGTATGGTTGGAAGATAACTTGGACTAGCATATTAAAAGTAGTAGGAGTATAAGTCGGGCCAAAAGATATTACATTGAATTTGTAATGGGCATACTTGGTATTAAAAGTCATCTTTGGTATATCTTCATCCTTGATTTGATGGATCTTAGATAATATCAATATCCCTTGCAATTAATCAAGCAACTCATTGATTTGGGGAATCAAATACTCATTCTTGATGGTGACTTGATGTAAATCCCTATAATCAATACATAGTCTCATGGTTCTATCCTTCTCCTTCTCAAATAGAATAGGAGCAGCCCAATGAGAGTTGCTAGGACACTAATCAAGTAGTTATTTCAAGAGCATCTTCAATTTGATTGCTTCGGGAATGGATAGTTTGTAGGGCCTTCTTGCTATTGGTTCAGCTCTAGGAAATAGCTTTATTTAATGATCCATATTCTTTTTAGGAACTAATTATGTTAGCTCCTTGGGAAAGATATCAATGAACTCACTTAGCCATAACAACTCTTCCTTATCCTTGGTACCCTTGATTTTGTTGAGTTTGACTAGGCAGATAGAAAGTCCTTTCCTCAACCCCTTCACCAGGATGACTGGACTAGCCTTGGATAATTGAACCTTTGGTTTGCCTACTTTACCCAGTAGATACACCCCTGAAGAAGGAGAGCAAGGCTGCATGACAAGTACACTAAGCACATCTAAAAGCATTAAGGTGGTATGTATCTTCTGCTTCTTACAAACTCCTACACCTTTGGCAGCAATCCTCCTCCTCTTCTTCATCACTAGAAGAATACCACCAAACCCATCTCTCTCTTACATTGTCAAATAACACCTTTCCTTTGAGGTCTCTTCATTAATTAACCTAGCCACCCTTGCCGTCTACACTATGTCCCTATGACATGAGTGCCATGGGATTGGCACTTGACTAGGAGAGAGTAAAATGTTAACAACTTGAAGATAGAAGAAAGGAGAGCTTGGAAGAAGGGCCATAATTTTTTGAGTTTATGTGTGTTATCATTATTTTGAAAGTTGTAAAGAGATCTAGGCTTCCTCTTGTGCAATTTACATTGATAGATAAGTAGCATTTGAGTTAAAAATATAGCTCTAGGTGCATGCAATGACAAGTGCTAGTCATTTGGCCAAAAAGAGGGTTGGATTGCCTAAGGGGGATGAAAAAGTCCTAGCACTAAAACTTTATATACAAAGGACAAAAAAGAATGGAACAATAAGAGAGAGTGAGGGAGAGAGGTTGAGATTGAGGGAAAGAGAGTGAGAGTGTGTGGTGAGGGACCAAAGTTGAAGCCTTCTTCTCTTCTCATATACTCTCTCATGCCTTGTTCATGCTCTCCTCTTGCATGATGAAGGCCATAGATGGTTTGGGAGCCTAAGGAATGCACCTTGGATCTTGGGATGCATGAGAGTGTTCTTTATGCATGGAGATTTTCCACGTGCATTCACTACAATTGGATGTGGATTCATGTGCAAGAGACTATGTGAGAGATAGTCATTGACGTAGTGTTGAACCTCTTGAATCAATAAGAGGGTGTCCAAAGTCCCAACATTGAGTGCATGGTGCCCAACAACCTATGTTGTTAAGAAAGAGAGCCTAGAATTTTCACCATTAGAGATAGTTTTGCATTATTTCTAACCCCATGTTTTTATTCTCAAAATGCCTAAAAAATTCAAGCTTCACCATTGCTTGAAGAGTTGGGCCAAAAATATCATTCATACACAACTACTATTGAATCAAGCAATGATAGTGGTAAAATTTCCAAGGCATAGAGGGAAAATACTAACTTTAATATAAATCCCACGACCGTGAGAGGGGCCCATGATTGGGGGGTCTCATGGGGGTGAACTTTGACTAGGGTGGAAGATAGATTGTCAATGGTTTTAGAGGGGTCTTCCTTTTATAGTCTGAGAAGGTAGTTTGGTCAGCATGTCTGACCATATTATGAATCTTCCCTAGTTGACCAAGGAATATTCCAAGGAATATTTCCTTTACCATCGGTAGTCAAGAGGACCCCTCTAAAACCATGGTTGCAAACAATAAAGAGAATATTGCTTGGAATATTCTTTGCTTGACTAGGGAAGATTCATAATATGGTCAGACATGCCGACTGTGGACTACCTTCCCATGCCATAAAAGGAAGACCCCTCTAAAACCATTGTCAATCTATCATTCACCCACAGCTTATATGGTAATCTAGATAGATGGTAGGCAAAGAGCTCTTTGCCTATCATTTGTTTGGATTGCCATCTAAGCTTTACATTGAAAGTGCACGGGTGGACAGAGCCGTCTTTGTATCACTCTGAATGAAATTAAAGTAGTTTATGTTCTTCTCATATTTGCTCTATGTTCTCTATTCCTTGTTCACATTTATCTGCTGTACTATGTAATTTCTACATGAACATCCACATGTTTATCCATAACTTGACCCTTGGTATGAAGTTTAGGTTCACAAAAAACATCTTGTTTCTTATCATCTTGCATATGCATACTTCTTAGCCAAAAATTCCCAATTCTCATCTTTTTCTTAGGATGCATTTGACCTTCAGACTTAGGTGTCTACAAACTATCCTCTTTCACTACATTCATTGAAGCACCAAGACCAACATCATTGTTATCTTTTTTGAAAATTCCAGAGGCAACCTATTTAGTATATTGCTCATCATATCCAATTTGCACAAAATCCTTGTAAATAGCTTGTTTATTTTGATCACCAATAAACATGACATTAGTAAATCGATATGCAAAGATTGCTCACTCGCCCATCAGATTTAGCATTTGCATCAATTACATAATCTTTCCAACAATTTGCATTCACCTTCAATAAATATTATGGAGTTAATTTTGGATGCAAATTCTGAGCATACTTATAAATAGCAGCAAGAAAACAGCCCATTCAAGATTTATGAAACACTTTCTTTGACTTAGAAACATAAACATTGGCCATGATCCTCTTATACATGAGTCCAACCCAATTTGGTACCCCAACATTCTTTGCATAAGAAATGATGCCATCCATACGTATCTTGTGCGATGTTATCAATCTTGATAAATATCATGAACTTTGCCATGAACTAGCACATGAGTAATTTTTAGACTGCATCTAGTTTCTTTAGCATATGAACATTTCTTGGACTTGTAGGACCCTCGAACGCATCATTCATTTGCTCCTCTAAACATCTTCAAGATATTAGATTGGCATTTAATGGCAAAGCAAACACATGACCATTTCAATGATCAATTCCATTTTCCTTGCAACACCCCCATTTGTTTGCCTAAGAATGTCCAATTCAATTAAAGCATGGACATTCAAATACCACTTCTCCCACATCAAAGATGCATATGTCAAGAGCTCGATTTTTCCTAGCCAAGATTGATGTACAATCTCATAATGGACCTCAAAATAGGGGTCCTTGATAACTCCCACACCTTGCCATTCCATGCGTTGTGCTGCATGGAGTTGCTACCAGCATAACTACTCTATCTAACGGGGTCCTTGATAACTCCCACACCTTGCCATTCCATGCGTTGTGCTGCATGGAGTTGCTACCAGCATAAATACTCTATCTAACCCAAAGACTAGATTCATAAAGGTTACCTTTTTGCTATCTGGTCACATAGACCTCATTTGACATACAAGTTAGGACCCACCCAATGTTCGTGCTCACACACGGTTTCTTCTCATAATGGGGGCCTTATAACTTAGAGTACTATGGATTATTGGTGGTACCTTACGAGGGTGGAGCATTGAGCATACCTAACATATCCCCCCCTCAATGTCCTACATTCTCGGCCCAATGCCAAGTCTCTGAAGATGAATTTGAAGGAGATCCTTCATAAGAGCTTTGGTGAAGATATTTGCTCCATTCTCCTATGTTGGCTTTACTATCCCATCCTCGATCAAGTCATACACATAATGATACTGGATCCCAATGTGTTTGGTGTGTGCATGAAAAATTGGATTTTTGGCAATGGTGATGCAACTTTGATTATCATATCTTAGCACTATTGGATCTTCATCTTGTACTTCCATATGCCATAGGATCATTCTTAACCATACTACTTCACATGCAGCAATGCAATTTTCCTTGTACTCTACTTTAATAGAAGACAATGGCAGAGTTGGTTTCTTCTTATTGATCCAAGAGAAGATTCCTGAACCTAAAGAGAAATAGTATCCAAAAATTAATTTCTTGGAATCAGTATCACGTGCCCAATTTGAGTCGCAGTTTTCCATACGAGCACTTCCACAACTATATCATAGTCAATAGTTTTCTTCAAGTATCTAAGCACCCATATCCTAGATTTCTAATGACTTTCTTGAGGTTTGTTTGAGAACGTGCTCAAAATACCAAATCAAAACTGATATCTAACATGGTGTTACATAAGCAGATGAGGCTGCCAACAACTAACCTACTATACCTCCTAATATTTGCTAGTGCATATCCTTAATGGATAAATTCACATTGACCTCCATAGGTGTAGCTACATGAGAGAAGTAAAGGAGCCCAAGTCTATTATTTCAAACTCAAAGCTTAAGGCCTTTTAATTTTAATGGATCATATCTTCATAGTCATCTACAACAAGAAGATCATTCATATATAGGACATTTTTAACAAACTTTTGTCCATCTGTGTAAATATACAAGTTAGCATATGAGACACATATTTTGAAATTCAAGCCTAAAAATAATTTATCTATCTGTTGTGGTACCATGCTCTAGGGGCTTGTTTCAGCCCATACAATGCCTTCTTTAGTTTACAAACTTTGTTTTTTGAATGTGGGACCTCAAACCCTAGTGGTGGCTGAGGCACATACATCTCCTCCTTAAGGTCACCATTTAAGACATCTATTTGGCAAACTAGCCACTTATTATAAGTGGCTCTTGCAAGTACTATGTGAATAATGGCCATTCTAGCAATTGGAGCAAATGATTCTTAAAAATAAAATCCTTCAACTAGTGAAAATCCCTATGCAACTAATCTGGCTTTGTACTTCTCTAAGCTACCATCAGCCTTGTACTTTACCTTCTAGACCCACCTGCTGCCAATAATCATTATTCTTTTGTGGCCTATCCACTAGCTCCCAAGTATTATTCTTCATTATGCTATCATACTCAGCTTGCATAGCTACTCTCCATGCTCGATCGACAAGTGCTTCTTGCAAGCTTGCTAACTCCTTTGCTTCTCTCATAATCTCAGCCATCAATACCATATTGACTCTGTGAGCAAAAGCCTTTCTTTGCTCCTCTATTCTCAAAGACCTCCTTGGTCCATTTGCATTTTCTTCAACTATGGTAGGCATAGGATTACTGTGATCATGGAGTTGCTTCCCCCATTGTGGCAATGGCTTATCCGGTGGCATGATTACAGGTTGATGAAAATTTTCATCACCATCCAAAGATGACGCTTCCTCCTCTTTGAGAGTAGGGATAAGTCTTGGGATAAGCTCATACTACTGGACTACTTCTTCACTGGATGATAAAGTGGAAAAACTTATATTCTCCTCCTCCATTTTATGTGACTACTCCTTGAACACCACATCATAGCTTACTATGATATTCTTTGCCTTTTGCTCATATAATTTGCAAAACTTTTGCTCATCACTATAACCTAAGAAGATACATTTTGTGCTTTTTGGATTAACTTGTTTCTCTTATCCTTTGGAACATGTGCATAACATTCATATCCAAAAGTTTTAAAATGTGAGATAGATAGTTTCTTACCAAAATAGGCCTCATGAGGAGTTTTGTCTTTGTGTAACTCCAATTGAGAATGTAGACTACAGTATTAATAGCTTCTACCCAAAACAAGCTAGGTAATGTCTTGCTCTTAAGCATCCACCTTGCCATTTCCATAATGGTGCAATTTCAGTGTTTAACAATGCCATTTTGTTGAGGTGTATGAGGCATAATCAATTGATACTTAATCCCTTTGCTCTTGCAAAAGCCTTCAAACTCCTTTGAGTTAAACTCATCACCACTATTTGCTCAACAATGCCATTTTGCTGAGGTGTATCAGGCATCATCAATTGAAGCTCTTGCAAAAGTCTTCAAACTCCTTTGAGTTGAACTCACCACCACCATTTGTTCTAAACTTCTTCACACTTTGCCCTGTTTCATTCTCAACAAGTTTTAAGCTATTCTTTAAGCTTACCAAAAGCTTAAGCTTTGTCACGAAGGAAGTACACACACATCTTCCTGCTGTAGTCATTGACAATCAACATAAAATAAAAAGATCCTCCTAAGGTTTTTGTAGGCAACTTACTATACAACTTAGCATGAACCAACTCTAGAGGAGCCTTTGCTCTATTTTTGCTTTCTTGTAGAAATTCATTTCTTTGTTTCTTACCCATTATACAAATCCACTTGACTCCTGTGAAAGCCTTGAGACTACATGAATGTATCAAACTTATGATACCATTCTCAAGGTGCTTGTTTTAGCCCATACAAACTCCTCTTAAGTTTACATACCATCTTCTCTTTGGCCTTTGCCACAAAACCCTCAAGGTGTTGCACATATATGTCCTCATGTAGATCACCATGTAAGAGTGCAATCTTTACATCCATCTATGTCAAGAATCGCATGGTGGGGGGACTTGTTTGAGCTGTTGCACCAAACACACACTGTATACATAAGAGGAAGCTCACTCAAGAACACAAAAAGAGAGATGGAGGCCAAAACATTTTTTTGCTAATTTATTCTTCTTTTTTCACACACTATACAATATATAAAAAGTATAGATAAGATACAACATAAAGAAAAGTGGCCTACTAAGTCAAACCGTGTATAACAAACTACACTAATTGACTGGCCTATATATTTTCTAGTTGTAGGTAGGTGTAACAAACTAAATATAATAAGTGATAAGTTAGTGGCCATGTGAGTATCATAATGACTACTAACGTGCTAAGTGTAGACATGCAGACCCATCTAGCCATGCGGTCCATCATCAATGTCCACACGTGTTGAGCTTGCCATCTTAACACTCCCCCTCAAGCTCAACTCTATCTTTGCGACTCCAAGTAAGCTTCAGAACATTCGAAGCCTCTCTACACCCCATGCCTTTATGAAAATTCAGCTATTTGATCATGTGTGCAGGCATATACCAAGTCAATCTCTTTTGCAAGTACCTTCTCTCTCGTAAAGTGGTAGTGCACCTCAATGTGTTTTGTTCTAGCATGGAACAGTGGATTCCTAGCTAGCTATATGCTACTCATGTTGTCACAGTGAATGACAACTGGACCATCTCCCTGCACATCCAAATCACCTAAAAACTTTTGCAACCATACCACCTCACATGCTACCATATAAACACATCTATCCTCAGCCTCTATACTTGATAAAGCAACTATAGGTTTCCTTTTGCTGCTCCATGTAACTGCTCCACTACTAAGGGAAAACATGAATCCTCTAGTAGATCTTCCGTTTGACATGCTACCAACCCAATCTGCATATGTGTATCCAAAGACATGTACATCCTTACCTGCCTAATAAAAGGTCCATAATGTAAAGTGGATCTCACATACCTCAATAATTGCATCCAAATGAGACTTTTTAGGCATCTACATAAACTGACTGACAAGACCAATTGCATTGCTCAAGTCTGACCTTGTGATAGTCATGTAAATTAAACTCCCTACTGTCCTTCTGAACATAGTGGGGTCTTATATCTCATCCCCAACATCAGCACTCAACTTCACATTTTGCTCCAATGGTATTGAAAGAGGCTTACATGTTGTCATACCATACCTGGATAACATATCCAAGCCATACTGCCTTTGGGATAGCCATATACCATCGTCACATCCAATCACCTCAATATTAAGAAAGTATCTCAGCTCACCCAAATCCTTTATCTCAAACTTCTTCTTCAAGAAGTCCTTAACTTCAGCAATTCCATCGTCACTGTCCCTGTAATAATAAAGTCATCCACATAGATGACTATGATGACCAAACTTGCATCTCCCCTTCTCACATAAAGTGACTGATCATCATAAAAAATACAAAATCTAATATTGATAAGATACTCTCTGATCTTGTAAGACCATGCTCTAGGTGCTCGCTTCAGCCCATAGAGCACCTTCTTTAACCTGCACACATGTGTGGGATGCTCTAAATCCTCATAACATGTTGCCTACTCCATATACACTTCTTCTTGCAATTCACCATGTAAGAAGGCATTCTTAACATCCATTTCCCGCAAACTCCAACATTTGGTTGTTGCCAAGGCAATCATGCATCTAACAGTCACCATCCTAGCAACTGAAGTGAATGTCTCTTCATAATCTATGCCATATGTTTGAGCATAGCCTTTTGCAACTAGCCTAGACTTATACCTATTAACGGAACATTTACATTACGCTTGACTTCGTAAACCCACTTACAACCAATAGCTTTCTTACCCTTAGGCAAGGGTACGGAATTCTATTTTTTTTGGCTTGTAATGCAGCCATCTCCTCATCCATTCTCGCATCCCAATGAGCATGACCAACAACATCCTCAAAATAAGTGGGCTCAACATTCTTAAGTACCTTCACCATATAAGCATAATGGTGAGTTGCATAACCTTCAAAATCAAATCTTTTAATAGGGTATTTGACCCTGCTAGACCTACACACCACTGGATCACTCAATGGATCCTTTACATTACTATGAGCTCTCTGTACACTTGGTGTCTTGATTGAAGGAATACCAAGCTTGCCATCCAAACTCTCTGAACCACTAGAATCTCCATCAAATCCCAAATGACTAGTAGATGTATCATTACCATCCAACACTTTCTTCTTTCCTTTGTCTTTGCCTGTAACATTTATAGATCCACCTGAAGATGTGGGGCTACTCCTTAGTCTCGCAGACCAAGGGCTCACTGTAGGTGTACTAGATGATGTTTTTGGTTCATTAAGACTTTGTGATTCTTGCTTTTCTTTTTGCAGATAGCTATCATGATCATTATCATCATCTAATAGATCACCACTAGGTGCATAACAGCTGCTCATCTCATAAAAAATAATATTCGTGCTCACTTTGAACTTACTTGTGATAGGGCTATAAAAATGATACCCTTTTTTCTCTAAAGAATATTCAATAAAAATATATTTTTTAGCCTTTGGATGAAGCTGGTTCTATAGCTCATCTGGCACATGAACATATGCAACACAGCCAAATACCATTAAGTGTGATACATCGGGCTTCTTGCCAGTAAAGTCTTCTTTGGGAGTCATTCCATGAACTGCAGTTGTGGGAGTTATGTTCATTATATAGACAACAGTATGGACAGCTTCAGATTTGACATATTCTTTTTAGCCATCAATGCCCGTGTAACTTCTGCAATATGCCTATTTTTTCTTTCTGCAACCCCATTTTGTTGTGGGGTATACCTAAAGTAAATTGCCTCTTTATCCCTTGAGTCCTCAGGTAGCCACAACTCATTAGAGAGGTACTCTTCCCCTCCATCTGATCTCAAGCAGTCAACTTTCAATCCTATTTCTGTTTCAATAGCTGCCTTGAAAGATTTGAAGTGCTCAATTACATCACTCTTTTCCTTCATGAAATATACCCATAGCTTCCTTGAACAGTCATCAATAAATGTGACAAAGTATTTGCTGCCAACAAGAGATATATTCTGTGTAGGCCAACATACAGTAGATTCTTTGTGATTGAAGGCACATGTAATACATCTGTCAGACTCTTTGTCTGTCCATCATGCAAGGACAAGGGAAACTTTTCAATGTGTGAAATTAGGTGGCATGAATCATCACCTATTTGCATATAACTTGGATTTTGTAAGTCCTCCATCTCTCTAAACCATTCAACATGATTGAATATGATTAGATGCACCTGAATCGACATATCATATGTAATCATGTGTCCCCTTTCATGTAACTGAATTCATCATATAATGTTGCATAGCAAAGAAATGCACATTTTTGTCTTCATTTTGTCGTGAAGACAATGCATGTTTCCTTGCTGTGATTTATCACTGCGAATATCATAATTCTTAGCATAACAATGGGCTACAATATGACTTGTTTTGCCACAATAATGGCAAACAATAGCACAATTTGCAGAACCTCTATTGTGCCATGCACCTCTTGTAACGTATCCACTAGAATCATCCAGAACACGTCTTAGTAGTCCGTCGGAAAGGATGTCTAGAAAGCTCCGTCCGGCATTCCCATGGAATGTTATGGGATTTGCGATCTAGGTCTTCCCGCGTCTGCCACGTAGCGGAAGTATCCTGGCCGTTCCCACTTAGGATCGACCTGAATTAGGGTTTTCCTGGTTTGATCATTAGCTAACATCAACTAGTGTCAGACCCGAGCGAACTACTTTACGCAAAAACGCCAGGTCCGAAGTGGATTCACACTGCACTTGGTTCAAGGAGAATGGGAAACGAGAGGGATGCAAGGCTCAACCTCTCTGCCATAAGGCATAGTCCCATTTCGTTCCCCTAAAATAGCATAAATCGGGTAAGACGTAACTCTAGGTCATCGCTCTCGTTATTCGTTTTGATGATGATGATCATCCCGCTGTTCTTCGAGATTTTTGAGAAAAGTTCCCGGCTAACCGGGACCACCCAACCGTAGAACGGACCCATGGTCCATCCTCTGCACTTTCCTCGGTTTGTTTTAGTTATGTAATTATCTAACACATTAATTTGACATATAACAATTAGCTTCTTTAATTACTCCTGTTAAGGCACTGGTTCCTTCACGTAATCTTATCACGTGACATAGAAAACCAATAGCAGAGCAATTCTTTATTATCATTTCATCATTTTATCTTTGAAATACAAGGAGTTCCGCCCGTAGGCTTGTCCATAATCCGCCCGAAGGCTATCCAGTAATCTGCCAGGGATCACTATTCCAAGCTTCCGCCCATAGACTAGTATGCGGGCCTTGAGATCCAATCCCGAGTCACGTTAGCCTCTTGTGCAGGACCCGGAAGGCGAGGGATTTATGGCCAGAGCCCCGCCTGGCATCCAAGCGTCCTCGTGCTCCAAGTAGAGCTCAATGGAAAGACCTCTCGCGGCGGGTTCGGTCCACGTTCTCGACGCGGTCAACAACCCCCTTGGTTAGGGTCAGACAGGCAATCGGGGGTAATTGAAGCTGCCTCTCCCTTCAGGCCTTCAACCTAAAGCTTTAGATATATTTTCATCCTTTAGTTCCTTGAGCAAACAATGCAAACAGTGCTTTCTAAACTGTTACAAGCACAATCAATTCTAGTGGTCGTTTATTTGGCCAATTTCTAAGGAGTGAATCCTTCTCTCCGAATGCATCCAGCATTCGATCCGGGATCAATTGCGACTTGGCAAGATCCCCAAGGGTTTGTTTGTTCACCCTATTGTCCTTGGGTTAGGGCCATACCCTGTTCACCCAACTTAACCAATACCTTAGGTTTTATTAACAGTAAATCCTGGCGACCATGTCGCTCCAATTTATTGATTGATCATTTGCTTCCAAGCAAATACCTAACTTCCCTTTACTTGGCAATTATTCCCCAAGAAAGGTGATGTAACAGGATGATTACTCATCCTCTTGCAAGTTAAACTTGCGCAAGAACTTGCCAACCTCATTTCAAGAAATGGCAAAACTCTCTTGTGAACAAATTACAAGTCTATGCGACGTTGCAACTTATTGCACAAGTGTCGCATCTATTCCATGGGATCATTTCACCCACCATTGAATGGTGTTTTCTGGTCACGGAATTATCTCCACACGAGAAGCAGGGTTTAGGGTGTCTTCTTACCCAACCCATTCCTAATTACACTAGGCCGACAACGTTCGGTCCTAGGAATTCCAACTCAATCCGAGTTTCATCATTTGAACGAGTGATCCTTAGGGTAGAAACCTTAGATCGTTTTATGCATGAGCGTCCAATTGTCCCTACATTCCGTGAATGTGGGTAGGACCTTTGGTTTAAGGGTTCGTCTTGGTAACAGGTGCGTGAAACTAGGTCAAGTCCTTCATGTGCTAAACCCTAGCTAGCACTTGGAGTATATTGTATCGATTTAACCATCTTAAATGAGTCCTTTGCGGTTTAGGTGTTTTGGGTAAACCAATTTACTTGTCTTACGACAAGGATGAGCCATTCCTAAAGATATTGTCTTGATCTAAGAGGGGAAAAACTAGTTGCATTACGTCATAACTCACGTAAGCACGCGATTCATTTACTCTAGATTCGCAATCCCTAACTACTCTTGTTAAGGCCAAGCACCTGCTAAAATTCACATAACTTCCATTGATCCTACTAGGACCTGGATTCACGAATCATGCTACTAAGCTTTTAGGGTTTTATGTTAAAATGAACCATGCAGCCTTTCCCTAAATACATTTCTAAAAGAAATATTCATACATTGAATGAGCATTACGCAACCTTTCCTGACTACTACGCAGTTAACTGAGATTTATGCCAATTGAAGCTAGAGTTAACCTACTTCATGCAACCTTTGGAATCATTTCCATGGCTTGCAATTTCTTATGGTTGATAACGAGTTTTTAATGAATCATTATGAAGAAGATTTGTCTAAAAATGCGACATGCGATTAATCTTTCCATGCCTAGTCAAAGGTGCACTTTAATAATCTCAACCTTATAATGATAGGAAATAGGTGTTCTAGGCCGTCACTTTGACATGCACGACAAGGCAACATACTATTAAGGACGTTAAATGGATAGACAATTTTTTTATATGGAAAACTACCAATGATCCAATTTCATGTCATGAATTGATTCTAATCATTGTTCAAATAGTCGATTTATTTCCAGTTGCATTTAACTTGACTAGGTGATTTTAAGCATGCATAGGTGCTTCCTAATCCATGAAGTTATCGTGATTAATGAAATGCTTTTGTGTGGAATCAAAATTAGTAAAAACCTGGACTTGGGGGCTCGGGGAGATATCCACATGAATATTAGGAGAAGAACCTTTTGTGGTTGCGCCTTGTGACTTTTTTAAGGGCCCATCATGAATTCGATCTTCGGTTAGCCTTCATGGATTTCGAACTTCTTGCCTTGGCTTGCAGTCTTATGATCTTGGGCCGTCTCTCTCTTACGCAAAAATCCCCTTTGAAGTACAGATCCTTGAAGAAGTACCGGCTTGCAAGATTTGGCTTACGGAAGGCCTTGCGGGGTTGGAACTTGGTTTGTGGAAATGGACCTCCTACAAAGTTCTTGGAAATGGGGATTTTATGAATGGAGTTTCAAAAATTGAGGCCTTAGGAGGGTGTTCACAGAAAGGGCTCTTGCGAATGGGCCTTGCAAGAATGGAGGCTTTAAGAGTTTCTTCTTCTTCTTTTAAAATCTCGGGGGCTAGGAATGGACTTATGGGGGCCTTGCGGGAATGGGGGTTAAGGAAGCCCCCTTAGAAAGGGCTTATAAAAGTCCATAGGAAGTCTTTAAAAGAACTTGTGTGGGGGAAAAATCCACGGGAATGGGATTGTGGAAATGCTAAGGGAAGGGTTTTTGAAAACCCCAGCTATTGTGTCCAAGGGAAAAAAAGAAGAAGCTTAAAACCCGGGGTAATAGAAAACCACCTGAGAGGGCAATAGGAAAGGGGGTTTTAAAGGAACCCGGGAAATGTGAGCTTATGGGGAATACAAGGGAAAGTGTTCAATTCCCGAGGATGTAAGGGATGTAAAGGGGGCTTAAATTTCAGGGTGGTTATAAAAACTCGCGTGAGAGGCAATAGGGAAGGGGGAGCTTAGATTCCAAGAAAAAGGGGGTGTAAAGATCACTTAGGAAGGGGCTTATGAAAGCCCCCTTAGAAGCTTTCAAGAAGCTTCTCTCGTTAAACCACATGGACGAGAGTATGGTGGCCGAATATTTGCAGAGCTGGTGACGTCCGTCATCAGCCCGCCGGCTTCACGAATCAGGCGGCAGCTGGTGCTCTTTTACTGACTTCCTCCTCCACCCCACGACGGTCTTCAGCAGCCTCACGACCTCTCTGCTTGTCCCCGTCCATCTTCAACAGCCTCATGACCTCTCACCTTCTCCACGACTCCCCCCTTCTCACCCCTTTCCACAATCCTCTCAGATTGCGGCGTTATGGCCTTCCCCTCCCCACAACCGACCTCCATGACAATAGGAATTGTAATACGGGGACGGCTGATGCTGCATCACCCCTCCCTCCCTCTCCTTCCTAATCCCTCTCCCACAGGGGGTTTTTAAAGGGTAGGGAGAGGAGACCTCTCTCTTTACGTGGCCAGTTGCATGGCCCTTATCCCTTCCACGAGCTCCACCAATGAGCTTAGTCATTGTGCCTCCCCTCCTTCTCCCCCAGCACGACCGACGCCTGGGGAAAGGAGGGGATAATTTTTTTTGGCTATTATCTAATTTAAGAGGAGATTCATATGCGGGAATATTACATTCTCTCCCCCTTGGAGGAATCGAGATGTCCTCATCTCGAGATAAACTGGGATATTGATGGTTGAGAGTACTTTCATCTATCCAAGTGGCATCCTCCTCAGGATAGTCTTTCTAGTGGACAAGGCATTCTCTCAAGGTTCTGGATTTCAGTTGTTTCTCCCTAACATCTAAGATCCCATCAGGCCGTAGCTCAAGGACTCCTTGACTAGGCATTGCAACTTGTTGGTCATCAAGTACATGGCTAGGATTAGGTACATACTTTTTCAGTAGGCTGATATGGAATACATTATGAACCTTTAGGTTCTCAGGGAGTTGTAGTATATAAGCATTAGGTCCTAGGCACTTAAGGATCTTGTATGGTCCACAATACCTTGGACTTAGTTTTTGCAATCTCCTAAGGATAGAGAACTCTTCTTTGAGCGTACGCGAATGAAGACCATGTCTCCTTCTTCGAAGATTCTATCTTGATGCTTCAAATCCGCAGATGCCTTCTGTCTATACTTGGTAGCTTGGATGTCCTGTCTTATTGACTTTATTTGGTCATTCATCTCTTCCAACATCTACCTTGAAGCTTCAACCCTCAAGGTTGGATATGAGAAGTTTAGGGGACTTCGACAGTCATGACCATACAATGCTTGGGAAGGGGTCATCTGAATGCTTTGTTGATAAGAAGCATTGTAGGAAAATTCAAAACCAAAGGCAAGTATTGAATTCACCTTTTTGGCTCACGACAGCAGTGTGCCCTAAGCATATCCTTGATGACTTGATTGATCCGCTCTGTTTGGTCATTAGTTTGGGGATAGTAAGTTGTGCTAAAACTGAGTTAGTCCCAATGGCTTCAAAGATAGCTCTCCAGAAGTGTGATGTGAAGAGAGAGTCACGACCACTAATGATTCTTCTGGGTAGCCCATGCAGCTCGAATATCTCCTTGATAAACAACCTTGCGATGTTTGAGGCTTTATAGTTTGTCTTTACAGGAATAAGGTGTGCAACCTTAGTAAACATGTCAACCACAACCATGATGGGATTGTATCCTCCTAGGGCTTGGGGTAGGCCTACAACAAGAATCCACACTGATGAATTTCCATTTCATTTGGGGAATGTCAAGCGGTTGCAGTTTCTCTAGCATCATGACATGGTCCGCTTTGATACGTTGGCAAGACAACACTCGGTGATATATTTGAGAATGTCACTTTTAAGTCTCTCCCAATGGTAGCTTTTCCTAACTGCATTGAGAGTCTTGGCATAGCCACAATGTCCTGAGGAAGGGGAATCATGAACTTTCCACAATATCTTCTACTTAAGTGACTAGCTTACGAGTATACACAGCCTGATTCTATAGTAGTCAAGTCCACTATTAATAGAGAATTCATGATACTTAGCCTGTAGCTTTTGGTTGTGATCCTTGATAGAGATTTCTCTTAGCATCTTTTGATAGGCTGTATCATGGCATGCTTCCTCTCTAGCTAGTTCAAGTATTGGGTTGTTTGGCATGGATACCTTTGTGGCTAGAGATCTAGCTGTTGATGGATTTTGCAAGTTTAATGAGTTAAGGAATGCCTTGCGACTAAGTGCATCAACAATTACATTTTCCTTTCCCAGTCGGTACTTGATTTCAAAGTCATACTCCTCCAGCACTTCAATCCACCGACGTTGCCTCATGTTGAGCTCGTTTTGGGTAAAGATCCACTTGAGACTCTTATGATCAGTCACACTAGAGTAAACTTGCTACCCAACAGGTAGTGTCTCCAAAGTTTTAGAGCATGGATGACAACTAACAATTCTAGATCATGGGTAGCATAATTCTTCTCATGGCTCTTTAGTTTCCTTGAAGAGCATGCTATAGGATGACTTTCCTACATGAGCACACATCCTAAGGCAAGCATGCTAGTATCAGTTACTACCTCAAACTCCTTACTGTGATCTAGAAGTTTTTAGGATCGGTATTGATACCAAACTTTGCTTCAACCTATCAAAGCTGGTTTGTTTGGTAGTTGACCATGCAATGGACGTTTGCTTCTTCAATAAGTCTGTCAAAGGTGCTGCAATCAAAGCATAGTTTTTTATGAAGACCCTATACCATCTTGTCAAACCAAGAAAGCTGCGTATTTCTTTGACAGTTATTGGTATTTGGCCATCCTAGAACATTTTTGACTTAGGCCGGCTCCACTGAGATTCCTTTTGCTGATATGATGAATCCCAGATAACCAATCTGATGTTTGAGGAATGCACATTTCGTCATCTTAGCATACAGCTTGTGTGACCTCCTTGTCTCAAGGAAAATCCCTTCCTGTTTGGAATAGACTAGAGTGTCATCAAAGAAGACAAGCACGAAGTTATCAAGATATGGTCTAAAGATATCCTACATTAACCTATTGAAGGTGGCCGGCGCATTCGTAAGCCCTAATGACATAACTAGAACTCAAAGTGTCCATATATAGTGTTGAAGGTCGTCTTTGGGATATCTTCTTCCTTGATTCATATCTGCTAGTAACCAGACCTAAGATAATCTTGGAGAAGATCTTGGCACCCTGAAGACTATCAAGAAGCTCATCTATTCTAGGAATAGGGTACTTGTTCTTGACAGTTGATTGATTCAACCCTCTGTAATCAATACATAGTCGAAGTGTTCCATCTTTCTTTTTTTGGAACAGTACTGGAGCTTCCCATGGTGAACTGCTAGGGTGGATGTAGCCCAGATCTAGCAGTTGCTTGAGTTGTTCCTTAAGCTCAATTACTTTTGGTATAGACATTCTATAGGGTCTCTTCGCAATTGGCGCAGCTTCTATTACTAGCTTGATCTCATGATCTACTTCTCTTTGAAGCGAGAGTTTTGTTAACTCTTCAGAAACTACGTTCGCATATTCCTTTAGCCAAGTGACCAAATCACTTTACTTCTTTATCAATATTCATAGTCAAGACAATCGTTGATTAAAAAAAAAGTTTTATTCCATTCATATCAGCATAGCCTTTTCGAGGTACAATTATTTCTTGGGGCGATGGAACAAGCTGATACATTAATTTGAGGAGAATAAGATGTTGTTGCATTTAGTTACAGGAACTGAGTAGTAGTACGGATTGGGGTCATCGATTTTCAGGAATCAATAGTTCATTGGAAGATTAGGGTATATTTTCCTTTGATATCCATTCTTCTCATGATGTCCCAAAACCTTGATTCGGTCGCGGCAGGGATTCTTTGAATCACTTCCCCGTACACATACTTATTTTGGTTAACCCTTCGACCCCCGACCTGTAGGGTCGCGTTTGCGTGAGCCTCAACAAAGACGAATAGCTTCACGATCTTCAAATCCTCCATCCACTTGATTCTCTTCAAGTTAATTTGAAGGTACGCAGGTCGATAGGCAGTTATGTAATAGATCCCTGAAACACCCATCCATCTCCGTTCCACGTACACAGGCGATGGATTGTAAATGCGGTCTAGGATGTTCATCATCTCAACCCTTTGTCGATAATCCGTGGAATGCATCGCGGTCATAAACATGACTCGGAATACTAAGAACCTATTCCATGCTTCATAATTCTACAAGACAGCATTGAAAGTAAGGAAATGTTTGGAACAGTAACATTTGCTTTACTTCTTCTTATTAAAATTTCTTAAAAACAAGTCTTTTGTTGGCTCGCTTTGATACCAACTATAACGTGTCCACTAGAATCATCCAGGACGTCTTAGTAGTCCGTCGGAAAGGATATCTAGAAAGCTCCACCTGGCATTCCCATGGAATGTTACGGGATTTGTGATCTAGGTCTTCCCGCGTCTGCCATGTAGCGGAAGTATCCTGGCCATTCCCACTTAGGATCGACCTGAATTAGGGTTTTCCTGGTTTGGTCATTAGCTAACAGCAACTAGTGTCAGACCCGAGCGAACTACTTTACGCAGAAACGCCAGGTCCGAAACGGATTCACGCTACACTTGGTTCAAGGAGAATGGGAAACGAGAGGGATGCAAGGCTCAACCTCTCTGCCATAAGGCATAGTCCCATTCCGTTCCCCTAAAACAACGTAAATCGGTTGAGACGTAACTCTAGGTCATCGCTCTCGTTATTTGTTTTGATGATGATGATCATCCCGCTGTTCTTCGAGATTTTTGAGAAAAGTTCTAGGCTAACCGGGACCACCCAATCGTAGGACGGACCCATGGTCCATCCTCCGCACTTTCCTCGGTTTGTTTTAGTTGTGTAATTATCTAACACATTAATTTGACATATAACAATCAGCTTCTTTAATTACTCTTGTTAAGGCACTGGTTCCTTCATGTAATCTTATCACGTGACATAGAAAAACAATATCAGACAAATTCTTTATTATCATTTCATCATTTTATCTTTGAAATACAAGGAGTTCCGCCCGTAGGCTTGTCCATAATCCGCCCGAAGGCTATCCAGTAATCTGCCAAGGATCACTATTCCAAGCTTCCGCCCGTAGACTAGTATGCGGGCCTCGAGATCCAATCCTGAGTCACGTTAGCCTCTTGTGCAGGACCCGAAAGGCGAGGGATTTATGGCCAGAGCCCCCCTGGCACCCAAGCGTCCTCCTGGTCCAAGTAGAGCTCAATGGAAAGACCTCTCGCGGCGGGTTCGGTCCAAGTTCCTAGCGTGGTCAACAACCCCCTTGGTTAGGGTCAGGCAGGCAGTCGGGGGTAACTGAAGCTGCCTCTCCCTTCAGGCCTTCAACTTGAAGCTTTAGATATCTTTTCATCCTTTAGTTCCTTGAGCAAACAATGCAAACAGTGCTTTTTAAACTGTTACAAGCACAATCAATTCCAGTGGTCATTTATTTGGCCAATTTCTAAGGAGTGAATCCTTCTCTCCGAATGCATCCAGCATTCGATCCGGGATCAATTGCGACTTGGCAAGATCCCCAAGGGTTTGTTTGTTCACCCTATTGTCCTTGGGTTAGGGCCATACCTTGTTAACACAACTTAACCAATACCTTCGGTTTTATTAACAGTAAATCCTGGCGACCATGTCGCTCCAATTTATTGATTGATCATTTGCTTCCAAGCAAATACCTAACTTCCCTTTACTTGGCAATTATTCCCCAAGAAAGGTGATGTAACAGGATGATTACTCATCCTCTTGCAAGTTAAACTTGCATAAGAACTTGCCAACCTCATTTCAAGAAATGGCAAAACTCTCTTGTGAACAAATTACAAGTCTATGCGACGTTGCAACTTATTGCACAAGTGTCGCATCTATTCCATGGGATCATTTCACCCACCATTGAATGGTGTTTTCTGGTGACGGAATTATCTCCACACAAGAAGCAGGGTTTAGGGTGTCTTCTTATCCAACCCATTCCTAATTACACTAGGCCGACAACGTTTGGTCCTAGAAATTCCAACTCAATCCGAGTTTCATCATTTGAACGAGTGATCCTTAGGGTAGAAACCTTAGATCGTTTTATGCATGAGCGTCCAATTGTCCCTACATTCCGTGAATGTGGGTAGGACCTTTGGTTTAAGGGTTCGTCTTGGTAACAGGTGCGTGAAACTAGGTCAAGTCCTTCATGTGCTAAACCCTAGCTAGCACTTGGAGTATATTGTATCGATTTAACCATCCTAAATGAGTCCTTTGTGGTTTAGGTGTTTTGGGTAAACCAATTTACTTTTCTTACGACAAGGATGAGCCATTCCTAAAGATATTGTCTTGATCTAAGAGGGGAAAAACTAGTTGCATTACGTCATAACTCACGTAAGCACGCGATTCATTTACTCTAGATTCACAATCCCTAACTACTCTTGTTAAGACCAAGCACCTGCTAAAATTCACATAACTTCCATTGATCCTACTAGGACCTGGATTCAGGATTCATGCTACTAAGATTTTAGGGTTTTATGTTAAAATGAACCGTGCAGCCTTTTCCTAAATACATTTCTAAAAGAAATATTCATACATTGAATGAGCATTACGCAACCTTTCCTGACTACTACGCAGTTAACTGAGATTTATGCCAATTGAAGCTAGAGTTAACCTACTTCATGCAACCTTTGGAATCATTTCCATGCCTTGCAATTTCTTATGGTTGATAACGAGTTTTTAATGAATCATTATGAAGAAGATTTGTCTAAAAATGCGACATGCGATTAATCTTTCCATGCCTAGTCAAAGGTGCACTTTAATAATCTCAACCTTATAATGATAGGCAATAGGTGTTCTAGGCCGTCACTTTGACATGCACGACAAGGCAACATACTATTAAGGACGTTAATGTTGAGATATCGAGCTCCACTCGTGATACGCCAGGGTGACCGTTGTATATTTATGTCACCGACTTGTCAGTTGCAGACGCGGTTGGTACACCGCCCATGAATAATAGCTACATGATAGCTATCCTTATCTACTCTAGTTCGTGGCTCAGTTAGTATGCCACCTTAGTTAGTTGAGTTTGGTTTGAGACCCATATATAGGGTTCTTCTATTTCTTTGTACTTGAGTTCTTTTGGCTTACACAACTAAGAAGAGGAAAACTGTTTTCACCCTCCACCCTTGTGTGTCTTCCCCCATTGTGCAAGCAAGAAAGCTTCAAGCGAGACTCCTTCCTTCTCTCCCACAATCTTGACATGGTATCAGAGCCTTGTTCGTGGTAAGGAGCTCAAGAAAGCAAGCCAAGCTCGCGGTGGTCTGGTAAGAGGAGCAGTGTTGCTTTCATTTCCTGTTTTGGGAGCAGATCTCTGCAGGTAGCACAGCCGGAAATTGCAGGAGTGCATTGTCTCAGGTTGAGACGCCCTTCGCGGTGAAGCAAGAGGGCAGTATATGCTGCGGGAGAGGGCTTTAGCCCATGGCGACCTTGTTTTTTTGATTTGAGGCCATTTCGGGGCCTGTTTTGCAGACGGAAGTTTTCTGCACGCACTCAAGAAAAGGCTCAGTTTTATTCTGTGCGACCACTGTTCTACAGGTCGGTGAAAAGTTACTGTAGAAATTGCATCGTATGCTTGTGCGCAGAGACATTGGGAGTTTCAGAATCATCCTTGGTTCCTGTTTATGCAAAATCGTCACTAGGAAGTGACTGTGTGGTCGAATACCACTTTCGCTAGTTTTGCAGATTTGCCCTTGTGAGGGTGAAGCTGTGTTTTTTGCAGTGACAGAATTTCTTGCAATATTCTGTAATGGCGTCTGATTCTCTTTCACAGATTGTCACTGAAAAGCTTGACAAGAACAACTTCCAGGCATGGAAGTTTAGAATGACGAATTTCCTTATGGGAAAAGGATATTGGGAATTTGTTGCAGGAAATGAAGAAGAACCAGTTCTTCCTGATGTTCCCAATCAACAACAAATGCAGGCATTTAAAACATGGCATGAGAGAGCCAGGAAAGTTATGTATTGGCTGTCTATCAGTATTTCAGACTCTATGATTGTGCATATTCAGGATGCAAGTACGCCAAAGGAGGCATGGGATACTCTGTCAAAGATGTATAGCACAAATACGCAAGCCAGGAAAATGCAGCTCAAGCAAGAGTTGCACAATGTGCAAAGAGAAAATATGAGCATCAACGACTACCATATGAAGGTGAAGAAGATTGCAGATGCACTTGCTTCCATTGGGTCACCAGTGGAAGATGATGATTTAGTTTCTGTGACCTTGAATGGTCTAGGAAAGGATTATGCACAGTTTCGAACATCCATTTCAGTTCGTGAAAGATTTCCTGATTTTGAGGAGTTGATTGCTCTTCTAATTTCTGAGGAACAGAGAAATGGTGGTGCATCTTCTTCAGGAGGAACTTCAAAAGAAGCTGTCTTCTACTCAAATGCTGGAAGAGGTAGAGGCAGAGGTAGAGGAGGCCGATTTGGAGGCCGTGGTAGAAATCAGAATATGCAGCAAACTCAAGAAAACCAGTCCTATGGAGGAGGACGTGGTAACTCTAGAGGCAGGGGGAGCCAAAGAGGTTGTGGTGGATGGCAAAGAGGTCAAAATGCAAACAATAATGTTGAATGCTACTACTGTGGTAAAATGGGTCATATGGCTAAAGACTGCTATAAAAAGCAGAATGACATCATGAATGGAAAACTGCAACAAGGGAATTATGCATCTTCTAGCAGACAGGGTGATGACAGAAATGAGCATTTGTTCATGGTGCAGCACATGAACAATTCTGTGACAAGTGCAGAAGAAAGCAATGATGTATGGTATGTTGACTCAGGTGCATCAAACCACATGACAGGTCATGCAGAATGGATGGAGGATGCAAGGAAAATGGAAAAACCAGGATTTGTGGAGACTGGTGATGATACTGCACATCCTATTGTGCAGATTGGAAAAATTACATTGTCTATGCAAGGTGGAAAAAAGAAATACCTGTCCGATGTATTTCATGTCCCGAATATCACCAAGAATCTGGTTTCAGTTGGTCAAATGGTTGAACAGGGCTTGCAGGTCAGATTTAATCCTCATGGATGCTTTGTTGAGGATATGAAAAATAAAGGTCGCTTGATAGCAAAAGGAAAGAAGAAGGGCAGAATGTTTACGTTGGATGCAGACATGTCTGAATTGAGTGCAGCAATGTTTGCACATGGGACCGGTGTAGTTGCAGATATTGATATCTGGCATAAACGCATTGGTCATGTTAATGTACAACGACTTAAATCAATGCAGGCCCAAAATATTGTTGCAGGATTGCCCAAATTCAAGGTTGCAGAAATGCATAAGGTATGTGAAGCCTGTCAGTTTGGAAAACAGGCAAGGAAACCATTTCCTAGACATGTTCAAGAGAGTGAGAAGCCATTGGAATTAATCCACTCTGATGTGTGGACTACTAAAGCTGCATCTCTTGGAGGCTGTCATTATTTTGTCACTTTTATTGATGACTATAGCAGAAAAGTTTGGGTGTATTTTATGAAAAAGAAAAGTGAAGTTTTTGGGCATTTCAAAACTCTTAAAGCTATGGTTGAAAAAGAAACAGGCTTGCAGATAAAATGCCTAAGGTCAGATGGAGGGGGAGAGTACCTCTCAAATGAGTTTGCAAAGTTCTTGCAGGAGCATGGCATAAAGCAGCAATATTCATGCAGTTATACCCCACAACAAAATGGAATTGCAGAAAGGAAAAACAGGCATATTGGAGAGGTATCTCGTGCCATGCTCAATGAAAAAGACCTGCCAGATTTTTATTGGGCTGAAGCAGTTGCTACAGCAGTCTACATAATGAACAGGACTCCCACTGCAGCAATACATGGAATGACTCCAGAGGAGAGGTATACTGGTAGGAAACCAGATATTTCTCATCTGAAAATTTTTGGTTGCATTGCCTATGTACATGTGCCAGATGAGCTGAGATCCAAGTTGGATCCAAAAGCTGAGAAGTGCATCTTTATTGGTTACTCTCTACAGCAAAAAGGGTATAGATGCTATAACCCTTCTACTCGTAAGTTTACAGTGAGCAGAGATGTTATTTTTGATGAGATGAGTAGCTGGTATAAACCAGTAAATGTGATTGATGATGTAGATGCACAAAATGGTAATGCTGCACAGAATTCACAGCAGCAGTCACAAAATATTAGTGGACCTGGAGCGTCCTCTAGCAGTGGTTCACATTCTTCGCCATGGACAGGCAGATTGAGATCAGGAGAATCTTCTCAAAGCAATGCAGATAGTGGTATGCAGGTATCACGAAAAGGAAAAGAGAAGGTTGATCAACCCATGTTTGATGTGAATGCAGGTCACTCTTATGTGGATGGTGAATCCAGTGGCTCAGAGCAGAGCATTGATGATGAGTTGGGTATTCCTTCTATTGTTACACCTGGAGTAAGGAAGACCAGGGATGTTTTGAGAGCACCTGGGAGTGAACCTACTTTGCGCAGGTCTACGAGAGCTAGGTATCCTGTGGATAGGCTGAAATATGATGGATTTACAGCCATTCACTATGCATATATGGTCAAAGTGATACAGGAACCAGAACCCACTTCTTTTGAGGAAGCCATGGGAAAAGAAAAATGGGAGAAAGCCATGGATGAAGAAATGGATGCCTTGGAAGCAAATGCTACATGGGAATTGGTACCTTTGCCTAAAGGTAAGAATGCAATTGGCTGTAAGTGGGTTTATAAGGTGAAGCACAATGCTGATGGTTCTGTGAACAGATACAAGGCAAGATTAGTAGTCAAGGGGTATGCACAAACATATGGCATTGACTATGAAGAAACATTCAGTCCGGTTGCAAGGATGGCAACCGTAAGAGCAGTCATTGCTATGGCTGCATCAAAGGGATGGTCTTTACATAATATGGATGTAAAGAATGCCTTCTTGCATGGTGATTTGCAAGAAGAGGTCTATATGGAGCAGCCACCAGGTTATGTGCATGCTGTTCATCCTGAGTTTGTTTGCAGGTTGAAGAAAGCCTTGTATGGCTTGAAGCAAGCACCTAGAGCATGGTCTGACAAGATAGGACAGTATCTTGTCACTATTGGCTTTCAGATTTCCAAGGCAGATTTCTCACTTTATGTGAGAAAGACAGAGAAAGGTATTATGCTGCTTGTCATTTATGTTGATGATTTGATTATGACAGGTGACAGTGATGAAGATATCCTTCATGTGAAAATGCTATTGAAGCAAAAGTTTGAGATGAAGGATTTGGGAGAGCTGTGTTATTTCTTGGGCATTGAGGTGATTAGATCACCAAGTGGGATACAGCTCTTGCAGAGGCAGTATGGATTGGACATGCTGTCCAAATATGGGATGACAGGCTGTAAGCCTATTTCAGTTCCTTTGGAGCAGAATGTGAAGCTGAGCGCAGATGCAGGTGAGCTTCTGGAAGACCCTACTATGTACAGACGCATAGTAGGAAGCTTGATTTATATGACTATTACCAGGCCAGATTTGAGCTATGCTGTTGGATTGGTAAGTCAGTTTATGCAGGCTCCAAGGAAACCACATTTGGATGCGGCTAGACGCATACTTAGGTATGTGAAGTCCACATTGCAGTATGGACTATTTTATGAGACTGGGGTTCAGATACAGTTGCATGGATACACTGATGCTGATTGGGCTGGTAGTATTTCTGATAGACGATCTACCAGTGGATATGTATTCTCTTTTGGGAGTGCTGCAGTCACTTGGAGCAGCAAGAAACAGCCTACAGTTGCCTTGTCGAGCACAGAGGCTGAGTACAGGGGTGCAGCAATGGCTGCATGTGAGGTAGCTTGGTTGCATAAGCTACTTTATGATATGCATCAGTCTACAGATGGGCCAGTTGTCATTTATTGTGACAACATGAGTAGTATACACTTGGCAAATAACCCAGTCTATCATGCTAGAACAAAGCACATTGAGGTGCATTATCACTATGTGCGAGAGAGGGTTTTACTAGGTCTTATTGATCTAGTTTATGTCAGCACAGAAGATCAGGTAGCTGACATATTCACGAAGGCATTGGGCGCAGAGAAGCTGCGCAAGTTCAGAGACCTGCTTGGTGTGCAGGAATTGGGATTGAGCTCGAGGGGGAGTGTTGAGATATCGAGCTCCACTCGTGATACGCCAGGGTGACCGTTGTATATTTATGTCACCGACTTGTCAGTTGCAGACGCGGTTGGTACACCGCCCATGAATAATAGCTACATGATAGCTATCCTTATCTACTCTAGTTTGTGGCTCAGTTAGTATGCCACCTTAGTTAGTTGAGTTTGGTTTGAGACCCATATATAGGGTTCTTCTATTTCTTTGTACTTGAGTTCTTTTGGCTTACACAACTAAGAAGAGGAAAACTGTTTTCACCCTCCACCCTTGTGTGTCTTCCCCCATTGTGCAAGCAAGAAAGCTTCAAGCGAGACTTCTTCCTTCTCTCCCACAATCTTGACAGTTAAATGGATAGACAATTTCTTTATATGGAAAAATACCAATGATCCAATTTCATGTCATGAACTGATTCTAATCATTGTTCAAATAGTCGATTTATTTCCAGTTGCATTTAACTTGACTAGTGATTTTAAGCATGCATAGGTGCTTCCTAATCCATGAAGTTATCGTGATTAATGCAATGCTTTTGTGTGGAATCAAAATTAGTAAAAACCTGGACTTGGGGGATTAGGGAGATATCCACATGAATATTAGGAGAAGAACCTTTTGTGGTTGCGCCTTGTGACTTTTTTTAGGGCCCATCGTGAATTTGATCTTCGGTTAGCCTTCATGGATTTCGAACTTCTTGCCTTGGCTTGCAGTCTTATGATCTTGGGCCGTCTCCCTCTTACGCGAAAATCCCCTTTGAAGTACAAATCCTTGAAGAAGTACCGGCTTGCAAGATTTGGCTTACGGAAGGCGTTGCGGGGTTGGAACTTGGTTTGTGGAAATGGAGCTCCTACAAAGTTCTTGGAAATGGGGATTTTATGAATGGAGTTTCAAAAATTGAGGCCTTAGGAGGGTGTTCGCGGAAAGGGCTCTTGCGAATGGGCCTTGCAAGAATGGAGGCTTTAAGAGTTTCTTCTTCTTCTTTTAAAATCCCGGGGGCTAGGAATGGACTTATGGGGGCCTTGCGGGAATGGGGGTTAAGGAAGCCCCCTTAGAAAGGGCTTATAAAAGTCCATAGGAAGTCTTTAAAAGAACTTGTGTGGGGAAAAAATCCATGGGAATGGGATTGTTGAAATGCTAAGGGAAGGGTTTTTGAAAACCCCAGCTATTGTGTCCAAGGGGAAAAAAAGAAGAAGCTTAAAACCCGGGGTAATAGAAAACCACCTGAGAGGGCAATAGGAAAGGGGGTTTTAAAGGAACCCGGGCAATGTGAGCTTATGGGGAATACAAGGGAAAGTGTTCAATTCCCGAGGATGTAAGGGATGTAAAGGGGGCTTAAATTCCAGGGTGGTTATAAAAACTCGCGTGAGAGGCAATAGGGAAGGGGGGCTTAGATTCCAAGAAAAAGGGGGTGTAAAGATCACTTAGGAAGGGGGCTTATGAAAGCCCCCTTAGAAGCTTTCAAGAAGCTTCTTGAAGCTTCTCTCGTTAAACCACGTGGACAAGAGTATGGTGGCCGAATATTTGCAGAGCTGGCGACGTCCGTCATCAGCCGCCGTCTTCACGAATGAGGCGGCAGCTGGTGCTCTTCTACGGACTTCCTCCTCCACCCCACGACGGTCTTCAGTAGCCTCACGACCTCTCTGCTTGTCCCCGTCCATCTTCAACAGCCTCACGACCTCTCAGCTTCTCCACGACTCCCCCCTTCTCACCCCTTTCCACAATCCTCTCAGATTGCGGCGTTATGGCCTTCCCCTCCCCACAACCGACCTCCATGACAATAGGAATTGTAATACGGGGACGGCTGATGCTGCGTGACCCCTCCCTCTCCTTCCTACTCCCTCTCCCACAGGGGGTTTTTAAAGGGTAGGGAGAGGAGACCTCTCTCTCTACATGGCCAGTTGCATGGCCGTTATCCCTTCCATGAGCTCCACCAACGAGCTTAGTCATCGTGCCTCCCCTCCTTCTCCCCCAACACGACCGATGGCGGTTGGGGAAAGGAGGGGATAATTTTTTTTTGCTATTATCTAATTTAAGAGGAGATTCATATGCGGGAATATTACACCTCTTCCTCTAGAGCTCGCCCTACCTCTAAATTTTCCTCGGCCTCTTGAAACCTGCATTTCACTAAATTACTGATTTAATGTGTTTTTTTGGTTATCGCCAGCACGTTCCATACCACGGCCTCTCAAAGAGGATCTATGACATCCCCTTCTTGAACTTGAGTAAAATGCTTAGACTTGTTCACCATTTCTTTTAGATGAGTCACCCTGCATATTGATCTCTTTAGTAATCATGAGAGAGACCACCTCATCAAAATCTAAAAATGGCTTCCATACGTATATAGAAGTGACAAATGATTTCCATGCCTTCTCATTATTAAAGCCACTCAAAGTTGATGAAACCAAATCATCATCATCAGGCATTGCATCAATCGTTGTAAAGCATTTGCAATGCTCCTCACCTTCAAAACATACTCATTGATAGACATTTTCCCTTCTTCAAGGTATTCAACTCTTGCTTGCGTTGAATCTTTCCTGCCTTTATATTTACTGAAAACATCTAAAAAATTGTCCAAGTTGCATGCGAAGTTTCTACATTCCTGATATGTCCTAGCATAGTATTATCAATGACTGTAGATAGCCAATACATCACCTTCTTGTCTTTTGCTTTCCGTTCTTTCCATGCCTTTAATTCATCTATAGTCGGAGGAATACCCAACTTTGGCTCCTTTTCTTCACATGAAACAAACTCATAAAGGCATTTTCAAATGAGGAAGCTTATTACACGGAACGTTCATGAAGGGTAGTTGTTCTTATCAAGCTTATCAATAATGGGATTTTCACTATTCTTTATCATTATCAAAAATAATGATACAACATAGCATGCTACTCTTCTGTAACCTTTCATAACAAGTATACAACAATACATCAAGCAACATTTTTCATTGATTACTCAATAGTACATGTAATCTGCAACCTGTTTGTAGATAAAACTTATGTTTTCTTCTTGGTAAACACTTAAAAAATCACAGATTCAAAATCTGTAACCTATGCATCCACTTTCGGTCAATATAATTGAAATCACAGTATACCTTGAAACTGCTGTTTGCAACGTTGCGGCTCTAAAACGGGGCTTGAAATGGCCTCACATGCCCAAAAAAATTTTGAGAAAGCCCTAAAAGGCTAGCCTGCAAAATATACACTGCTCTGCTTGCACACTAAATCTCACAGCAATTTGAGATTTTCACTCTACCCTTCTTCTAGTGCCCACATATACTATCCAAGAGAAAGAGTGGAAGAATGGGAGAGCTTCTTACTCGTTGCTTGCTTGCTCTAGCCTTGCTTCTTTTCCTTCATTCTAGCCTTCAAAATAAACCTCTCTCAGTGGTTCCGCTTCGATACCATGTTAAGAATCGCGTGGTGGGGGGACTTGCTTGAGCTGTTGTGCCAAACACACATTGTATACACAAGAGTAAGCTCACTCAAGAACACAAGAAGAGAGATGGAGGCCAAAACGTTTTCTTGTTGATTTCTTCTTCTTTTTTCACACACTATACAATGTACAACAAAGTATAGATAAGATACAACATAAAGGAAAGTGGCCTTTTAAGTCAAATAATGCATAACAGACAACACTAATGGACTGGTGCTATATCTTTGCCAGTTGTAGGTAGGTGTAACAAACTAAATATAATAAGTGATAAGTTAGTGGCCATGTGAGTATCATAATGACCATCAACGTGCTAAGTGTAGGCGTGCGGATCCATCTAGCCAAGTAGTCCATCATCAATGTCCGCACATATTGAGCCTGCCATCTCAACAATCTGAATGAGTTCCATATCTTCAGCTACAACCAAGACCAAGATGGTTCTCAAAGTAGTCATCTTGACTATAAGAGAGAAGATCTCATCAAAGTCAATTCCATATTCCTGCTTCTACCTACTTTGTACTTTGGCGAGGAACCAGAAGTGACTTTTATGTTATAAACCCACTTGCATGGAAGAATCTTCTGCCCTTTAGGGAGATGCACTAAATCCCAAGTACCATTCTTTTCAAGAGATTCCAATATCTGACAACATAGCTTTGAACCACTTCTTGCTGTCCTGTCTAGTCATTACTTCCTTGAAACATGATGGCTCACCACAGTTAGTTACCATGACATAATCAACAGCATACTAAATACCATAAGAATAAACTTATTAGGTGGTCTTGAAGGTTGGGTTGACCTGCGAAGCAAAGGTTCAGCATTTGCCGGCTGTGGGCCCTGCAAATATGCATTTACAGCTTGATGTCTTGAAATTTTAGCATGCTGTTCTGCCACATCTAGCTGTCCAAACTACATGTTTTCATGATGACACTGTGGGGCATCATGGGCAATGCCTTATTAACCATTTTTAGTATCGTTTCTTACATTTTTAGGGTCATTTGCAGTAGGTACTTGCTGCTATCTTGTAAGGTGTCCGCTAGTCCCAATCCACGGCACACCTTTTAGTAGTCCATCAATAGGTTTTTCCATAAATGATGCCGCCCGATGCTCCCTTGGAACATCACGGGGTTGTCACTTAGGCCCTACTGAGTCTACTTCGCAACGGGAGAGTTCTGGCCAAACCCACTAGGATCGACCTGAAGACTTGGATTCCTAAAATCGGATGGGTATCCTAGCAGCCAGCTAGCATCAGTAATTTTGAATTCCACTTTTTAGAGGATTACTCGATCTGAAGCGGACTTGCCATTGCACTTGGTTCAAAGAGAATGGGAGACGGAGGGGAGTGCGGTACGTCAACCCTCCTACCCATAAGGCAAAATCCCATTCCGGCCCCATAAAACAATGTAAGTCGGTTCTACCTAATGACTACTTGGTCAATTTATCGTCTTCCTATTTCTATATCCGATGTAGAAAAGCTCCCAGCTAATTGGGACCACCCTACCATTGGACGGACCCATCGGGGGTTACGCCCACCCGCTTTCCTCTGATGATGGGTCATCTTTAGTTTTTTTAATTACCTACAACACATTTATTGGAACATATACAACCAGCTTCCTTAATTAGTCCATTAAGTCACACGTTCCTTCACATAATTTATCTCACCAACATGCATACAATTCGAACAGTAAAGCAAACTTCTTTATTATATTGGAATTCTATTACAATTTCCATCATTCTGTCCTAGCGGAAGATATACAGAATTCCATAAGGACATTCTGTCCACCAAGATTCCACCCTCGTAACTAGTATTTAGGGTTCTAGGATCCCATCCTACATCACGAAGGGGCTCGTCAGATTCTTGGAACGTTGCAGGATTTACAGCCAGGGCCCCCTCTGGCACCTACAATTCCTACTGCCCGAGACTATCCCTACTGATAGACCTTTCACCTACGGAGCCGGTCCAAGCATCTCGTAGCGATAATCATGACCCTCTTGGAGTAGGGTCTCGCCGCTAGCTTGGGGGTAGCCTAGCGCGATCCTTCATTTTATTCTGTTTGTCAATAATTTCAATAAAAAATCTAGATTCTAGCAAACACAAACAGTCCTTTCAAATATGTATCAAATAGTGCAATGACAATCATCCCAACATGTAAATCACAGTTTCCATAGCCAAGGTAGACCTTATCCTAAGGTAACCTTTTATTCTAATGAGGATTCTTCTCCCCATAGAGAAGTGTTGAGTACACCTCTTATAACATGTTAAGCAAGGCATGAGTTTTCCATTTGGATTCACTTATCCAACATAAGCAAAATCCCTTAAGGAAATATATTGTGTCAATAACTCAACGAGATGATCTATAAGATTCCTAAATAGACAATCAGTTTCTATAACCTTCACTAATCAATGTCGCATTTGATTATAACTATATTGAATGCGCATAAAGACATATGTACAATAACCTTTGGCAATTAATTCTATCCTGATTCTATACCTTAGTATCTCAACTATTCTAGCTACAAATCATAGTGATTAATCGTTTTATGCTTGTACTAATATGTCTTTCTAGATGAGTTATCAGTTTAATGTGTAAGTGAAGAATATGGAAGCTAATATCTTATGTAATTATCTTATATTGAAAATTGATAGTCTAGTAATGAATAACCTGGTTTGGCGGCATGACAACATTAGGAACTTCATCTTTACTCGCGCTCGCATTAGCCACACCCGATATTCCATTTGTAGTGGCAACTCCCGCAACCTCAGGCACTCCCGTATCATTGGCAATACCCGTTGCTTGACCGGTTGCGTTGATTTCCATGGTTTTTCCACTTCGTCGCTTTGGAGCCATCATCTATGAGTGGCTTGAGAGATAGGGAAGGTGGGATAGATTTTAGATGAGAGAGGGTAAGAGAATATGGCTTAGTTAAAGATCGAGACAAGGGATTTGAGCTAACTCTCTTTCTCTTTTTCTCTCTCTCTTTCTCTTTCTCTCTCTCTCTCTCTCTCTCTCTCTAGCTTCTCGCAGCCTCTTAAAGGAGTATTCTTCTTTCTCTCTTCTTCTCTCTCCTATAAAACTCATGTTTATAGTGAATTGAAGAAGAGGGCTTGTGGTTGAGAAGTGGAGCTCTTTGTGGAGGGGGATCTTGGAAAAATCAGTGATTTGATGCTCAGATCATAAATTTGATGGTTCCATTGGCTCCGAAAGGGGGGTAAAACACCAAGACACTTGGTTAGAAAGCTCTCAGTTCACTCCTTCTTCTTTTCTCTGTTCGAAGTGCTGTCTACTGCCTGTAAACTGCGATCGTGGCACGCGCGATTTTGCCAGTCACTTTTCTTTATTTTTCTTTTTATAAAATCTTCAAACTAATTAACACATCACTTATTTTTTTCTTTTAAATGACATCTAGTTCTAGAAATCTCCATATCTCTCTTTTAAAAAAAAAATTAAGATAATCTCTAAAATATCTAAATTATTCTAGTCTTGTCCAAAAGTCTAATATTTTTAGACCATCCAAACTATACACATTATCATAGTGATTAATATAACTCATAAGTTTCGTTCACATTGTAATTTACGTGAAGGGTGGCCACGGTCCTTGCTAATTCGAAAAAAATATCGAATTTACGACTCTTGATTTTTTTAAATAAAATATTTTAAATTAAATAAAAATTATTAATCATTAATGTTAGTTAGTTTTTACCTTAGTTAGTCTTTAGTTAGTAATCTTACTAACTTATTAATTAACTAACTAACTTTTGAACTAACCAACTAACTTTTATTGTGTGGAAATATTACATATCTACTAGGTATAATCTGTTGTCCAACATGTATATCTTCCTTGAAAATAACCCTTCTGACCTCCTGTGTCTTTTCGGATTGCTTATGCATGCGATCTTCACGAAATATTACATCATTGCTGCATACTATTTTCCTTTTCTTAAGATTCCATAACTTGTAACCCATTTCACCCTTGTCATCATATCCTAGAAAATGCATTTACAAGACTTTGGCTAAAGTTTGATGTGTTTCTCCTTACAAACATGCACAAAGACCTCACAGCGAAATATTCTCAGATGAGAATGTGAAGGTGGCTTGCTAGACCACTCTTTGTGAGGGACTCTCCCCCCTAAAGACCTATCCGATAACCGATTAATCAAGTGAACAACTGTCATAATAGCCTCTGTCCAAAAACCATGGGGTATGTTGTGATATCGAGCTCCACTCGTGATATGCTAGGGTGATCGTTGTGCATTTATGTCATTGACTTGTCAGTTGCATATGCGGTTGGTACACCGCCCATGAATAATAGCTAGATGACAGCTATCCTTATCTACTCTAGTTCGTGGCTCAGTTAGTATGCTACCTTAGTTAGTTGAGTTTGGTTTGAGACCCATATATAGGGTTCTTCTATTTCTATGTACTTGAGTTCTTTTGGCTTACACAACTAAGAAGAGGAAAATTGTTTTCAACCTCCACCTTTGTATGTATTCCCCCATTGTGCAAGCAAGAAAGCTACAAGTGAGACTCCTTCCTTCTCTCCCACAATATTGACATGGTATCAGAGCCTTGTTTGTGGCAAGGAGCTCAAGAAAGCAAACCAAGTTCGCGGTGCTCTGGTAAGGGGACCAATGTTGCTTTCATTTTTCTATTTTGGGAGCAAGTCTTTGCAGGTAGCACAGTCGGAAAGTGCAAGAGTGCATTGTCTCAGATTGAGACGCCCTTCGCGGTATAGCAAGAGGGAAGTATATGTTGCGGGACAGGGCTTTAGCTCTTGGTTACTCTGTTTTTTTGATTTGAGACCATTTCGAGGCCTGTTTTGGAGGCGGAAGCTTTCTGTACGCACTCAGGAAAAGGCCCTGTTTTATGCTGTGCGACCACTGTTTTACAGGTCGATGAAAAGTTACTGTAGAAATTGCATCATATGCATGTGCGCAGAGACATTGGGAGTTACAGAATCATCCTTGTTGCCTGTTGATGCAAAATCGTCACTAGGAAGTGACTGTGTGGTCAAATACCACTTTCGTCAGTTTTGCAGATTTGCCCTTGTGAGGCTGAAGTTGTGTTCTTTGCAGTGGCAGAATTTTTTGCAATATTCTATAATGGCGTCTGATTCTCTTTCACAGATTGTCACTGAAAAGCTTGACAAGAACAACTTCCAAGCATGGAAGTTTAGAATGACGAATTTCCTTATGGGAAAAGGATATTGGGAATTCGTTGTAGGAAATGAAGAAGAACCAGTTCTTCCTGATGTTCCCAATCAACAGCAAATGCAGGCATTTAAAGCATGGCATGAAAGAGCTAGGAAAGTTATATACTGGCTGTCTATCAGCATTTCAGACTCTATGATTGTGCATATTCAAGATGCAAGTATGCCAAAGGAGGCATGGGATACTTTGTCAAAAATGTATAGCACAAATACACAAGCCAGGAAAATGTAGCTCAAGCAAGAGTTGCACAATGTGCAAAGAGAAAGTATGAGCATCAATGACTATAACATGAAGGTGAAGAAGATTGCAGATGCACTTGCTTCCATTGGGTCGCCAGTGGAAGATGATGATTTAGTTTCTGTGACATTGAATGGTCTAGGAAAGGATTATGCAGAGTTCCGAACATCCATTTCCGTCTGTGAAAAATTTCCTGATTTTGAGGAGTTGATTGCTCTTCTAATTTCTGAGGAGCAGAGAAATGGTGGTGCATCTTCTTCAGGAGGAACTTCAAAAGAAGCTATCTTCTACTCAAATGCTGGAAGAGGTAGAGGCAGAGGTAGAGGAGGCCGATCTGGAGGCGATGGTAGAAATCAGAATATGCAGCACACTCAAGAAAACCAGTCCTATGGAGGAGGACGTGGTAACTCTAGAGGCAGGGGGAGCCAAAGAGGTCGTGGTGGATGGCAAAGAGGCCAAAATGCAAACAACAATGTTGAATGCTACTACTGTGGTAAAATGGGTCATATGGCTAAAGACTTCTATAAAAAGCAGAATGATATCATGAATGGAAAATTGCAACAAGGGAATTATGCATCTTCTAGTAGACAGGGTGATGATAGAAATGAGAATTTGTTTATGGTGTAGCACATGATCAATTTTGTGACAAGTGTAGAGGAAAGAAACGATGTGTGGTATGTTGACTCAGGTGCATCAAACCACATGACAGGTCATGCAGAATGGATGTAGGATGCAAGGAAAATGGAAAAACCAGGATTTGTGGAGACTGGTGATGATACTGCACATCCTATTGTGCAGATTGGAAAAATTCATTTGTCTATGCAGGATGGGAAAAAGAAATACCTGTCGGATGTATTTCATGTCCCGAATATCACCAAGAACCTGGTTTCTGTTGGTCAAATGGTTGAGCAAGGCTTGTAGGTCAGATTTAATTCTCATGGATGCTTTGTTGAGGATATTTAAAATGAAGGTCGCTGATAGCAAAAGGAAAGAAGAAGGGGAGAATGTTTACGTTGGATGCAGATATGCCTGAATTGAGTGCAGCAATGTTTGCACATGGGACCGGTGTAGTTGCAGATATTGATATCTGGCATAAACGCATTGGTCATGTTAATGTATAGTGACTTAAATCAATGCAAGACCAAAATATTGTTGCAGGATTGCCTAAATTCAAGGTTGCAGAAATGCATAAGGTATGTGAAGCTTGTCAATTTGGAAAATAGGCAAGGAAACCATTTCCTAGACATGTTCAAGAGAGTAAGAAGCCATTGGAATTAATCCACTTTGATGTGTGGACTACTAAAGTTGCATCTCTTCGAGGCTGTCATTATTTTGTCACTTTTATTAATGACTATAGCAGAAAAGTTTGGGTGTATTTTATGAAAAAGAAAAGTGAAGTTTTTGGGCATTTCAAAACTCTTAAAGCTATGGTTGAAGAAGAAACAGGCCTGCAAATAAAATTTTTAAGGTCAGATGGAGGGGGAGAGTACCTTTCAAATGAGTTTGCAAGGTTTCTACAGGAGCATGGCATAAAGCAACAATATTCATGCAGTCATACCCCACAACAAAATGGAATTGCAGAAAGAAAAAAAAGGCATATTGGAGAGGTATCTCGTGCCATGCTCAACGAAAAAGACTTGCCAGATTTTTACTGGGCTGAAGCAATTGCTACAACAGTCTACATAATGAACAGGACTCCCAAGCAAAACATGGGATGACTCTAGAGGAGAGGTATGCTGGTAGGAAACCAGATATTTCTCATTTGAAGATTTTTGGTTGCATTGCCTATGTTCATGTGCCAGATGAGTTGAGATCCAAGTTGGATCCAAAAGCTGAGAAGTGCATCTTTATTGCTTACTCTCTCCAGAGCAGAAAGGGTATAGATGCTATAACCCTTCTACTCTTAAGTTTACAGTGAGCAGAGATGTTGTGTTTGATGAGATGAGTAGTTGGTATAAACCAGTAAATGTGATTGATGATGTAGATGCACAAAATGGTAATGCTGCATAGAATTCACAGCAGCAGTCACAAAATATTAGTGGACCTGGAGTGTCCTCTAGCAGTGGTTCACATTCTTCGCCATGGACAGGCAGATTGAGATCACGAGAATCTCCTCAAAATAATGCAGATAGTGGTATGCAAGTTTCACGAAAAGGAAAAGAGAAGGTTGATCAGCCCATGTTTGATGTGAATGCAGGTCACTCTTATGTGGATGGTGAATCTAGTGGCTCAGAACAGAGCATTGATGATGAGTTGGGTATTCCTTCTATTGTTACACGTGGAGTAAGGAAGACCAGGGATGTTTTGAGAGCACCTGGGAGTGAACCTACTTTGTGCAGGTCTACTAGAGCTAGGTATCCTGTGGACAGACTGAAATATGATGGAATTATAGCCATTCACTATGCCTATATGGTCAAAGTGATACAGGAACCAGAACCCACTTCTTTTGAGCAAGCCATGGGAAAAGAAAAATGGGAGAAAGCCATGGATGAAGAAATGGATGCCTTGGAAGCAAATGCTACATGGGAATTGGTACCTTTGCCTAAAGGTAAGAATGCAATTGGTTGTAAGTGGGTTTATAAGGTGAAGCACAATGCAGATGGTTCTGTGAACAGATAGAAGGCAAGATTAGTAGTCAAGGGATATGCACAAACATATGGCATCGACTATGAAAAAACATTCAGTCCGGTTGCAAGAATGGCAACCGTAAGAGCAGTCATTGCTATGGCTGCATCAAAGGGATGGTCTTTACATCAGATGGATGTAAAGAATGCCTTCTTGCATGGTGATTTGCAAGAAGAGGTCTATATGGAGCAGCCACCAGGTTATGTGCATGCTGTTCATCCTGAGTTTGTTTGTAGGTTGAAGAAAGCCTTGTATGGCTTGAAGTAAGCACCTAGAGCATGGCCTGACAAGATATGACAGTATCTTGTCACTATTGGTTTTTAGATTTCCAAGGCAGATTTCTCACTTTATGTGAGAAAAACAGAGAAAGGTATTATGCTACTTGTCATTTATGTTGATGATTTGATTATGACAGGTGACAGTGATGAAGATATCCTTCATGTGAAAATGCTATTGAAGCAGAAGTTTGAGATGAAGGATTTGGGAGAGCTGCGTTATTTCTTGGGCATTGAGGTGATTAGATCACCAAGTGGGATACGGCTCTTGCAGAGGTAGTATGGATTGGACATGCTGTCCAAATATGGGATGATAGGCTGTAAGCCTATTTCAGTTCCTTTGGAGCAGAATGTGAAGCTGAGCGCAGATGCATGTGAGCTTCTGGAAGACCCTACTATGTACAGATGCATAGTAGGAAGCTTGATTTATATGACTATTACCAGGCCAGATTTGAGCTATGCTGTTGGATTGGTAAGTCAGTTTATGTAGGCTCCAAGGAAACCGCATTTGGATGCGACTAGACGCATACTCAAGTACGTGAAGTCCACATTGCAGTATGGACTAATTTATGGGACTGGGGTTCTGATACAGTTGCATGGATACATTGATGCTGATTGGGCTGGTAGTATTTCTGATAGACGATCTACCAGTGGATATTGTTCTCTTTTGGGAGTGCTGCAGTCACTTGGAGCAGCAAGAAACAGCCTACAGTTGCCTTGTCGAGCACAGAGGCTGAGTATAGGGGCGTAGCAATGGCTGCATGTGAGGTAGCTTGGTTGCATAAGCTACTTTATGATATGCATCAGCCTACAAATGGGCCAGTTGTCATTTATTATGACAACATGAGTAGTATACACTTGGCAAATAACCTAGTCTATCATGCTAGAACAAAGCACATTGAGGTGCATTATCACTATGTGTGGGAGAGGGTTTTACTAGGTCTTATTGATCTAGTTTATGTCAGCATAGAGGATCAGGTAGCTGACATATTTACGAAGGCATTGGGCGTAGAGAAGCTGCGCAGGTTCAGAGATCTGCTTGGTGTGCAGGAATTGGGATTGAGCTCGAGGGGGAGTGTTGAGATATCGAGCTCCACTCGTGATATGCTAGGGTGACCTTGTGCATTTATGTCACTGACTTGTCAGTTGCAGATGCGGTTGGTACACCGCCCATGAATAATAGCTAGATGACATCTATCCTTATCTACTCTAGTTCTGGCTCAGTTAGTATGCCATCTTAGTTAGTTGAGTTTGGTTTGAGACCCATATATAGGGTTCTTCTATTTCTATGTACTTGAGTTCTTTTGGCTTACACAACTAAGAAGAGGAAAACTATTTTCAGCCTCCACCTTTGTGTGTATTCCCCCATTGTGCAAGCAAGAAAGCTACAAGTGAGACTCCTTCCTTCTCTCCCACAATATTGACAGGGTAATGTAGTATGAGACAGCATAATACGGACCTTATCCTGAATGATCCGATTCATATGATCTACAACTCCATTCTAGGGTGGATTATGAGGGGCAGTGAGCTCTCTCTTTATCCCTTTGCTGTCACAAAAGTCCTAAAAGGCTTTGGACATGTATTCCCTACAAGCAAAGACACTTAAGTTTCTTACCAGTCATGTTCTCAACCAATGCCATGAATTTCTTAAATTTGTCAAGAACCTCAATCTTACTACTAATAGGGTACACGTAGACTGTCTGCGTAGCATCATTGACAAAGGTGAAAAAGTATTTCTTTCCCCTAGAGATAACCCTGGAATTTGACATACATCTAAATGTACTAACTCTAAAGGAAAAGATTTCAATGAAAGAGACTTTTTATGTGAAGTTTGTGCATGTTTACCATAAACACAATGATCATTATGCGCAAAATCAACATATCAAAGACAAGGCAAATAACTTAAATAGGTAAGTACTTTCATTCTAGTTTGACTCATGTGTCCCAACCGGCCATGCCACAAGGAAACATACTTGGTTGCTCAGTCATGGCAACAACATGGTCATGCACACTAGATACATGTAGCGGATACAAAGTATCACTCTTCGAGTCTTTGGCAATAACCCTAGATCCCTTACAAATCTTCCATTTTCCTTCATCAAAGGTGGTATGAAAACCATCATCATCTAACAGCCAACACTAATCAAGCTCCTCTTGATCTAGGGTACATGTCATACATTCTGAAGAGTAAAGATAGATCCATGCTGAAACTACAGCTGCACACTAGCAATGCCTGCAATGTCACATGCATAGTTGTCCCCCAAGTGGACAACACCATATCTATCCCCACTATAGTCTTAGAACCACTCATGATGAGGAGTGACATGAAATGAGGCACATGAATCCAAGATCGACGTATGCATGTCATCATCTGTATTTACTACCAATGCACATGCACTGAAGCAAGAAGAGATAAGGAGTACATCATGACCACTCCTGCTCTCATGGCTGGCTACATTCACTTTTTTAATCTTGACACTGCTCTTCTTAGTTGGCTGATCGTCCTTTTTCTCATCCTTGCTATCATCAGTCTTCTTACTCTTTCCTTTCTCTTTATTCCACTAAGCATTCCCACTTAAAGTGTCCTTTCTTGCCACAATGATGGCACTCCACATCTTTCCCACGAGATTTAGTGCATCCTTGGCTTTCAGTTTTCCCCCTTTGCAGAGACCTGCCTCTAGTATGCAAAGCACTAGATGACTTGCTAGATGTATTTTTTTGTTGATTTATCTCTTCCATAAGCAGAGAACTCTCTACATCAGAGTTCATCAGCATAGCATTCGAGTTGCTCATGGCTGTCTTGAAAGTATCCCAGCTTTCAGGTAGAGTACATAACATAAAAGTAGCATTGAACTCATCATCAATATTGAATTTCAAGGCGACCAGCTAGCTGAAAATGGAATTAAAATCACTGAGGTGGACAAACATGGCTGTCCCCTCCTTCATGTGTAAATCCATGAATTTCTTCAGCCAATAAACTTTACTTACATCATTCTTCTAAGCATACAATTCCTCCAGTCACTTCCAAATGGCATAG
Organism: Lygodium microphyllum; assembly: GCF_053477565.2. Lineage (NCBI taxonomy): Eukaryota > Viridiplantae > Streptophyta > Polypodiopsida > Schizaeales > Lygodiaceae > Lygodium > Lygodium microphyllum. The sequence continues at coordinate 9,385,115 of NC_141149.1, read as the reverse complement.
GTAGAATCAAGTCCTTCTATGTTAAACAACAAAGCATCGAAAACTGAAAGCTCAATGGTCAAACAAGCCAGCACCTTCAACTCATTCCAATCCTCTTGTTCTATGTCCCCTAGTCGTGGTCCTTTCAACTTGATAGGCTTCACCTATTTCTTTTGCACCAAGACATTGTAGCACTGCTTTTGCCAAATTGCAAAGTTATGTGCCCCTTTAAGATTCTTGATATGCATAAGATGGCTACTATCTGTTGAGATGGCAAGCTCAACACATGTGGACATGGATGATGGACCGCCTGGTTAGATGGGTCCACACGTCTACACTTATCACGTCGGTGGTCATTATGACTCTCACATGGCCACTGACTCATTACTTATTATATTCAGGTCGTTACACCTATTTACAGCTGACATAGTTATAGCGCCAGTCGACTAGTGTAGTCGGTTATGCATTGTTTGACTTAGTAGGTCACTTTCCTTTTATGTTGTATCTTATCTATACTTTGTGTACATTGAAAAGTGTGTGGAAGTAGAAGAAAAAATCAGCAAGAAAACGTTTTGGCCTCCATCTCTCTTCCTGTCTCTTGAGTGAGCTTCTCCTTGTGCATTCTGTGTGTGTTCGGCACAGCATCTTGAGCAACTTCCCCCACCACACGATTCTTGACATGGTATTAGAGCCGCACCACTGAGAGAGGCTGATTTCAAAGGTTGAAGCAAAGGAGAAGAAGCAAGGTTCGAGCAAGCAAGCCACGGTTAAGAAGCTCTCCCATCCTTCCACTCTTTCTCTTGGATAGTGCCTGTGGAGGCACCGGAAGTAGGGCAGAGTAAAAATCTCAGATTGCAATGAGATTTGGTGTGCGCGAAGAGCGCTGTGTATTGTGCAGATAGGCCCTTTAGGGCTTTGCCGCAGTTATTTTGGGCATCTGAGGCTGTTTCAGGGCCCGTTTTAGAGCCGCAAGGTTGCAGACAACAGTTTCAGGGTACGCTGTGACTTGGACTGTATTGATCGAAAGTGGGTGCGCAGGTTACAGATTTCAGATCTGTAAGTTCAAAGGTGTTTACCAGTGAGTAAACACAAGGTTTATCTGCAAACAAGTTGCAGATTGCATGTATTGTTGAGCAGACAGTGAAAAAGGCTGTCTGGTGTATTGCTGTGCACTACAAGTCCAGGGTTGCAGAAGATTTGCTTGCTGTTGGTATTAATTTTGTGATAATGGCAGAGAACAGTGGAAGCCCCCCATCATTGAGAAGCTCGACAAGAACAACTACCCTTCATGGAAGTTCCGTGTCACGAACTTCCTTATTGGAAAATGCCTCTATGAGTTCATTTCAGGTGAAGAAAAGGAGCCGGAGATGAGTGATCCTCCAACTGCAGAAGAGACAAAGGCACGGAAAGAATGGAATGCAAAGGATAGAAAGATCATGTATTGGTTGTCTGCAGTAATTGACAATAATATGCTGGGACACATTAGAAATGCAGAGAATTCATATGCAGCTTGGACCATACTTGAAAGTATGTTTTCTGTAAATACAAAGGCACGAAAGATTCAACTCAAGCAAGAGTTGAATACATTAAAGAAAGGGAAGATGTCTATCAATGAGTATGCATTGAAGGTAAGAAGCATTGCAGATGCATTGGCAGCAATTGATGCAATGCCCGATGATGATGATTTGGTGTCGTCTACCTTGGGTGGACTTAACAATGAAAAGGCTTGGAAGTCTTTTGTAACTTCTGTATATGTTAGAAAGCCATTTCCAGATTTCGATGAATTGGTCTCCCTTATGATCACTGAAGAGATCAACATGTAGAGTGAGACATCTGAAAGAAGTGGTGAACAGGTCCAAGCTTTCTACTCCAGTTCAGGAAGGGGACGTGGTAGGTTCTCTTCAAGAGGCCGTGGTATAGGACGTGGTAGTGACAACCAGCAAAACAAATTGAATCAACAATTTGGCGATATGCAGGTTTCAGGAGGTCGTGGTAACTTTAGAGGCAGGGGGAGCTTTAGAGGAAGAGGTGGATGGCAGAACAGAGGTTCTAACAACTCTGGTATTGTGTGCCACTATTGTGGCAAAACAGGTCATATTGCAGCCTAATGTTATGCTAAGAGAGATGATATCCGCAGTGGTAAGTTGCAGCAAGAAAACTATGCATCATCTTCACGACAGAATGAAGACAAAAATGAACGTTTGTTCATTATGCAGTATATGCTGAATGCTGTTACAGGAAAGGGAACACATGAAGATGTTTGGTATGTTGATTCAGGTGCATCCAATCATATGACCAGCCATGTAGAATGGTTTGGAGAGATGTAGGATTTGCAGAATGCAGGTTATGTGCAGACGGGTGATGACTCATGCCACCCAATTTCACACATTGGAAAAGTTATCTTGTCCTTGCATGATGGTAAGACAAAGAGTCTTTCAGATGTATTACATGTGCCATCTATTACAAAGAACTTGGTGTCAGTCGGTCAAATGGTAGAGCAAGGGCTGCAAGTCAGATTTAATGCAAAGGGCTGCTTTGTAGAGGACTTCAATGACAAGTGCAGGTTGGTAGCAAAGGGAAGTAGAGTTGGACGTATGTTCACTCTAGATGCTGGAATTCCTACTATGAATGCTGCTATGTATGCCAAAGGAAAAGGTGTTGTTGCAGACATTGAAATTTGGCACAAATGCATTGGACATGCAAATGTACAAAGGCTGAAATTAATGCAGTCCAAAGGGTTGGTTACAGGTTTACCTACATTTAAAGTTGCAGAATTTCAGAAGGTATGTGAAGCATGTCAGTTTGGTAAGCAAGCAAGACAACCCTTTTCACATGACAGAGATGTAAGCAGAAATATCCTTGATGTTGTGCATACAGACATTTGGGGGCCTACACAAAATGTATCTCTTGGAGGTAGTTCATACTTCGTCACATTCATTGATGATTGTTCTAGAAAGCTGTGGGTATATTTTATGAAGGAAAAGAGTGAAGCGGTTGAGCACTTTAGAACTTTCAAGGTTGCAGTTGAAAGAGAAACATGCTTGAAAGTAAAGTGCCTGAGGTCAGATGGAGGGGGAGAGTACCTCTCAAATGAGTTCAGTGATTTTCTGAGGTCTCATGGGATAAAGAGACAGTTCACATGCAGGTATACCCCACAGCAAAATGGGGTTACAAAAAGGAAAAACAGGCATATTGCAGAAGTTGCACGCGCCTTGATGGCTGAAAAGAATATGCCTAAGCATTTTTGGTTTGAGGCTGTTCATACTGCTGTTTATATTATGAACAGAACTCCCACAGCTGCAGTTCATGGTATGACCCCCGAAGAATGTTTTACAGGTAAGAAGCCTGATGTTTCACACTTGAAAGTATTTGGTTGCATTGCGTATGTTCATGTGCCATATGAATTGCGGAAGAAAATGGATCCAAAGGCTGAAAAGTGTGTCTTTATTGGATACTCTTTAGAGCAGAAAGGGTATCGCTGTTACAACCCTATCACATGTAAGTTCAGAGTGAGCAGGGATGTCATCTTTGATGAAATGAGCACTTGGTATGCATCTAGTGGTGATGCATTGGATGATGATGATGATCATGACACTCATGTGCAGGCTGAAAAGCAAGAATCACGAACTCTTAGCGGACCAGAGACATCATCTGGTAGTCCTTGGTGTGGGAGACTAAGGAGTACCTCTACATCTTCGGGTGCATCTAGTAGCACTACAGGTAAAGACAAAGGAAAGAATAAAGTGTCAGAAGGCATTGATGCAGTTCTTGATGGAGACTCCAGTGGCTCAGAGAGCTTGGATGATGAGCTTGGCATTCCTTCAGTGAGGACTCCAGGTGTGCAGAGAGCACGCATTAATGCAAAGACTCCATTGAGTGATCCAGTGGTACGCAGGTCTAGCAGGGTGAGATACCCTGTTAAAAGATTTGGTTTTGAAGGTTATGCAGCTCACCATTATGCTTATATGGTGAAACTAGTTGAGGATGTTGAGCCCACATGTTTTGAGGAGGCTGTTGGTCATGCTCATTGGGATGCAGCAATGGATGAGGAGATGGCTGCATTAGAGGCCAATAAGACTTGGGATCTAGTATCATTGCCGAAGGGAAAGAAAGCTATTGGATGCAAGTGGGTTTATAAGATTAAGCACAATGCAGATGGTTCTATTAGAAGGTACAAAGCTAGGCTGGTTGCAAAAGGCTATGCCCAGACATATGGCATAGATTATGATGAAACCTTCAGTCCAGTTGCTAGGATGGCAACTATCAGATGTGTGATTGCTTTGGCAGCAACCAAAGGTTGGAGGTTGCAGCAAATGGATGTAAAGAATGCCTTCTTGCATGGTGATTTGCAGGAAGAAGTGTATATGGATCAGCCAGCAGGTTATGAAGATTTAGAGCATCCCACGTATGTGTGCAGGTTGAAGAAGGCACTCTCTATGGGCTCAAGAAAGCACCTAGAGCATGGTCTGACAAGATTAGAGAGTATCTTGTCAATATTGGCTTTTATGTTTCTGATCCTGATCACTCACTTTATGTGAGAAAGGGAGATGCAGGTTTGGTCATCATAGTCATCTATGTGGATGACTTGATTATTACAGGTGATAGTGATAGTGGGATTGCTGAAGTCAAGGGCTGTTTGAAGATGAAGTTTGAGATGAAGGATTTAGGTGAGCTAAGGTACTTCCTTGGCATTGAGGTGATCAGATGTGATGATGGTATATGGCTGTCCCAAAGACAGTATGGCTTGGATATGTTGTCCAAGTATGGTATGACTGCATGCAAACCACTTTCAGTCCCGTTGGAGCAGAATGTAAAGCTGAGTGCTGATGTTGGGGATGAGATAGAAGACCCTACTATGTTCAGGAGGATAGTGGGGAGTTTGATCTATATGACCATTACAAGGCCAGACTTGAGCTACGCTGTTGGTCTTGTGAGTCAGTTTATGCAAGTACCTAGAAAGCCACATTTGGATGCAGTCAGACGCATATTGAGATATGTGAAGTCCACATTACATTATGGACTTTTCTATGAGGCAGGTACAGATGTACATGTATTTGGATACACAGATGCAGATTGGGTTGGTAGTATGTCTGATAGAAGATCTACCAGCGGATACATGTTCTCTCTTGGTAGTGTAGCAGTTGCATGGAGCAGTAAAAAGCAATCTATAGTTGCTTTGTCGAGTACAGAGGTTGAGTATAGAGGTGCTGATGTTGCAGCATGTGAGGTAGTATGGCTGCAAAAGCTATTGGCTGATTTGGATGTCCAAGTGGAAGGTCCAGTTGTCATTTATTGTGACAACATGAGCAGTATACAGTTGGCTAGGAACCCTGTGTTCCATGCCAGGACAAAACATATTGAGATACACTACCACTTTGTGAGAGAAAAGGTACTAGCAAGTGAGATTGACTTGGTGTATGTCAACACACAGGATCAGATAGCTGACATCTCCACGAAGGCATTGGGTACAGAGAAGCTTCAAAAGTTTCGAAGCTTACTTGGAGTTGCAGAGATGCAGTTGAGCTTGAGGGGGAGTGTTGAGATGGCAAGCTCAACACATGTGGACATGGATGATGGATCGCCTGGTTAGATGGGTCCACACGTCTACACTTATCACGTCGGTGGTCATTATGACTCTCACATGGCCACTGACTCATTACTTATTATATTCAGGTCGTTACACCTATTTACAGCTGGCATAGTTATAGCGCCAGTCGACTAGTGTAGTCGGTTATGCATTGTTTGACTTAGTAGGTCACTTTCCTTTTATGTTGTATCTTATCTATACTTTGTGTACATTGAAAAGTGTGTGGAAGTAGAAGAAGAAATCAGCAAGAAAACGTTTTGGCCTCCATCTCTCTTCTTGTCTCTTGAGTGAGCTTCTCCTTGTGCATTCTGTGTGTGTTCGGCGCAGCATCTTGAGCAACTTCCCCCACCACGCGATTCTTGACACTATCACTGCTACCAGCAATTATTGTAGCTCAAATGACAAGAAGACAAGACAAATTTGTCAAAAAACAAGTGACCAAGAAGAGATGCAAATTGACCAACAAGATTTACTGTTCACTACAAAATGCATGCATAGACTAATCTATTTCAGCCAAAAAATGAGGCATAAAGCATGTGCACCCAATGTCTAAGCATATGTCAACAATATTAGTACCAACATAGTACATAAGGACCTCAATGGGAATCATCCAATTGTCAAAATACCCTCTCTATTATGGTACTTGCAAACTGTAAATTTTCAGCCCCAAGACAAAATGTCCCAAGCTCAAAGCATCCCAAAAATTATTCCCAGGTATATGACATCTAAGATAAGCATCTAGACATCACTTTGAGTACTAGAGATAGTGCGTGCACAACCAATAGGCATGAATGAGTTGGGAGGGATGGAAGGCTACAATGACTCAATGCTAATGTGTGGGGTCCCAAATGACACTCCCAAGCTCCCTCTTGAAGCTCAAAGGCAATGGTAGTGCTTATGCTTCACAAGAAGAAAAAAAAATGCATGTCCTGTTTCTAACTTGAAGTTCTCTTCCAAAAGAGCTTAAGACACTCAATTATGCCAGCTCTGCCTTGAGGAGGTTTAGAGGTGCCCTGATAGATTCCAAAGAAAATGAGATCAAGACAAACCTCACTAAAGAGTTGCCATGTTTGCCATAGTTAGGAGCTTTCAAGTTGATAGTTTGTACCTCTTTTGGTTTTCTGGATAGGTATATAATACATAGAGTACAATACCAAGCGGGTAGGCCTAGTGATTAGGTACATTGCCCTAACACAAAATTTTCTTAGGACTCTCTCCTTTATTATTATTCTCGTTATTCGCATGATGGCTTACATGCCCAAGTTGTTGATTATCTTGTTGGAGAGAACTAACCCTACTTCAACAGGTAGTGGCTAAGTGACCAAACATCCCAAATATATTGCATTTGACATTAGGACAATTACAAGGAAAATGCTATCCACCACACCACTTATACTTGAATTGTGATGGGCCCACATCATCAGGCTTTCTAGTACCCATCAAATTTTGTTAGTGATTTAAAAAATTAACATCTACGATGATATGGTAGTATTGCTCAATTATCATATCTGTATAATGCTTCATCATATCTTTTACTTCCTCACTAGGTTGCTCAACTTGCAAAGGGGGTGCTACTTGGTAAGTACTGGCCTTGGTTTACAAAAGGAGCTCTTTGGCTAGCTATTGGCTTAGAGATATTTGGAGGAGCTAGCAACAAAGGCAGATTCTACATTATGCTTCCTCTACCATTTGGATTGGTCACAAGGATACTGATTGCACTTCGATCTCCACTAAACCAATCCCAAATTATTTCCAAGACTAAGGCTCAAATTTAAATTTACCCTCAATGAGTAGGCTACTTGTAAGCAGGACTTACTTTCTTTGCTTAGATTATAGCAATATCTATATCTGGTAGAGAGACACTACTCAATTGCACTTGGATATTGAAATCCAATCCATGCAAGAAATATTGCAGTTGGGTAGCACGTGGGATAGGAATAGAGACTTGTGATTTGCAAAAGACCTCTTTTATCTTCTTGGTACATGCTCAGGTATTTTCATGGGGCTCTTGACATGTCACATTTAGCACACATAGGCAATATTTTCCACCTCTCTCAGGGGCAAATTCCCCTTGAAAGGCTGCATAGAATAAATTAATTGTGGTTATGGTATTAGCTTCTAAGCCGCCATGATACTAAATTGTAGCCCTTCCTTTTAGGGTCATGTTAAAGAACATCATTAGATATCCCTCATCTTGAATTCGGCAATTAAACATGAGTTTTTGGAATTCATTGATGTGAAGCTCTTCATCCTCCTCCACTAACCCATTAAAGATGGATAGAGGTAAACCTAAAGCTAAAATCCGGCGTTCCTACAAGAATTGCAATAGGTTGCACTATAATGACGACCAAATTTGTGATAGGAGTTTGTGATGGTATGAATACAACCCCACTTGAAGTGGGTTGACTTATTGGGATAAGGGGAGCACTAGAGCTTCCTCCTTCTCCTAATGGTCTGTTTGTGGGATTAGAGTCATTAAGACCTCTCCTTTATAGGGATATCAGGATGCTACATTGAGGAGAATACCTCCTAAGAATTTTAGTCCACCATCTAGCCCTTTTCGCTCTTTCTTGTTTTTGGATCTTGCCTTGATAGTGTTTATTGGGAAATAATATGTCTATCTCGATGCTCTTGGTATAAAGTGACTGAATAGTCCCTAATTAACCAAGGTTTGGAAACCGCCACTTATTAGCCACTCCTAGAAAATGCATCACCTGTTGGGACCAAAAAATGGGCTTGACATTGACTCTAGGGCTCTAGCTAGGGCCTCCTAAACTCACCCAAACAATCCCACGGCCTTGGGACCAAGAGCATATAGAAACTATGAACTAATTATCAAAAGAATGTGTTTGTAGATACAATCTCTAGATTATAGTCCAACATGATAGTCTTTTCGACTCCAAGTAGATGGAGTACCTAAACATATAGGTGGCTAGCATCTCGTCACACGAAAAAAGGGAGAATCCCCTAGCTTATCATTGTGACCCCACTATAGCTCTCCTACATCCTAGGGATTGGCCCTAGAATGTGCCATATCAACATATAACATATACACGCAAAGTCCACTATTCAAAATATCTGTTTTAGGAGATAGTATATTCATCACAAATCAGTTCCCAAGGAAACGATTATACAAAACCTACAACATAGGGAGCCTCACATAAACTCATCGTGGGTCAATAGATTGAAACCAGGTTGTTAAGAATCGCATGGTGGGGGGACTTGCTTGACTTGCTTGAGCTGCTATGCCAAACACACACTATATACACAAGAGGAAGCTCACTCAAGGACACAAGAAGAGAGATGGAGGCCAAAAATGTTTTCTTTCTAATTTCTTCTTCTTCTTTCACAAACTATACAATGTACACAAAGTACAGATAAGATACAACATAAAGGAAAGTGGCCTACTAAGTCAAATAGTGCATAACAAACTACACTAATTGGTTGGCGCTATCTTTGCCACTTGTAGTTAGGTGTAACAAACTAAATATAATAAGTGATAAGTTAGTGGTCATGTGAGTATCATAATGACCACCAATGTGCTAAGTGTAGACGTGCAGTCCCATCTAGCTAGGTGGTCCATCATCAATGTCTGCACATGTTGAGCTTGCCATCTCAACACTCCCCCTTAAGCTCAACTCTATCTTTGCAACTCCAAGTAAACTTCAAAACTTTCGAAGCTTCTCTACATTCAATGCCTTTGTGAAAATATTAGCTATCTGATTCTGTGTACTGACATATACCAAGTCAGTCTCTCCTACAAGTACCTTATTTCTCACAAAGTGGTAGTGCACCTCAATGTGTTTTGTTCTAGCATGGAACATTGGATTCCTAGCTAACAGTATGGTGCTCATGTTTTCACAATGAATGATAATTTGACCATCTCCCTGCACATCCAAATCACCGAAAAACTTTTGTAGCCATACCACCTCACACATCAACACCTCTATAGTCAGCCTTCTTACTCGATAAAGCAATTGTAGGTTGCTTTTGCTACTCCATGTAACTACTGCACTACCAAGGGAAAACATGAATCCTCTAGTAGATAATCTATTTGACATGCTATCAGCCCAATTTGCATCTGTGTATCCAAAGACCTGTACATCCTTACTTGCCTCATAAAAAAGTCCATAATGTAAAGTGGACTTCACATATCTCAATATACGTCTAATTGCATCCAAATGAGGCTTTCTAGGCATTTGCATAAATTGACTGAGAAGGCCAACTACATAGCTCAAGTCTAGCCTTATGATAGTCATGTAAATCGAACTCTCTACTATCCTCCTAAACATAGTAGGGTCTTCTATCTCATCCCCAATGTTGGCACTCAACTTCACATTTTGCTCCAGTGGTACTGAAAGAGGATTATGTGCTGTCATACCATACCTGGATAACATATCCAAGCCATACTGCCTTTGGGATAGCCATATACCATCATCATATCTGATCACCTCAATACCAAGAAAGTATCTCAGCTCACCCAAATCCTTCATCTCAAACTTCTTCTTCAAGAAGTCCTTAACTTGAGTAATCCCATTGTCACTGTCACCTATAATAATCAAGTCATCCACATAGATGACTATGATGACCAAAAATTGCATCTCCCCTTCTCACATTAAGTGAGTAATTAGGATTGAAATACAAAATCCAATATTGACAAGATACTCTCCAATATTGACAAGATACTCTCCAATCTTGTTAGACCATACTCTAGGTGCTTGCTTCAGCCCATAGAGCGCATTCTTTAACCTGCACACATATGTGGGATGCTCTAAATCCTTATAACTTGCTGGCTACTCCATATACACTTCTTCTTGCAATTCACCATGTAAGAAGGAATTCTTAACATCCATTTGCTAGAAACTCCAACCTTTGGTTGCTGCCAAGTCAATCACGCATCTAACAGTCCCCATCCTAGCAACTGGAGTGAATGTCTCTTCATATGTTTGAGCATAGCCTTTTGCAACTAGCCTAGACTTATACCTATTAACAGAATCATTTACATTATGCTTGACTTTGTAAACCCACTTATAGCCAATAGCTTTCTTACCCTTAGGCAAGGGTACGGAATCCCAAGTTTTTTTGGCTTCTAATGCATCCATCTCCTCATCCATTCCTGCATCCCATTGAGCATGACCAACAACATCCTCAAAACAAGTATGCTCAACATCCTTAAGTACCTTCACCATATAAGCATAATGGTGAGTTGCATAACCTTCAAAACCAAATCTTTTAATAGGGTATCTGACCCTGCTAGACCTATATACCACTGGATCACTCAATGGATTCTTTACATTACTATGAGCTCTCTATACACTTGGTGTCTTGATTGAAGGAATACCAAGCTCACCATCCAAACTCTCTGAACCACTCAAATCTTCATCAAATCACAAATGACTAGTAGATGTATCATTATCATCCAATACTTTCTTCTTTCCTTTGTCTTTGCCTGCAACACTTATAGGTCCACCTAAAGATGTGGGGCTACTCCTTAGTTTCGCAGACCAAGGGTTCACTATAGGTGTAGTACTAGATGATGTTTCTGGTCCACTAAGACTCTGTGATTCTTGCTTTTCTTTCTACAGATAGCTATCATGATCATTATCATCATCTAATACATCACCACCAGGTGCATAGCAACTGCTCATCTCATAAAAAATAATATTCATGCTCACTTTGAACTCACTTGTGATAGGGCTATAATAATGATACCCTTTTTTCTCTAAAGAGTATTCAATAAAAATATATTTTTTAGCCTTTGGATGAAGCTGGTTCTATAGCTCATCTGGCACATGAACATATGCAACACAGCCAAATACCTTCAAGTGTGATACATCGAGCTTCTTGCCAATAAAGTCTTCTTTGGGAGTCATTCCATGAACTACAGTTGTGGGAGTTATGTTCATAATATAGACAGCAATACAGATAGCTTCAAACCAAAAATGTTTTGGCATATTCTTTTTAGCCATCAATGCCCATGTAACTTCTACAATATGCATATTTTTTTTTCTATGACCCCATTTTGTTGTGGGGCATACCTGCAAGTAAATTATCTCGTTATCCCATGAGTCCTCAAGAAGCCATTAAACTCATTAGAGAGGTACTCTCCCCCTCCATTTGATCTCAAGTACTTAACTTTCAAGCCTATTTCTGTTTCAATAGCTGCCTTGAAAGTTTTGAAGTACTCAAATACATCACTCTTTTCGTTCATGAAATATACCCATAGCTTTCTTGAACAGTCATCAATAAATGTGACAAAGTATTTGCTGCCAATAAGAGATATATTCTGTGTAGGCCAACATCTATATGCACTACATCAAGTATATTTTTGCTCACTTCTCTATCATGCGAGAAGGGTTGTCTTGTGTGCTTACCAAACTAGCATACTTCACAAACTTTATGAAATTGTGTAACTCTAAAGGAAGCCAACCTTGTAACCAATCCTCTAGAGACTGCATTAATTTCAACCTTTGCACATTTGCATGTCCAATACGTTTATGCCATATTTCAATATATGCAACCACTCCTTTTCCTTTAGCATATATAGAGCATCCATTGTAAGAATTCCAATATCTAAAGTGAACATGCGGTCAACTCTACTTCCTTTTGTGACCAACCTACACTTATCATTAAAGTTTTGTACAAAACAACCTTTTGCATTGAATTGGACCTACACCCCTTGCTCTACTATTTGGCCAACATACACTAGATTCTTTATGATTGAAGGCACATGCAATACATCTGTCAGACTCTTTGTCTAGCCATCATGCAAGGACAAGGGAACCTTTCCAATGTGTGAAATTCGGTGGCATGAATCATCACTTGTCTACACATAACTTGGATTTTGTAAGTCTTGCATCTCTCCAAAATATTCAACATGACTTGTAATATGATTAGATGCACCTGAATGGACATACCATATATCATTATGTGTCCCCTTTTTTGCAATTGCATTCATCATATGCTGCATAACAAGAAAACACTCATTTTTGTCTTCATTCTATTGTGAAGGCGATGGATAATTTCCTTGCTACAATTTACCACTGCGAATATCATCCTTCTTAGCATAACAATGGGATACAATATGACCTGTTTTCCCACAATAATGGCAAACAATAACAGAATTTCCAAAACCTTTATTCTGCCATCCACCTTTTCCTCTAGAGCTCCCCTTTTCTCTAAATTTTCATCGGCCTCCTGAAACCTGCATTTCACCAAATTGCTGATTAAACCTATTTTGTTGGTTATCGCTAGCACGTCCCATACCATAACATCTCGAAGAGGATCTACCATGTCCCCTTCCTGAACTTGATTAAAATTCTTAGACATGTTTACCATTTCTTTCAGATGAGTCACCCTGTATATTGATCTCTTCAGTAATTATAAGAGAGACTAGCTCATCAAAATCCGAAAATGGCTTCCATATGTATACAGAAGTGACAAATGATTTCCATGCCTTCTCATTATTAAGGCCACTCAAAGTGGATGAAACCAAATCATCATCATCAAGAATTGCATCAATCGTTGCTAAAGCATCTGCAATGCTCCTCACCTTCAAAACATAATCATTTACATGCATTTTTCCTTTCTTCAAGGTATTTAACTCTTGCTTGAGATGAATCTTTCGTGCCTTTGTATTTACTGAAAACATGTTCTCAAAAATTATCCAAGCTGCATGTGAAGTTTTTGCATTCTTGATATGTCCCAACATAGTATTATCAATGATTGCAGATAGTCAATACATCACCTTTTTATCTTTTGCATTGCATTCTTTCCATGCCTTTAATTCATTTGTAGTCGGTAGCTCTACTGATTCCTTTTATTCACCTCAAACAAACTTATAAAGGCCTTTTCCAATGAGGAAGTTCATCACAAGGAAGTTCCTTGAAGGGTAGTTGTTATTGTTGAGCTTCTCAATAATGAGATTTTGACTGTTCTCTGCCATTATCACAAAAAATGATACAATACATCAATCTAGTCTTCTGTAACCTTTCACAATAAGTGTGTAGCAATACACCAATCAATCTTTTTCACTGATTGCTCAATAGTATATGTACTTTGCAATTGTTTGCAGATAAACCTTATATTTGCTTCTTGGAAAACACCTCAAAAAGCACAAATTCAAAATTTGTAACCTATGTATACACAGTATACCCTGAAATTGCTATCCGCAACCTTTCGGCTCTAAAATGGGGCTTGAAAAGCCTCAGATGCTTAGAAAAACTGCGAGTAAGCCCTAAAAGGCTTGTTTGCAGAATATACAGTGCTCTGCTCACACATTAAATCTGACAACAATCTGAGATTTTCACTCTACCAGCTTTCGGTGCCTTCACATGCATTATCCAAGAGGAAGAGTGGAAGAATGGGAGAGCTTCTTACCCATTGCTTGCTTGCTCAAATCTTGCTTATTTTCCTTCACTTTAGCTTTCAAAATCAGCTTCTCTTAGTGGCGCAGCTCTGATACCATCTCAAGAATCTCATGGTTGGGGGACTTGCTTGAGCTACTGCGCCAAACACACACTGTATACACAAGAGGAAGCTCACTTAAGGACACAAGAAGAGAGATGGAGGTCAAAAACGATTTCTTGCTAATTTATTCTTCTTCTTCCACACACTATACAATGTACACAAATTATAGATAAGATATAATATAAAGGAAAGTGAAGGGGAGCTACAAGCTCTACCCCAAGATGTACGGACCGCTTATTGATCAAGCGTTTCAAGCCGAGCGGCCATGGCTACCTCTCACATAGCCGATGCGCCATGCCTACCTTACGAGTGTAGTGAGCTTACCTTGATGCTCGATCGAGTATCCTCCTCTCTCTTGCACACCAGTAGCCTCACGATCCTTGTGGCAAACTCAAGCAACCTCAATCCCTCTCCCATGAGCTCCATCCTCCATAGCCATGGGTGCGAGAAAAGAGAAGAGAAGAGAAGAGAAGAAGAGAAGAAGAAGAGAGCCACTTTTTGCCACACACAAGAATGAGCTTCTCATTCAATTTTGAACTTTATATACATGCCCTCCCTTCTTTGGGCGATCATCCCCTTTTTTACAAGGCCGGCCATTGGCCTAAGCCCATTTCTCATTTCCCACCATTCTAATTTATCCTATTCTCAACTAATGCATACAATTTGCACAGGAGCAAGCCTGGCACTGTTTTAGAAGGATTCGGGAGTGCTTCCACATTTAATGGTGCGCCTTTTACTCTTTTGCTGTCTCAGGGCGACACTGAGACTTTCTGGGGGTCGTGCCCGAACATTTAAATTTTTCGGGGTTTGGTTACTGGTCAAGGTGCATTTTCCTTCTTTTATCCTGCGCCTTTTTTGCTATTTCATTTTTTTCCATTTTTCCGCTCCTCTGCTCCATTTTCCTGCTCCTCTGTGCTGCGGTAAATACGGTAAACATTACCCCCCTCCTAGCCAAGTGCCAGTCCCATGGCACTGCAGTGGGAAGTAGTGGGATAGTTGGGTCTGCTGCTAAGCAGGACTGGTGGGTAGATGATACAGATTCAAAGGTGAAGATGTGAATGAGAGGTGATGGAGTTTGGTGACGATGATCAGGAGAGATTCCGACGTGCTTTAGGCTTCATGAAGATGCTCGACATTTCTCACACAGTTGTGGCTTCCATTCCTACGATGGCTGATAGGTTTTCTAGTTGGCCAGTGAAAAATATGTAGCCGATCGTCCCTTGAGCATCAGAAACGCTCGATCAATAAGCAATCCCTTAAGAGGATGGTATTGGAGGGATTTATCTTGGAGAAACCCCCCTGAAGTCTGCTTTGACAAAGATATTTTCATCTTCGCATTGAAGATTTGTGTCTTTGATTTGAAGATCTTTGTCTTTGATTTCAAGATCTTCAGTGCTGCGTTGAAGATCTTCACCCTTGCATTGAAAATCTTCAGGCTTGTGGAATCAATAAGCGATCCGTAGATCTTGAGGTGTTAGGTATGCATTTTTTGAAGATGAGATTCCAAGATCTATGCCAATGGCAGATCTATTACTGAGTACTCCTTTTGCTTGATTTGGTTCAATCATGGTAGCCATTAGTAGGTAGATGGTTGGCGACATGAAGCATGTTGGTCTGTCCAATCCAATGCAGAAAAGCTCCTAAAACAGCAGCAATGGTGTCATGTACGGCACATGGAAAAAGTTTTGGTCATCAAAGGATGCCGTGGGTGATCTTCTTCAGCTGAGTAGCCAGTTCTTGAAACTCGAACATAACCTGCAAGAAAATTTGTGCACTCCCTAAGGGATGTGTCTGCCTCTCCATGTAGTGCGTGGTGCCCGTGGCAGTGGAACTGGGAGATGGGTCTAACCTTGGGCAAGCCCTTTGTAATGTCCCATACTTGAGGACCCAGTT